>NC_087205.1:45289281-45456781 GCF_015104395.2 Macrobrachium nipponense | reverse complement strand
AAAACCCCATTGTCCCTCAACACCTAGGTGCTAATCCCCAGGTAGTCGATTTTTCTACCTGGAGATAAGCACCTAGTTGTGAAATTTCACACCTTTTAATGAGATGTTAATTTCTTTTCACACCTTTTAACGAGGTGTTAATTATTGACCATAAAGGTGTGAATATAACAAATAGGTGTGAAATTTCACAGGTTCCCACGATCGTCTCGGCGCCTCGCAAAACTCTATGGGGATGAAAACCCTAATTTCAACCCTGACCGCCTCCCCCCCCCAAAAAAAACCCCTCATACTTTAAGGGAGGTAAAAACCCTGATTTCAACCCTGACCCCAAAGCTCCTCATAGTCTAAAGAGGTAAAAACCCTTCCCCTGTTTCAACCTTGACTAATCCGAGTTCCCCATTATGTGACATCATACAGTTCGTGAGTTTTCGGGAAATTACTCAAGTCATTTATGATATGTGTATATGGATGCTTAATATTCTAACCTCTTTATGCATGGAATATTATGCATCTATGCACAAATACATGGGTGATGGTATACATGAATTAATATTCCATACTAAGTCATACAAGAATACACTGGGAAAGGTGTACAAAAGAATACACGGACATGATATACATTCGTTTTACGAAAATAATACATCATCGAGACACATTGTTAGTATATACGACACACATCCTCCCCAGTTTCCCGATCGTGTGTGAAAGACAATTCATCTAATACATACAGCATGTGCATGTCACTAACGGTTGTATCCAACTTACCATTACCCTCAAAGTTAGTATAATTATTATATCAATATTATCACAAACCTCCTTTCTATTCATTAACCACTTTCGAAGCCATGGCGAGAGTGTGCGTCTTAATAATCCAATGGTTCAAGAGTTAAAGAGCCACCGAATCCCTCAGTCGAGCTTCCCGGTCCCCCTCCTCCCTGACACTATGAGTCATTAAAGATGCTCCCTTTTATCACAACCACTGATTACACAAGTTGTATCATGCTACCCTCCAAGACTCCCACCTGAGGATACGAATCACGCTACAGCCCGACCCACTTTCGAACTGTTATCTCTCTCTCTCTCTCTCTCTCTCTCTCTCTCTCTCTCTCTCTCTCTCTCTCTCTCTCTCTCTCCAGCTACGTTTCGTGACATTCAGCATCTCAAATTTCTTCCTTTTCCTCTGTTTCCCCGGCTCGCAGTACGTACGTCATCCCTGACTTTGATAAAGTTTATTTGCATTTTACTCAGTATAGTGACTCACAGTCAGGTGGTTTGTAGTTACATACCCATGCCTTTGATAAGATTTATTTTCGGTTTCGAGTAGGATACTACCTGTCACCCACGGTCTAGATTTCTCTCCTTTTTTCCCGAAAGTCGCTTCCGACCTTATTGCATTAGAAGAATACTCGCAATCCCCTCCACTTTAAACATTCCTTATAAGTTATGACTCTTCTTACTACCCGACTTTCCAATCTGAACATTTCGTCTTTGGAAATATTATAAATAATATCTCGTTACCCACCGATCACTCCTGTGTAAATGGTGTACTGATAAAACCTCTTTCATTCCCGATAGTATATTCCTTATTATTTCACGGAGACTGGCGCAGTGTATGGAAAAAAACGGAACGCAAAGTCCGCACTTTTACGAAATATCTGATTGTATCTGTCTTTTAACTTCGTAAACGGTATATTCAGAATGATTACGCAGAAATCTGAAAAATCCTGGTGATTAAAATTCAGGCTCGATAGTGTAACTGTCAAAGAATTTCATTAAATTTCTGGGTTACCTTTCCACGTAGAAATATACCCAGAGACCTATATTATTAATACCCGAAGATGACTCTAAAGTGTTAGATATAAAGAATAAAGGTTTATTTCTACTTATATAAACCCGCCTACATCATCTAAGAAGAATGTTCCGAAATATCTAATTAACGGCCCTAACGTGTCTTTTAAAGACATTTCTAATTCTCTACCCAGTGACCTATATTATTAATAGCCGAAGATGACTCTAGAGTGTTAGATGTAAAGACTAAAGGTTCATTACTACTCAACGGTAATATAAGCTCTCCTACGTCATCTGAGGCGAATATTCCTAAATATCTAATTAATGGCCCTAACGTGTCTTTTAAAGATATTTCTAATTCTCTAGTATCCATCCATTTCACCCTCTGACGTTGCACTGCATTATCCTATCTGAATCAATTGATAGAATATCTTCCGCATCCCCAAAAAAGCATTACTATGTGAGGCTTTGTCACTGGCCCTGCCAATCTAAATGTTATCCTTGGAAATTTCGACCGGTAGCGAATCCTTCACATCCTCGGTCGTGAAACTAAAACAGAAAATATATACCAGCCGCCCCCCCCCCCCCCTTAAAAGCGTTGTAAGTGATCATATTTCCATGCCCGGCCCCGATTACTTTCTGCGTTTCGTTTCGTAAGATAATTACGTTATTCTCCTGGGGAATGTACTCCTGAATATTATATATAGTGTCCCCATTAATAGTGATACGTATATTTACTTAACTCGCAGTGTTCGAAATATATCCCATTCCTGGCATAATCTCCCGAAAAATTCTTCATATCAACCAAGGCGATTGTTAACTTTTTGGGAATACACGCTCCAAATGCCTGATCGATTAATACAGAGGATTCATTCGTTCCGATGATATATGTTTTATACTGATAAAGCCTCATTCAAAGTGGACATGGCGTTATAGTGCCGGGTAACCCTGTTCATCCATAATTTTGCCTTCTCCATGTTCAACTGGTTTAACTCTCCATTTATATCTATACCCAAAATGCAGCTGTTATTATCCATTTCGAACCTATTTCTCAAATCCACCGATTCTAGTAAATACATGTCAATACTCGCTAGATCAAGGAGCAAGGGAGGAGTAGGTATGTATACCAAGCGATTTAGGAGTCACCATGACACTCATTTCCCACCTGGCAGCGTCCTGAAAGGTATTAGCCGTGAATGCTCTAATTTACCAAATGTCTCATATCATCGTCATTAAACAATCCACTCCGTCCTAACATAGTCATCGCAATGGGTTTTATATTTTTTAACAGTTTAATATACGATTGATAGTGAAATATCGGACAAGCTTCCACCAACATCTTATTCAAAAATATGGATACGGATTTGGAAAGTTTTACTTATTCCGTTGACAAACGCTTGCCTACCTTCATCCGTATTCAAACGTGATATACTATACCCACGTAAAAAGCTTCTGATTCGGGTACCTACCTTCTTGAACGTCCATCGCATAGTAACCCCATCCTTTTTTTTTAGAGGAATAACCTGTAAATATCTCAAAAACTTATCGATGACTATTAAAAGATATTTTATAACCTTCGTTATAAGGGGTGAGTTTAGACATGTCAGCCATCTCTAAATAATATATTTATATCGATAAAACTGTTGGGGTATTCAACATTTTCGTACATCTTCTTCAATACCCGTAGCTGCTTCTTAGTCACCACTGATGATAAATAATTTTATATTCGGTTTCACCCGCCATTTTAGTCCTGAGCTGTAAGCTATCAGGTGCGAGGTCAACCAGTAGATAACCGTACTACTGGATACGAGATAATGCCATCTTATAATATCTCGGAGAATTCGCCACCCTTCTGATGTCCGACTAACTGACGAACCAAAGTTTCAATTTGAACTTTGTCTCTATTCTTCATTAGAATGTGATGGGAACAGTTGAGACTGATATTTCTACTGAATTTACCCGAATGGAATGGAATACATTCTGCGTTATGAACATGACGGAGGTTGACGAATGCCGTCCAGCAGTAAACACCTCTTTCATCGAGAGTGTAGCTATAACAGTCCCATGTCAGTCGTCCCTCGATCTATATATTCAAAGGGGTTTAATAATTCTTTACTAATCCTGATCTAGTTCTCTATAGGCGAGTACTTCTGTAATGGATGTTCATTCACCCTGCAGTATAGTAATATATTATAGAATTTTTTTCATACTCTTCAATTATTTTCTGGCAAATCACACTCTTTCCGGAGTTGCTGCTATGATAATTCGGGACGGATATGCGAACAGATCTATCGCTTCTGCGAAGAAACGAGTTGCTTGCATTTCAAAGGTTCCGATGATGACACTATTCATAGGAAGGGAAAGAATGTGTAAAATAAAGGCAGCAAATACTATTTTATTCACTTAGAATAGACATTACAAACGAATACATTTTATATACACTGGATAGTCATCTCGTAATAAATTTCTTATTTACATAGAACACACAGGTGTGGAGATAAAGGGTGTAAAAAGTAGTTAGCAAATATTCTCGAATCAAAAACTCTTTTCGGGGAGTATCACGTTTGAATACGGATGAAGGTAGAGAATTCTATAACAAGCAGGTGAGGGAATACCTAAAGGACAGAAATATAAAATTATATAGTGTACATCCGAGAGAAATGAAAGCGGCGATAGCTGAAAGAGTTATCAGGGCACTTAAAAGTAGAATATATAGTAACTTAACTCACAACAATACAAATAAATACGTTAATGTGCTGCATGACATCGCTACCAGCTATAATAATAAGCCACACAGAGGATTAGGAGGTGGGCAGACCTCGATTCGCATCCACGTGTTAGTAGACAGAAGATATAAGCCGCAGTTTTTTCAGGATATATATAATAAAAAAACGGATCACCGCGGAAAGAACCCGTCAGTCCCCTTTTTGAAGGTTGGTAATATAGTCTATATAGCAGATGAGGACAGGACTGTATTCTTCAGGAAAGGATATACCGTGCAGAACACTTGCACTTACGATTGATTTAAAAATAGGGAAAGTTGATGGGAAACAGAGTCCTACAGTATATTATTTAGAAGACTTGCAAGGGGGGAGACTATAAAGGACTGTTTTATAAAAGAGGGTTAATCTCCGCTAACCTACCAGAGCTCTACATCAATATTTTAAAAAGGAGGAAGAGAGGTAATAGATGGAGCGGGGCACCCGAAACAATTCAATTCCTGGTTGGATGAATCTCGGCTTGTTAATTTGGTATGAGTCATCTTTGTAAAAGTGCGTTAATATATAAAAATGAGGAATTCATCTTATTTATCTCGCGTCTTTCAGCTCCGAATGGGAATAGAGTAATACCTATACATTATGAAAAGAATTTATTAGTATTATTTCCGAGTCTTTAGAAACTTTCTTCAGGGAAATCTAACGCAGGATAAAATTCGTGTGAAAAGGCTCAGAAGGTTTAGGAAGGAGATGCGCGAAGTCTCCTTACTGAAGAAGAAGGAAATGTTTAAGAGTAAGGAAGGCGGCGGTGCAATTTTATCTGTATTATTCCCCATAGTTGCGGGATTAATAGCAAGTCTCTTCAAATAATAATAACACCTTATCACTGATAGGAACTGTTTTTGAAGGTAGGTAGTATAGTACGTATAGCATATGAGAATAGGACTGTATTCTTCAGGAAGGGATATACCGTACAGGACACTTACGAATTATTCTAAAAAAAAAAAAAAAATTGGGAAAGCTGACAAGAAACAGAATCCTACAGTAAATTATTTAGAGGACTTGCGAGGGGGAGACTATTAAAGGACTTTTATAAAGAAGAGTTAACCCCCGCCGACCTCCCGCAGCTCTACGACATCAATATTTGAAAAAAAAAAAAAAAAAAAAAAAGGAGGAAGAAAGGAAATAGGACGCAGTACTTCATCAAGCGGAGGGAGTACCCAAAACGATTAAAGTCCTGGTTGGATGAATCTCAGCTTGTTCGGGTATGAGCCATCCTATTAAAAAAGCGTTAATATTTCCATCTACTCCCGAGAATAACTTATGAAAGATTGATGAAAGAGGGGCAGAAGGGAGATCGGAAGTGATCGGAAATAACATTGGTAATAGTAAAGACGGTGGTAATGGTAATAGTAATAAAAGTAATATGAGTGTAAGGAGTGAAACTCGCAAACCGATTCGTCTCAGCATTTACAACACGGTTAAAATCAGTTATACCTCCTACTCCCCTCCTCCTCCTCCTCCTCCTCCAGCTGGTAAAACGAAGAGAGCTGTTATACCATTAAGCGGGATTAAGCAACGTATCACTCAGGAATGTGGAAATCCTTCCTTAAGTAATATCATTCCCATATTGTTTAATGAGAGCCAAATCCATTACGCCACTGGTATAATCGAATATCTACGAGACTCGGGAACTGTTGTGTGGGACATCAAAGGGAGTTTACTAACCCCCCACCCCCGCCCATTTTTAGTGGATTGAAGAACTAACGCAGTAAACGTACAGGATTATCAATACTTGATTAACATAGCGGGTATCAAGGAGTGGTTGATAAGAAATGACCAGTTTAAAAAAAAATAAATCTTATCAAAGGCATGGGTATGCAACTACAAACCACCTGACTGTGAGTCCCTGTACTGAGTAAAAAGCAAATAATAAACTTTATCAAAGTCAGGGATGACGTACACACTGCGAGCCTGGGAAACAGAGGAAAAGGAGGAAATTTGAGATGCTGAATGTCACGAAGCGTTGCTGGAGAGAGAGATAACAGTTCGAAAGTGGGTCGGGCTGTAGCGTGATTCGTATCCTCAGGTGGGAGTCTTGGAGGGTAGCATGATACAACTTGTGTAATCAGTGGTTGTGATAAAAGGGAGCATCTTTAATGACTCATAGTGTCAGGGAGGAGGGGGACCGGGAAGCTCGACTGAGGGATTCGGTGGCTCTTTAACTCTTGAACCATTGGATTATTAAGACGCACACTCTCGCCATGGCTTCGAAAGTGGTTAATGAATAGAAAGGAGGTTTGTGATAATATTGATATAATAATTATACTAACTTTGAGGGTAATGGTAAGTTGGATACAACCGTTAGTGACATGCACATGCTGTATGTATTAGATGAATTGTCTTTCACACACGATCGGGAAACTGGGGAGGATGTGTGTCGTATATACTAACAATGTGTCTCGATGATGTATTATTTTCGTAAAACGAATGTATATCATGTCCGTGTATTCTTTTGTACACCTTTCCCAGTGTATTCTTGTATGACTTAGTATGGAATATTAATTCATGTATACCATCCCCCATGTATTTGTGCATAGATGCATAATATTCCATGCATAAAGAGGTTAGAATATTAAGCATCCATATACACATATCATAAATGACTTGAGTAATTTCCCGAAAACTCACGAACTGTATGATGTCACATAATGGGGAACTCGGATTAGTCAAGGTTGAAACAGGGGAAGGGTTTTTACCTCTTTAGACTATGAGGAGCTTGGGGTCAGGGTTGAAATCAGGGTTTTTACCTCCCTTAAAGTATGAGGGGTTTTTTTTTGGGGGGGGAGGGCGGTCAGGGTGTGAAATGATTGTGAAATTTTTTTGTGGATTGGAAATTTAAAGGGTTTTCATCCCCATAGAGTTTGCGAGGCGCCGAGACGATCGTGGGAACCTGTGAAATTTCACACCTATTTGTTATATTCACACCTTTATGGTCAATAATTAACACCTCGTTAAAAGGTGTGAAAAGAAATTAACATCTCATTAAAAGGTGTGAAATTTCACAACTAGGTGCTTATCTCCAGGTAGAAAAATCGACTACCTGGGGATTAGCACCTAGGTGTTGAGGGACAATGGGGTTTTTTTCCCCTATTTATATATATTATATATAATATAATATATTATAGTATTATATAATATAATAGGGGAAAAAACCCATTATATATATATATATATATAATATATATATATATGTAATTAATGGTATATTTATTTACATTATTCAATGTTAAACATTACCCATATCATACTATATATACATACATATATACATACAAATATATATATATATATATACAAGAATGCAGGGTAGCACACCAACCGGTCAAAGAATTCATATATAAATAGAAAAAAACCCATTATATATATATATATATATATATATATATATGTATGTATGTATATTTTATACATACATGTATACATATATATATATATATATATACATACATATATACATACAAATATATATATATATATATACAATGAAGGCAGGGGTAGCACACCAACAGGTCAAAGAACTCATATATATTAAGTTGCAATGTTTCGAAGCTTCAATAAATGGTGCCTTAATTTTTTAATGTTTTTAAAAATCACCTCTACTGTGTTGAATTTCAAGAGTTATGATAAAAACGTTTATTCAAGGACCAGTAGGCCCCATTTTCAAGCTACAAAGTAACAATACCTCATTAGTACAATAAAATTAAGCCATAATATTAAAATACGCAATGTAAGGTACAATAAAATAATCACAATTAAAAATGCAAATAAGGACCAGCCGCTGAGTGTGAAGGCAGAGGAAGGACTAACAAAAAACGTAAACAGTTCACGAGAGGTAAAGAGGTGTAGACGTGGCAGGGGTGTTCAGTGAGGGGACCAGTTTTTTAATAAACAATGATTCATTAATTGTTAAAATCTTATGATTGCAAGCTCTGACCAAAACCTTAAAGTCCTTAATGAATCATTGTTTATTAAAAAAAATGGTCCCCTCACAGAACACCCATGCCACGTCTACACCTCTTTACCTCTCGTGAACTGTTTACGTTTTTTTTGGTCCTTACTCTGCATTCACACTCAACGGTTGGCCCTTATTTGTATTTTTACTGTGATTATTTTATTGTACTTTACATTGCGTATTTTAATAATGTAGCTTAATTTTATTGTACTAATGAGATATTGTTACTTTGTAGCTTGAAAATGAGGCCTGCTGGTCGGCTTCGAAACGTTGCAACTTAATAAATATGAGTTCCTTGACCTGTTGGTGTACTTCCCCTACCTTCATTGTATAGTTGGGTTTAGAGAAACCTCCGCCTGTTGAATATATATATATATATATATATATATATATATATATATATATATATATATATATATATATATACACATATATACATATATACACATATATACACACACGCATATATATACATACGCATACATATCACATACCTACTCAAATATAAATTCATATCGATTGATCTTTATGCATAGATTGTCCATGTAGATTTTAGGTAAATCCCAAAGAACTTGTAACATTAGGTGGAATTAATAAGACAGTCAATCTACAGTAATAGTTCTGCACATCTAATGTTAAGCACATCAAAAACCTGAAAAGGAAACTAGATATAATGTGCAATTTTAGACAATTGAAATTCCCGGGAATTCCTGGGATCCTTGATTAGGATTGATTTTATCTCGGAATCCCAGGACAAAGTAAAAGCTCCAAAACGACAATCACTAGAGACAGTACTACACCCACAAGTGTTGCATCTTCAGCATACTGAACTATCTTGTTTTCCAGGCCAACACCCATATCACTTGTACTCACTGAAAATAACAGTGGACCAAGAGCACTACCCTGTAGAACTCCAGACAAAATAATTCTTGGTTCACTCAAGATCCTGTCCACAGCATCTCGCTGCTACCTACCTGAAAGAAAATCTTGAAGTAATCCTAAAGTAATCCCACTTCAAGATTCTGAAGTTTATAGATAAGTGCCTTGTGATTCACTAAGTTGAAAGCAGCCCTAACTATTTGAATTATTCTTAGTGCATGGTGTTATGTAATTTCTTGGAAATTTCATATAGATTTTTGCCAATGTGGTTTTCTTGAATGATTATGACCAATTATCTACAAAAATCGTGTTTGGCATATTTTTGGAAGCCATCTTGGATTAATGGTGGCCATCTTGAATTTTCGGCATAAAATGTGGATGTTTTGCCCATCTGTGCAATTCCAAGCCCCTTACAAATTACATTTTGTTTAATTTATTAACACAAATGATGACTAAGATGTTTGTATCATGAAATAAAGTCATGGCATTTAATATTTTGAATGACAGGACATATACAAACCTCTAAATACAAGATGGCAGCTAATTTTACTCTGTTCATAATTAAAGAAAATATAGTGTATAAAGGGCTTGGAATATGCACAGATGGGCAAAATATCCATATATAATCCCAAAAATTCAAGAAGGCCACCATTAATCCAAGATGGCTTCCAAAAAAATGCCAAACAGGATTTTTATAGATAAGGGTCATAATCATTCAAAAAAACCACATTGGCAAAAATCTATATGAATTTTCCACGACAGCCAAAAATGTGACAGCAGCATGTGCTATCTGCACTCAAAACCCAATCAAGGTCCCCTTGCAAAAGGCAAGTCAAGTCTAAAAGAGCATCACAGGTACCTAACTGCTTCCTATATGCATGTTGACAATCAGCTAACAATCCTTGAGATTCTTCACACTTAAACAGTGGCATGGAAATAAGTTTTTCAGTAACTTAGAGCGCGCTGGGAGAATAGAAATTGGCCTGTAGTAACTGCAGTCTGTAGGTATGCCACTTTGGCACAGGCACTGCATTACTAAGCTTGCAACCATCCACAAAGATATTACGGCATAAAAATCTATAGACTCTGCTTATCTTGGAAAACAACGCACTAGCGACTTTCTTAAAAAAAAACAAAGGGAAGAAACCATCAGGATCTTCTCCACCTCAGCTATCAAGATTGTCTAGAATTTTCTTAATATCCCTACAGTGAAATGCAAATTTCTTAAAAATAGGTTCAGGATGACAAGTATCAGGGAGAGGGACACAATTCATACATGCTTGCTATTGTGAACAAATAGACATTAGTAAGTGAGTCTCGTTTGTTTTAGATTATGCCAGCCATGTACAGGCACGGCCTATTGCTTCAGGGAACCTGTAAACGAGTGGCCCATCATGTGTCAGTACCACCTAGCCAATAGTTGTCAGATACCGCTTGCTGAATACTGCCATTTGCCTTTTGTCTGAGAGATTAAGAGAAATTAATACTCAGAAATATATTACCACAAATAGAACAATGACAATGTGGAGCTTTACAATGGTTATTCTATAAGGTACATATCTAAAATGCTAACAGTTCTCTAACACTTAAAATCTTTTGGATTCAAGTGCCACAACTTTCATCCTCATCTCCCAGTAACACCATAGTATTCATCATATAACACCAAAGGATATCAACTATTATATGTATTATCTCCAGAAAACTATAATATCTCTCAACTCCACGGTATTTTCCCACATTGTTTCACCCAAATTATTCCATTATTACAACAATTGCCCCAGATACACCGAATCGCGGCAATTGCGCATAATAAGAAAAATAGTATAAGAAAAAAAAATAAATAGCATTAGATAAGACTGGTTAAAAAATATATAAAACTCTACAGGTCTCTGTCTTCCACATTTCATCATCCATATGTGAAACATAGAGAAAAAACAAATGCAAAACTGCGCAATTACCCGATTTTACCAGTTTCCCGTCTTCTTGATCTTTGATATATGCATTACTCTAGTCAGAACTGTCTTTTCATCCAAGAATTAAAAAGCGTTACCTCTCTGTTCTTCAATATCCCTGAAAGGACCCTCAAATTTTGGACCTAACTTATAATTTGATTCATTTCTCACATTGACTTTCAAGAACATTATCACAACAGCAACTTTAATATCTACTAGTTTCCCATTGCTTCTTTCCACCATTTCTTGTGTCTTCGACTCGTGATTACGGCCGAGACAATCATGTCTCTCTTTTGCCATAGAGATTAATGACTTAATTGTAACTTCCCCATGGGAAGGTATGGACAACAAATCAAATGTGCCTCGTGCTTAGCAACCAAATAATGCTTTTAATGGAGGCATTTTAATAGAGTCACTCACCATAGTATCAATGTTACGCCTAACTGTATCAACACAGACTGACGCCGTTAGTAAAGGTGTCAGTCAGACTGTAACTCAGTCTCGGAAGTCTCCCAGTAAAATCAAAACATGCAGAGTGAGAAAATCGCCACTTCTTGGGCGTGTAACATACAGAGATGTTTCAGAAAGAGAGCAATCGCCAAATTATTCGGTTTTGTCAATTTTGTCGTTTTCCACTAAATCTATTGGTATCTGAAGCATATAAAAATTTTCCATTTGGCTGGAAAAAATAGTAACTGGTTGAATTTGCACTTAATTTCCTTTTTTAAATAAAACCTTGTGAGTTTTATTATATATTCTATCATCAACTTTCACATGGCAAGGCTTTTCTTTTAACCACAGAAATTTCTGCCTGTGCCGTACTTTACACTGCAGACCAACCGGGCATCAATATTACTAATCTGTTATGTATTAATATATATGTAGGTGTATATAATAACAATATTAATCTGCATATATATATATATATATATATATATATTATATATATATATATATATATATATATATATATATCTTATATGTTGTTACTTTCGTAATGCATATCATCCTCTCTTTAAGTGTATTAAGTGTTGTAAAATTGTTTGCAATATTTTCAGATTCCTTATTTAGCTTAGAGTTAGTATGTTCTAATAATGTATGTTCAGATTTCGCATAGCATAATTTAAATGTTAAGATAACGTAGAATGCGAAAAGAGAGAGAGATAAGCATTGTCCATTCATTGCAAAAAATTGTTGTCATCACTCGAGATAAGGAGAACTCAAAGTCTCCGTTTTGTTCTGGAACCCTGTCAATCTTACTGGCTTGAGTCTGTTTCAAATGTGTACGTCTTTGTCGAGAAGTCACGTGGATATTTCACAATGTTCCTATGGTATTGCATCTTCTTTTCGTAAGATTGTTCCAAAACCTTCTGTTTAAACATACGTCATCTTTGGGAAGTGACGTCATTTAGTTTTGCTTTCAATATAAATAATCATTACTTTCATATTAAAATACTTTTATTGTCTTAAATCACATAATATTAAATGCTATTTACGATTGTAATTACAATTTCTCTTTAGATATTGTTCTGAAAGAGAATTTTTATGAAAGTAACTGTCTCTCGGCCACAAAACGTTTTGTGTGACGAAATCCACTGTTAAGCTTCCGCAAGAAAGGAAAATTATTCCGATTTAAGACCTCGTTGCGTTTGAATGATCCTCTCTCTCTCTCATAAAGGATGTAGTGATAACCTTTAACGTAAAAGATATTGTGCATAGTTGTTGGTCACTCATATAAATTTTTGATTTGAAATTTCTTAAGACTTATTTAATATTATTAGTTTATTTGTGGAATCTGAACAGATGTTGTAAAAGTGTGTAACAGGCACCTCGTGTGGTATACCAAGGTAAGAGTTATTTTTAGTAAATTCAGTGCACTAAACTTAAACTTTAAAAAGTACTTGATATACTGAAAGTACTTGAGTTATTTCAGGGGAATTTTTTTTACTAATTTTCTACATTTTGGTGTTAGTGATTTTTTGTGTGCATTTATCCATTTTTCTTATTGAAATTATTTTTTGTGCATTTGTCCATTTTTCTTATTGAAGTGTTTTTTATATTTTGTGTGATTAATGCTTTCTTTTTGCAATTTTGTTATTTTCCACATTTTTCTGTTTTCATCTGCATTCACAATTTGATTAACTTAATTGCTTTCATTAATTAATCATTGCACATTTCATTGAATTTGACACTTGTGAATATTAATTAATTTGCACTTAATTTTAATTCTATTCAAGTTTTAGTGTTGTTTAGCACTTGTGAATTAATTTCCAAATTTTAGTTATTACCTAACACTTTTGAATTTCGATTGATTTAATTAATTTCCTTGATCTTTTGTGATAAGTTAATTTTGGTTTAATTTTACTTAAGTAATTCAAGAATTAATTAAAATTTGTGTTGTTTTCAAGTAATAGTAAATTTCCCTGAGATTGTGAATTTCACTTATAAATTTAGAGTTTGATAATAAATATTTGTATTTGAAACTTTTTATAAGTATTATCTTTTTCACCAGTATATTTAATTTTGTTTTGGTAGAAACATAGAATGGTAATTGTTTTGTTTTCCTTCAATTTGATTGAAGTGAGTTAGAACCAGGGAAGTACTTAGACTTTTAAAATCAGGGAAATACTTACTTTTAAAGTTGTTGATGGAGTGATGCCCTTTAATTAATTTTATTACATATAAGATTACCTCACACCTGTTTGAATGATTTTCTGCAATACTGGTAAGTTGTTTAAGGGATTGCAGTTGCCTTTAGTGTTCAGTCGTATTTTACCTGTGATGGAGGTTCAGGTGTCTGGCTGTGGTGAGGTAATAGTTAATTATTGGTAAGTGTAGTAACCAGATACTTGGCACTTCGTCACAATATATATATATATATATATATATATATATAATATTATATATATCTATATATATATATATATGTATATGTGTGTTTTTTTTTTATCTTTAGCCAAACGTAAATTTTGAGAGATTAAACTCGGAGTAGCAACGTGAAAATCAAACTGTGAAAAGGAAGAGCGAGTCGTAGAGTAAGACTTCCATGTGTTGCACCCGTTTAGGATTCTCCTTCCGTGTTGTGAACGGCTCAATTTAAGATTCCTTGAAAATATTTTACTTATCAGTTTTCACCCTTTTTATTTCTACACCGAACGAAAATGGCAAACCTCTTAATGGCTTTCTCCCTTCGATAGTTTCTGACTGATGGATGAGCTGTCATATCCCGTCAAGGATAGCTATTGACTGATGTCAAATTCCAAGAAGGGTCACACACTAAAGGGATTCGTGCATCTTTTCTGTTGTAATATGACCCCAGACTAATTTAGCAAACAGCCATTAAAGTGAGAAAACTTCCTGTCAAGTCGCAAAAATTCACACGTCTCCTGGAGTGTCTGTCTTCATGGCTTAGTGTTACTGAGAGTGAGTGAATAGCAAGTGGCAATGTTGAGTGACTGTTAGCGTATAGTAAGTGTGTGTTTAGTGAGTGTAAGTGTTTGGCGAGTGTAAGTGTTGAATTATTGTACATTACTGTTTTGTTAGTGTTTAGAGACTGTATGCAAAGAATGTCTTGTCATTCACAGGAACCATTTAAGCTAGTAATTGCTTAGATCCAAAAGCAGAGGCTTAGGCCTTGACCAAAATGGTTGTTGGAGTGCTTATAAAGGCTAACCTGTTTTTGTAAGATCATTTTTGTCCGTGAAGTTGAGTCAAATAGCAATAATAATAAGATTAATAACAATAGTAAAAATAATATCAATAGTAATATTAAAAGATAATAATAATAATAGTAAAAAGATAAAAATAATAATATAAAAAAGAAAAAACAGTAATAGTAATAGTGAAAATAATATTAATAGTAATAAAGTGCCGTATTATGACCTGGACCTAGACCTATCAATAAGGCCTCCTGAGTGCACCGATTCGAACACAGACATTCCTTGAGTCACCTCCGTGGTCAGATGAACCTCATTTACAAAACATTGTAGCATCGCGGAACACTCCTGACTTCATTCATAATTTCTTATTCTTATTACCATTTTTAGGGAGATGTGTATTATGAATGTATTTCAGGGGACAATATAACGTTTCCTTGTGTTACCAGCAGAACTTATATTAGCTCGGTAAAACAACCATCGCTGAATTAATGAAGACGTAAAGAGCCACAGGTTAACCAACTTCCCGAAATCATTGGCAACCAATCAGTTTCAAGGAATGGTTGTGACATATAGAAGCAGTAGGCTGCATAGAGCCATGGATTTTGCTATAGTATACTATGTCATCGATGATAGCTCTGTGTGCAGTGGGCAGAAAATTTCCTAGTTTTTAAGAGGTATGGGTATTGACGTGCATTTTATTAAGTTCCTAGTCTTTTGTGGCCTGTTCTTGTGGCTAGCTAAAATGGATATTTTGACATAACTCTACCTAAAGGAAAGAATGTTGCACAGATAAAAAATAAGCGCTGAACTACACGAGGAAATGAAAACAGTGACTGAACTGAAAAATGGTTACATTTATATTATTTAAGACGTACAAAGGAAACCCAGGAAACTTTAAATAGCACAAAACCTTTCTAATCCGCTTTCTCTGAAAAAGATCGGCGATGCTGTCAGATACAGAGAGGGTCTCGGGGCTGCTGTCAGAAGACGATAACATCAACAGATAAGGAAGACCCCTAGAAGATTTGGGAAAGAAAGATATTTGAAAAAATTTCTTTAAAAGGCTTAAGGAATAACAACCAAGGAGAAAGTTCTTATCTACAGCCTGTTTTAGCCTTTTTCTCTTGTAGTGTTTCTCACATCTAAAAATGAAATGTTATGCTTACATGTATGTGCCTTATCCTGTGCTTCATTATAAATAGGTGTCAGCTATTAGCTTTCAGGTCTGTTGCTCATTTCTACGTGTGTTTTAAGTCTTGAGCGCGCGCGCACACACACACACACACACACACATATATATATATATATATATATATATATATATATATATATATATATATATATATATGTGTGTGTGTGTGTGTGTGTGTGTGTGTGTGTGTGTGATGTGAATTACTTCACCTTTTTTCATTTCACTTCTTCCAGTACTCATCCATTTTTGACTACTCTTGCACCTTCCAGTTCTCTTCATATCACAACTTGGTTCACCTTTCTTCACTTGACGTCTTCAAGTAGTCATCCATTTGTGGCTACTCCTGCACCTATTAGTTCACTTCATAACACCAATTATTTACCTTTCTTTATTTCATCATAAGGTTTTGAATCTTATCCGACTTAGCTTATTTATGATAAGAAAGGAATTGTATGGCTGTTTTATTATTACTTATTCTAACTGCTGTTCTATGTTTGAATTATTTTCTTTGTTTACTTATGTAAAAAAAATATCTTTACTCAGTGTACTTTGAAAGCGTGTGACGAAACTGCAAATTTGATATGCCTTTTACGGAGAAATGGTTCCCTTTTGAATGTATACATTTATTGGTCATCGCCTCTTCTCCCTCATTGTTTAATGCTGTTTTGTAAATTATATGAAAAGCGAAGGAATGCCTCCTCCTCACAAAGATTAATTTGTCAAAAATGACTAACCCGATCCGCACAGCTATATAATCCACTTTGAACACCACTGACGGCCTCTCTCTCTTCATGAATTAACTGAATAGTATAGAGCAACACATTAGGGTCTTGATCGTGGCGTGCGGGTGTGGCCGGGGCAAGCGATGAGGAGGCTGATTCCAAATGACCAGAAAAGCACAGGGTAAGTAATCGTTCTTTTTTGTAGCCATCGTTGGGCTAAGTGCATTTAGTTATTATCGAATGTGTTCAGCATTTTCCAAGTACTAATACGTTGGTATTTGTCTTGATTAAATGTGAATTGAAATTTTGTAATTCTTAAGAATTTTTTTGTGTAGTTGCATGGCCACAGAATTTTTCCTAGTGTGGTGTGCTGAGCCACCTAAGTTCTGTGTGATAGTTTTTTCTTGTTAAACTTAAATGATTTTAATTTGTATTAAAGTTTGTTAAAATCAGTCATGTTTCACCTGTCGAGTTGTCCTTGTATGCAGGCTGGAACCTGTCCATTGGTAGGGTTATCAGCCCATAACATCGAGCACAAATCTAGTGAAAGTCGCCATAACATTTGCGACAGCGGCAGAGATGGTTTTCAAAAGTAGCTTTCCATACAAAAGGAAGATACTGGAATCTGCTATCATCAATCTAGCCAACAATTTGAGCCTGTCAGGAGGACATTGGAAATCGGATGACATCGACGAGTTAATCCTAAGGTCTTTTCTCAAGAAGGTGTTCCAGAAAATACGACCATCGAACGAGTCGCCAGACGGGAGTTAATGAGGCTAAAAAACACCAGAGAATAGTTTAATTTCCACCCTTCCTGGGTCAACTATCACCTGCATACCAACAGACTTACTGCCACGCCTACATAGCCTATGCTTTGTAAATATACTCTTGTAAGACATTATCCATCCATATTTTACCAGTGATCAGGGGCACAGAAGGAAGTGTTCGAAATATATGGTTGCAATGTTCAAAAATTGTACTAAATATATATATATATATACTATATATATCTATATATATATATATATATAATATATATATATATATATATTATATATATATATATATGTGTGTGTGTGTGTGTGTGTGTGTGTGTGTAAGGATTACATTTTAAATACATATTCCATATGTATAAATACTCCAATGACCTAAGAGGTCACTGTTGAGATAACAAGGAGTGTGATAAGAGTTGATAAACAGGACGCAAGCTAGGCTGGATGTATTGAATCAGCGACGCCCTGGGTTGCATTTGCCTGTGATAATCATATCCATGATTGTGTCAAAGAGGTCACAGTGCTTCGCCTGAGAACCTGTTGACCTATAGCCCAGACGTCTACGTGACTTCCTCTCACATGTTCGTCTGTCTGTATGTTATGTATGCTGAGCTAAGCTATGCTGAGCTAAGCTCCTATACTCTTGTAAATGCCTTGTAACTTAGAACTCTACTTTCTCTCTTAGAATCAAGTTCTCCTAACTACCTTCTTGCCTTCTATTCAAGAGATGTAGTTTTGCAAATATACCGTTGTTAAGTTATCATCATGACTTTTGAACATCTCCGCCTTTATACTAAAAGAAGATTCTGACTTAGAAATTATCGTTGCAATCGCAAACGAGGATGGGAAGTATACCACATGATACTTGCGTATCACATCGCAGGTCTAAATAACCTCACAGTGCAGCCTCGTTATACAGGGCGTAGCACAAACATTTTTGGTGGCAGCTTACCGGGTAGACGACGACGGAAGACAACATAGCTGGCTGCTCGGAATCGGACTAAACCACATCATCCGAAGACTGACGAATTGTAAGATATTAGAAGACAACGAAGGCGAGAGAATCTTCAAGCAACTTCGAATCTCTTATGGCAACAAAAGAAACGTCTCTCATTATTAATCATTAGAGAGAAAGTATCGTCATTACTGAGCATCTCCAGCACTTCAAGAAACAAACCGGACGTGTCTGCAGCATCGGAGCACCATGAATAAGGCAATGGGAAATGAATCATTCAACAAACAAACACCGCACAAGCAATACGCGCACTGAGAATTCGGGTCACTGTGGAAAAGCATCATTGGAAATCAAGGCCGTGACGTCACCTAAACAGCAAGATCCTCTTATATACCAAAGCTAAGTACAATTCTTTATTCATTCTGGTGTGTGACTTTGAGTGTTATCCTTACACAATATCGATCGTCCATTATTCCTGGGGGTGAGTTATACGTTATTCTTTTTTTTTATCTTTGTTGCTAATTTTTTTTCTTCCAGAAGTTCTCCAGAAATATCCTTATCATATTATCTGTTTTTAATCTTATCATTTTGGGGGACTCTGTTATTATCCGTAACACATTTTTTCTTATCTCATAATGCATATGCGTTTACACAGTGGATGAGTGTATTCATATAGATATTTCGATAGGATCGCTAGGAATCGTAGTGATAAGAAAAAAACAGAAGTCACGATGGCCACCACCGCACCCAGTAATCTTGCACCCAACCCAGTTGTTACTTTGGTCAGCACAAGGTCTGCAATTGCTCCCTTTCAAGGCTGGGTCAACGGATTCTTGCCTCAAAGTGTCGAATCTTGGATCTCGTCAGTAGATGCTCATTTAAAAGCAAAATGCATCACTGACCCATCCGTACAATTACAGGAAGCTAAAAGTTTCATTGACTTTGCTAAAGGAGATGCAGGTTCGTACCTGAGGGGAGTCTCTTTCCAAGAGGCGGATAGATGGGGTGAATTTAAAATTAGATTATGTGCCATATATGGCAGTGAAGAAGCCTTGGATGTAGTTTTAGCTTTGAGGAACATCCTTAATCTGGCCTCTATGACTCAGCTTAACGTTGTAGAGAGGGCGGCACTAATTGCTGACCGGCTGAATGAATATAAGGATATTTTGCTTACATCCACTTGAGTTACGGGAAGGAACATGGCTGTGAAAGATTTTATTAGACTCACATATTTAACTTGCTTGACTGTTATGTTGCCAGAAGCCTTGGTACGCTGTTTTGATAAGAAACTATCGCCCAACAGTACGGAGCTAGACGTATATAAACAAATTAAGAAACATATGTCTAAGTGCACAGATCTGGACCCCTAGCTTACTCAAGTTTTTGCAAAGAATGAAAGTAAACCACAGAAAGTAAATATTGTCAATAATAACGCAGCAGGGGTAACTTGTTTTAATTGTAAGCGTGCAGGGCATTTGCTTGCAGACTGCTGAACGCATTATTGTTCAAATCATAACAGCTCCAGTTATTCTTACAATCAATGCTTCTCTTGTAACCCACAGCAACATAATGCTAAAACCACACAAACTGTTGCCAATGATAATAAGAAGAAGAATCCTCATTACTATAAGAAGAAACAGGCAAACAGTAACGATGTTCAAAATCACAAACAAACAAATCGTGCTTCAGGAAATTCTGTTCCCGGGACGTCGAACCCAAACTCACGGAGTCAGTCAAATTTTTAAAGTGTACAAAGCAAACCAAATACCACGTAATTAACTCCAGCGGGGGAGAGAATGATGTTGGGTCATTCGTATCAACATCTTTTGAATCAAATAACAAATGTAATCATTTACAAGATCTATGCGAGACCCAGAATTTTCCTATGAACCACACGACCGAATCCAAAAAAACCAGTGCAGGTTACCGTAGACTTCCACCATATTTGTGCTATCATCAGTAAGGATGAATTACGTCCTACATTGCATACCGTAAGTTTAGAGCACCGACCCTTCACACTGTTTTTTTATTCCAGTAGTCCACGTAATATCATGGATTTGCGGACTCATCACCTGTTGTTTTCGAACTTCCCTATTGAGAAGTCTGGAGTGAGGCTCTCGGGTATTGGAAATAATGAATTAAGTGTAGTAGGAGTAACTCATATTCAGTACAAGGTGGGTAAGCGCACGTTTACCGATACCTTTATCGTTGTACAAAACATTGATATGTATCCAGCTGTAATTATAGGATACCCGTCTATGGGCATTCAAAACATTATCTCAGCCCCTGCCAAACACGGCGTGTATATCAAAGGGAGATTGCACGCAAACTCTCGAGCCGAACATACCTTCGAACATATTAGTGTGTGTAAAGAAGACTTTGCCGGGATCTGAAATGTTAATCCTTTCCGACACTCTGAAAATTAACGGACTGTCCATAACACAAGCACTATACACTGTTGATTTACAGCAACAAGTTAACATTGAAGTCTGCAACCATTTGAATACCAATCAAGTAATCCACAAAAATCAACACATCATGGATGTGGAAGTTTATAAGTATCGCATTCTTACCATTGCTGAAATTAATCATGCTCAATCAGTTGTGGATGAATCCCTCTTACAATCTATTAAAAGTAAAATCAATAACGACATTCAAGAAGAGGAGATTCAGCAGAAATTTTTTGATCTTTTAACTAAATATCATGATGTTTTCTCCACTACTGAGGGATCTTTGGGAAAAACGGATGTCATTGAACACCAAATACGGCTAAAAGACAAGCATAAAGTCATCTATGTACCTTCGTACCGACTCCTATGAAATTCCAGAATGAGATCAATGATGAAGTAGGTAAAATGTTAGAAGAAGGAGTCATTAGGAAATCGAACAGCCCTTATAATTTCCCCTTAATCGTCGTACCGAAAAAAGATCGAACCTGGCGTATCTGCGTACATTTCCGTTGCTTAAATGAGGAAACGATTCCCGATCGATTCCCAGTGCCATGTACTGACGATATTTTATCCTTGTTAGGACAGAACAAATATTTCACCATTTTGGACTTAATTAAAGGCTTTCACCAGATACCTTTAGAAAAAGAGAGTATCCCATACACCGCCTTCAGCACAGCCAGGGGACATTATGAATTTTTACGTATGCCTTTTGGTTTACGTTGCGCCCCAATTACATTCACCAGAATGATTAATATAGTGTTTGGAGACTTGTTAGGGGATACCCTACATGCCTATATGGACGACCTTGTAATCTTTTCTAATACCTTAGAAGAACATTTACGTAAACTAGAGCTAGTGCTACAGAGACTAAGGCAACATAATTTAAGAGTAAAGATAACTAAGTGTGAATTTTTCAAAACAGAACTAGTCTATTTAGGTTTTACGGTGTCTAGTCAAGGTATTAAGGTAGTCCACGATAAGGTGTCGGTTATCCGTAACTTTCCGATACCTACTAACGTCAAGGGGATACAGCAATTTTTAGGCTGTAGTGGGTATTACCGCCATTGTATACGCAATTACTCAATTATAGCCGCTCCTCTAACCGATCTTACGAAGAAGGGCATAGATTTTATATGGTCTGAAAAGCATGAACAGGCGTTCGATGCCTTGAAAAAGGAATTATGCAGTTCACCTATCTTAAAATTTCCTGACTTCAGTAAGGAATTCTTTATTGCAACTGATGCCTCAGACCAAGGGGTAGGAGGGGTACTGCTTCAGCAATATGACAAACAGTTCTTCCCTATAGCTTTTTATTCACGTAAACTGAGACCTTCTGAAAGTAAATATGCAGTAATAGACAAGGAAGGGCTAGCTATTGTTAACTCAATAGTGCATTTTAAGTTCATAATATAAGGCTATCCTGTCAAGGTTCTCACTGACCATAAGCCCCTCACCGACTTCTTTAAAGGCTTTAGTCACAGTCCCAAAAGAACTCGGTGGCATATGATCATTCAAGACTTTGGCGCAAGGATAGGATATCTACCTGAGAAAGCAAATATCATTGCTGACGCATTATCACGCAACCCCGCGCCATCTTGTACGGAGCCATTAGCTAAACTAGTAGATATATCAACATCCGTGCCTATTGTTAAAACTGTATTTGAACAGGAAGACCTGGGTTGGAGCGCTGAACTAGTACAGACTGAACAAAGAAAAGATCAGCAGTTAAAGGAAATAATAGATGCTTTGGACGGGAATCCTAAGGAAAAGGAATATGTGAAGTATAGGCAGCAGAATTATATAATTAAGGATAATATTCTGTGTAGGTCCGTGACAAGGAAAACCCGCAACACCCTGCAGGCGACTAACGACCAGGTAGTGGTTCCAGTCTCTCTTATACCAATCGTCTTAAATTTAGATTTATTAACAGGGTTTTACGAGTATGACCGAGGAAATAAGCACCTCTTAGTGATAATAGATGCCTTGACTCGATATACAGAATTGATAGCACTAAAAACTAAAACCGCAACTGAATGCGCTAGGAAATTTTACGAGTGCTACATTTGTAAACATGGAATTCCACACATGATAATCTGACTCGGGTGGAGAATTCAATAATCATTTCCTTAACTCGTTATGTGAATTCCTTTGCATTAAGAAAATCAATACCATGATTTATCACCCAGAGTCTAATGGATTAGTTGAGAGGGTAAATAGGAAGATGTTAAACGTATTACGAGTTACACTCGGGGGAATGGATCCCAACTGCGATATTGCCATACCTGCGGTTCTAAGTACTCTTAACCAGTCATATCATGTATCTATCAAAATGTCGCCGCACTAAGCACTGTACAGTACCCCAGCTAGGACACCTTTCCATGTATTTACGCCTACAACCCATTTATCAGATCCCCTACAGGATGTTATGGAAGCAAGTGTAAGCCGATATAATATACTTCGTAAGAATTTAGAAGAATCACAAATCATAATGAAAAGGAATCATGATAAAATCGCTAAGCCAACTAAATCATATACCATAGGCGACCAAATCTATATACAAGTATATGTTCACATTAATTTCTCTATCACACTCCTTTGAATCATATGCAAGTCAAACTTTAAAACTTGGTGTTTAGTTTTGTAGCTGACCGAGCAATTAATGTAAAGATTACATTTTAAATAAATATTCCATATGTATAAATACTTTATACTAAAAGAAGATTCTGACTTAGAAATTATCGTTGCAATCGCAAATGAGGATGGGAAGTATACCACACGATACTTGTGTATCACATCGCAGGTCTAAATAACCTCACAGTGCAGCCTCGCTATACAGGGCATAGCACAAACTATATTTATATATATATATTATATATAATATATATATATATATATATATACATACATATGTGTGTGTATGTGTGTGTGTGCGCGCGTGTGTATGTATGGGTCTCAAAGTTAATATATTTTAAGAAAAAAAATCACACACACACACACACACACACATATATATATATATATATATATATATATATATATATATATATATATATATATATGTATGTATGTATGCATAATATATAATATATATATATATATTATATATATATATATATATATATATATATATATATTATATATACACTGGAAGAGGTTGGGCATCTAGAACGCCGTAGTTTCAGTAGGAATAAAACAGCAAACAGCCATCGTGGCATTTTAAATTTATTGGCCAAATTTTCGAGACTACATGTCTCATCATCAGGGCTGTAAAATACAAAGAATAAAAATTAAAAAAAAAGACTCGGTTAAAAAAAAACTCACAAAGTCTAAAAACAAGAAACTTGAATTTAAAACAAACAAAAATAAGCTAAAACATTATTGAAAAACACTGAAAACCTACTACTAAAAAAAACCTTTTTAAAATTGTATATATAAAAAGTTATGGTGTTAAAATGTATTGTACCTTTCTCTATCTGAGCTAAGAACTGAGTGACATCCTCAGTTTTTCAGGAGGACCACGTCAACTTAGGCGATACGCGATATATAAGATCGTGGAAGAGTTCTGACTGTTTAGGGAAGGAACAAGCTGTTTAATAGTTAACGATTCCAGGATGGAGAGAGAGTGGTCATTGGGTGCTTGGGCGATAACATTAAAGTCTTCATAAGTGAATGATGTCTTGCATTTCTTACAGTGGTCTCTTATATTAGAAAATTCTTTAGTTTTTAATTGACATCCAGTTCGATGACTAACTCCAAGATGAAAATCAGCTCTGACTTTGAGCAATTTCTTACTGGCTCCGATATATTTCCCAACTTTACATTTTGGGCAAGTGAAACAATAAACCACTAGAGATCGCATCAAGGCAGGAAGCCTATCCTTATGGTGAAATAATGACCCAATTGTCTTAGGATTTTTTTAACATAATCTGATGTCTATAGCTGGAAATGTACTGCGAATTGAGTCTTGTAGTGTTTGTTTGAATTTCTTCGAATATATATATATCTATATATATATATATATATATATATATATATATATATATATATAAAACCATTCAGGAAACCGCAGACAACCACATCAGAAGGAAGAACATACATATTAACATTAAATAAAAGCACGATTCTTGATATGACAAGTAAAAATTAATACGAGACTAAAATTAACTTAAAATGTACAGAAAGGATTAAAAGTTATTGACAAATAAAACCAAGAAGTAAAGAGTATATTAAGAATGCTGCTCTTATTTAATGTTAATATGTATGCATTTTTATATCTCAACAGACTGAATATGCACATTGTATGTGCGAACGTCTCTAATAAATGTTCTTCATTCTGCTGTGGTTGTCTGCGGTTTCCTGAATGGTTGTATGTGATATGCCTGCATAGTATATATCCATATTTATATATAACTATAATATTATATATTATAGTAATATATTACATATATATATATTATATATATATATATTATATTATATAATATATTATCCTATTAATGATGAAAAACAGAAATCTATAAAATTTAGATAATGAAATCAAATAAAAAACAAAACTGATAATAAATAATAGTTAAAACAGTCATGAAAAATTATAAATCTAATAAATTATATATTGTAAATGTAAATTAAATAATAAAAGTTGATAATAAAATAATATGTTAAAATGTTCTATGTAATTAAATATATATGTGTGTGTATATCTCTATATATATATATTAATCTATAAATATATATTAATATATAAATATATATATAGATATATATATATATATATATATTACTATATATATATTTAGTCCATATTATATAATAATATATGATATTATGATGAAAAACAGAAAAATTATATAAAATTTAGATTAATGAAATCAAATAAAAAACAAAACTGATAAATAAAAATAATAGTAAAAAACGTCATGAATTATATATTATATTATAGATATATATATATAGCTAATATATATGAAATATATATGTGTGTGTATATATATATATATATATATATATATATATATATATATATATATATATATATTAGATAAAAATAAAAAACAGAAATATATAATATTTAAATAAAGAAATAAAATTAAAAAACAAAACTGATAATCAAATAATAATAAAACGTCATGAATGATAACAATAATGAATTATACGAAATTCAAAAATCGCTATGACAGAAGAAAAAGTTAATCTAGAAAACTACATACCTTGACTGGTAAATGGTGGATCAAATGGGACCTATAAGCGGCCCTTCAAAAATGAACGCCAAGATCAAAGAAAATCAAAGAGAAATTGAAGATGTTTTGGCAGTGTTCGCGTATCGAGAGATCTCTTATTCACTTTGTCACTGTACCAAACTTTGGACGACGGCCTGTGATGTCATAACACCGACGATTTTTGTGTTAACCAACCTACAACCACCGTGACACCAGAGAGATCTATTCAAGAAAATGGTTAAATAACTGAATGATAAAAAGGTCCCGTCGATGGGCCAGATATGATGAGTCTATGCAAAGGATCCCAGGCCCATCGAGTTATCATTGCCATACCGTGATACCCAGAACAACGTAGTACATCTAATATTTGCATATTCCAGCGTGTGTAAGTATAAGTATATATAAATAATTATGTAATAAAGATGTGCAAGGCAGCTGCTTGCACACCGAAGTATCAATAACACCGACACTAGGATTATATGCAATCAATCAGTGATGTATATTCATAGTACTATACCTATATATTTTTTCTGGAGTTGAAAAATTATTATGTCGCGGACCCCCTAGGGCCTTCTCCTGGACCCCCAGGGGTCTGCGGACCCCAGTTTGGGAACCACTGCTCTAAAGAATGTAGATAACGAAGACGAGGCCAAGGGCTCCAATGGCAGTCTGACTGACCGTTCAAAGGTGGCGCCAAGTGACGGGAGAGTGCACCTCCTTCCAGAGCCTACCACTAGAGCTCCATCTTCGTCATCCGGGAATCTAGCGCCATATTTCTATTTTTGCATCAGTGTCCGTTGTTTATGTGACTTTATTTGCCAACGTTTGGACGCAACGGTGTCCTATTCTCTGTTTGTGTGTAGACTAGAGTTAAGTGGTATTAAAGAAAACACCGTGTCATAATTCATTGATGACCAAATACTGTTATAGTATACCCTATCCTAGGCTATTTGTTTGTGTGTGTGTCTGTGTGTGTCGATAAACCCGTATAAGAAAGTAAAAGATCCAAGAAACTTATTAGGATTCACATTTCTTCGAGGAAATTTCAATAATTGAGGAGGCCAAGTATTCTGCCTTCAGTCATGTCATCGACCCCCAGTCAAGAGTCGGACGTCGGAACCGCTGATGACGGTAAGTAGCCTAGGCAGAAGTAGATGCTTTTTCTTCTGCTGCTGCAGCAGCAGCAGCTTTCAGCAGAAGGCTGCGACGACCCTCCTCACCTGGTCTAATTCAGTACTACTACTTGACATTGCGTGGAGGCAATTGTAGGTGGTAAGGTTGGGCCAGGATTGCGTTTCACGCGTGATTAGGCCTATTTTGGGTATGATAGTAGGAAACCTGTGCGCGGCCACAACATGTTGGAGGGGGGGGAGGAGGAGGCGGCTCAGCGAACAGGAAAGTTCACACTTCTCTCGCTCTCTTGACCCAAGGCTGAGGCTCGGCAGTGGAATGGCCACTTGGCCCATCCTGTCATGGGCTAAGCTAGGTAGCAGCTAGAGGGATGAATCAGTGAAAACTAGGTAGGTAGTAGCCTACTACCTAGGTAGATCTAAGCAATTGCTCCACGTCTGGTATTTCCTTGGAAATTGGTATTTCTATACCTAGCCTAGTAGGTATTTTGGTTGCTTGATAAGAGATTAGTTATTGTTTGTCGGTCGACTATACCTATAATTAACCCCCCAGGGGTTAATTATAGGTATAACACTGCAAAATACATTGGCACAGGGTACCTACTATTGGTACAGCAGCCGTATCCCTGATTGCAATAGATATTGTTATGGCAGTGAATTGTGCATGCGTCAGTTTCAGACTTCCTGCTGCACCAATAGCATAGCTAGTGTAGATGGGGTACGTCAGATTCTGTCATTGTGGCGGTAGATCTAGGGTACTTACCCGCGGCGGCCTAGACTATGGCAGTTGTGATTTTTCTATGCAGTTTTACCTACTGAACAAGAATTTTAATTAACATTTATTCGGATGACTGTAATTAACCCCCCAGGGGCCAGTACTAAACACGGCAAAATACATTGGACGGCCCCCAATCCGTAGTGGATGTCGTATCCACGGTTACGTTTCTTGCAGTCCGTGCGGACTGCTTCTGTAGAAATACCATTATTGCTAAGAGCTGTAGGTACAGCACTAGAAGATTAGAGACAGTATTAATAATAGTCAAACTGAATGGCTTCGCCAAAGTACCAAAACATTTTGGCAGTAGTAAATGAAAATATAAAAAAATAATACTTAAACATACATAGATTATGACTGTATGTATACATGAAAAATAAAACTAAACTAATCTATCTGTGTACTTCAAATCTTCTTTGAATCTCCTCTGAACCGTGTAATAGGGTAAAACACCGCATGGTACAGGGGTGGACCATGTACGATCAATGTGTACCACCCCAAAAAAAGTACATTATAATGCGTCCTGACACCGGAGATGGGCATCAGTGCGACTTGTTGTTGGTGAGAAACGGAGCTAAAGACCTCTACTCTCCTTTCGAAGTAAGTCTTTTCTCCAAAGTTAGAAATTAAGGCCAAATTTTAAGATTTAAACAGAGAGTAGTGAAAAGGGTGTACACGGCAGTCCAAATCTCACCAAAACGCTTTCAACATTTTTACTTACAACTCGAAATATTTAGAAGATTGACGCTATCTCGATGTTTACGGAGTCGCTTGTGTCAATAAACTTCCCATTTCCTATGATAAATCCACACACCACTGTGATAAATCCACAGATGCTGGGGCACTTTCATCACAACAGTCGGAACACTGAAACTTACCAGCATGTTTGTTGGATAATTTTTTAAATAAATAGTAAAACATCAATATTTTACATATTTATGGTGATTGATTTGAAAATATTCTTTATTGAAAAAGTAACTCGATTCTGACTCAAATTTAAGTAATTAATTTTTGGAATTAGAAAGTTTGTTCAAGTCCTATATTATGATGTCACGACATCTTGGCTTTCGTACCTATTGTAAATAATTGCTTTACTCAACTTTCTTGCAGAACAGTTTACCAGTTATTCATGCAGATTATCAGCTATTCATGTAATTGTTATAATCGTAATGCGCATATATATCTTTATTATTTACTTTTTGGATATATGAAGATGTTTTACTGCCGGATTATCGCCGTAGTGTGACGCAATCGTTTTTGGTCCCTGGGCCTCTGTTTTCGCACAGTAAGAAATTATGGGGCCGAATTTGCAATGACCAGAAAGTCGTTAAAAGAGGAAAGTTAGCATTGAGGGGCATATGTTTTGATTGAGGAAAATACAAATTTATTCAATAGCTAGCTTGTAAAAAAATACTTGATTACAAAAAACTTGATTGACAACTAAACAGCATACCTACTATGGGTTTCAGAGACAGTGCAAGCAAGTTTTTGGGCAATACCTATTTCTGTAACGAACACTCTTATCAGAACGAGATTTTGCTATATATAGTGCATTACACCCAGTGCCGTAATTTATTAGGGTATCGTGAATCACTAATTGTAAAGAATAACGACACTTGTCCTTGTACCAAGAGACAAAAACTCCATTGTGCAGAAATGGATACGAACACGCGTTAAAAGCTCCACCTACCCTCTTCCCCCCCCCCTCCACCGCCATCCATTTCCTTCTTCCTTCCTTCGCCTTCCTCTCTCTCTCTCTCTCTCTCTCTCTCTCTCTCTCTCTCTCTCTCTCTCTCTCTCTCTCTCTCTCTCTCTCTCTCTCTGTTGCCATTCGGTATGTGTTCACTCTCCAAACTGGGTATGAGACTTACACTAAACGTGGAAATTGGTGAAATTAGGCTATGTATTGGAAGTATATATACATAAATATTAAAGCAATTTTATCATGCATTACTATGACAACACGAATTCATGGAAACAGTTTATAATAATGAATCGGCGTATGTGTGAAGCCTCCACTAATGTGGCAATGATGATTTTGCCATTCTTACATGCAAACATTAAAGGTTACATTTATTTCTGGCATACAGTTATTAAAGAAATTCAAAATACTAATATAGACTTAAATCAATGAAAAGTGCTAGCAAAAACAAAAAAGCCAAAAAAATATATATATATATATATATCCACTTATCCGTAGTCGTTCCTCTATGGTTTTCGGCAGCCAGATGTACTACAAGGTTAGAAACATTGGATTGTATCTACTTTAGAAATATCTGTAATTTTTGGGGGTAATTTGGTTGGTGCTCCCACCGCAGGTCCCTCCAGACAGGTACAGCTGGGCCGTGTTGCTTCGGCAACTGCCCCAGCTCCGTCCTGGATGGAGGACCAGAGGAAGCGGACGAAGAAGAAGAGGAAGGTCTCTTCGTCGTCGTCGTCTGCAGCCGCCTCTTCCTTGCCAGACTCGGTTCACGATGGAAACAGCACGCTCAGTCCTCGATTCCATCAGGGAGAATGATTTCATGCTTTCGGTAGACCTGAAGGATGCTTATTTTCAAATACCCACCCATCAGTCCTCCAGGAAGTACCTCTGCTTCATCCTCGACGGGACGGTGTACCAATTCAGGGCACTTTGTTTCGGTCTCTCAACCGCCCCACAGGTGTTCATACGAGTGTTCACTCTGCTGTCAGCTTGGGCCCATTCGGTTGCTACAGGACAGAGATCTACTCCTCAACTTGTGCCGCGATCTGGAGATCGTGGTGAATGTCCAGAAGTCAGATCTCGAGCCCAAGCAGAGGATAAAGTACCTGGGCATGCTGATTGATATGGTAGCAGCATGAGTCTTCCCCGCAGACTTGCAGATCAGCAGGTTCAGGGAGGCAGTCAGACGGTTCCTGTCTCGACAGGATCAGTCAGCTCAGCAGTGGCAAGTCGTGATCGGTCACCTGTCGTCACTAGAGAAGTTAGTCCCTCACATAATAAAAAAAATATATATATATCAACACAAACAGTTGAAACTGGGGATACGAATATAGAAAGAAACACTAACACAACAAAAGTTTATTTACAAGCTTACTAACAAAGGTAAATGCAGAATGGTATCTCCTATTTACATAAACAGATAGAATCTTACACTGCATGAACTGGGGGAAACAGTGAGGTAATAAGAATACTTGCTAAACAGTTTGGCACTTCGAAGAGGGGGCTTCATAAAAGGAGAGCGGCAATTGTAGTCGTCCTCTTGACTCCGTATTGCAGATACTAGTCTACTTGAAAAGCAGGAACTACTCAAAACCTGTAGCAGGACCTTTTCTTCTCTGAAGTCTGCTCGACGTCGAGAAAACACGGCCGTCCACTCCTGAAGACGACTAGACCAATATCCAACCAACTCTCGAACAACTCTTCTTTTGATTGATACTTCGTCGGTTTCTTAGTTTGTAGTCTCTCTCTGACGATCACTGCTGCTGATCTCTCACTGATAATCTGATCTGTGGCTCTTACTAACTGGTGATCTCTCTCTTTTACGATCTCTTCCTCTTACGATCACTGCTCTCCAAAGTTCGTTCGTCGTATTTATGCGGCACTCTGGGGGCGGAGCCTACGGCGAACATCACCGACTCCAGGGATTTCTAGAACTTCTTAGATGAATCTAGACGAGGTATTGCATCAGAAATCGCTGCGTTTCTTACGTAACATTGGCATGTTTTTGCGCTCCACAACACGCCCGACGATTCCAGAACAACCACGAAGATAGGCGCCTCCAACACGGGTGCGAAAGCCTCCTTACTGCCGAATTTCTCGAAAATGCGTTCTCCTTTCCTTTTAACTTCTTTTGCTATGAAGCAATTACCATCACACGCCCCCCCAAAAGAGAAAAAAAAAAATGAAATCGATTGATTTTATTTTTTTTTCTAAAGAGAAGCAAGAATTAAACAGCGGGGAAACAATTCTGCATAAAGCTTTAATCCAGTCAAACACGCACACTTCCCCACTCACACACTCACTCGTGCGGTAACAGAAAACGGTTATTAGGCTACTCATTCTGAGAAATCTCTAGAGAGGCTACTAACTATAACATTATCCTTCTCTCTTACTTTTTTCCGTTTTCTGAACTCTGATTAAAACTTATAAATACTAAAACACCTCTTATGTTTTTCTCAAAACTAATCTCACTCAGTAACACTGTTACATGGGCGGAGGCCACGGCACGGGGCGTTGTTTATAATTCTGAAGCAAATTTACATTTATTGCCTTTGCTCTATTCTTACCCACATTAATTCTATGATATATATTTCCCCTCTTCTCTAAAACTGAAAAAGGACCTTCATATTTATAAGGTAAAGATGGACTTTCTCTCGAGACTAGTACTAAAAGTTTATCTCTTACACACAAACTTCTCTCTTTGGCTCTAAGATAAGGTTTCTCTTTAGTTTCCCCTTGACTTCCGTTCGGGTTTTCTTTCACTAAATACCAGGCGCTTCCATTCTCCTCCACTAGATGCCAAACATCTCTTAAATTGTTTTTATAATAATCAAGATTAGTTATGCAGTCATCTCTACCCTTACTTCTAGACAAAGTTCCAAACATATTTATAATTACATCATCAAAATATTCGCCTACGGAAGAAATATTACACAACGGAACTCTGGGAATTACTTGAATCGGTTTCCCTGCAATTTGATATTCAAGACAGCTTAAAACATACCTCTTAAAACACATCATTTTTCATCTTAGGCCAAAAGTACGTCCTACTAATAGACCTGAAAGTTTTATTTCCTCCCAAATGTCCTTGCTCATCATGTGCAAATTTCAATACTAGTTCACGAAGCTTCCTAGGAACCACTAATTGTTCTGTGACTTCCTCTTTACTACCTGACTCAGGACGAACATAACGACACAAAACTTCATCTTTTAAACAAAAAGTTTCCTTACACACATCGAGATCATCATCCAGCTCATATTAAAAAATTCGGGTTAGTGTCTCATCCTCTCTCTGCAACTTGACTAGCTCATCCTTATCCAAAACGTTAGAGCCTAATTCATCACCGTAACTAGTACTAGATACTGGTACGTACATTTACTACGTTACTCTCGACAGCTACGCCTTCCCCTTGGCTCTCACTGTCAACGATAGAGAGTTCGGTCTCTCAGCCACATTCATGCCAAGATCAACCTCGCTACCTCTATCACACTCTTTCGAATCCACGAACTCACTCACGTTTGAATCCACGAACTCACACTCGTTCGAATCCACGAACTTACACTCGTTCGAATCCACGAATTTATTATGATCGTAGTCTATTTCTGTATCTAAACCCGACCTAGTTACTACCATTTCAGGCATGGAATATTCCTCAACAGGATTCACATTCTTGGATAAAGCTAAGTCGTTACCGACAATAATGTCAACGCCTTCAACGGGCAAACTGTCCACAACTGCAAGTTTTACTTTTGACACTACCTGACTTTCTAAATTCAACTTCAACAAAGGACAAAGAACACAAGTGTTAGGAAATCCACCTAACATGACTTTCTCTTCCATATTGATTTCTGCCCTATTCGGCACACACACTCTTCGAATCAGTGAGATAGCAGCACCTGTGTCTCGAAGCAAGACTACTTCTCTCGACTCTACTCCTCCAAGAGAGGAAACTACGCCTTCCGACAGAAATTCACCAAAAACTTTCCTAGTTTCTCTCATCACATCATCCCTATTTGAAGAAAGGTTAACTAGTGATACTGGTTTCTTACCGTCCTTCCTTTCTGCTGCACAATTTCTCGCTAAATGCCCTTTCCCATTACATCGGAAACAAGTTAATTCTGAGCCACTATATGCCATTCTACTCTTACAAACCTTAGACGTATGACCAGGTTTTCCGCATTTATAACAGGAATAGTCACTTCTTCTCGCATTGCTATTACTAGGACTGAAACCTTTACTGCTTTGTACTCTACCAGACGAAGGATCGTTTCGTTTCTTACTAACACTCAAATTATGAGTTAGACTATATTCGTCAGCTAGCTTAGTTGCTCCTGCAAAAGATACTTCTCGCCTATCCTCTATATAAAGTTTAATTTCAGGGGACACGTTATCTTTGAAGTTTTCTAACAACACTAAGTTCTTCAAACCGTCAAAATCCTCAACCTTAGCAGAAGTTAACCAATCAAAAAACAGCCTTTCTAACTTCTTACCGTATTCTACATAGGTAATATTTTCATCCTTTCTCAAATTTTTTAATTTCTTACGGTACGCCTCCGGTACTAACCTATATGCACTAAGAATAGTTTCTTTCACGCTTTCACGATATTGTAATTATCACATTCCTCCTTAGACATGTAACTATACACAGTAAGTGCCCTACCACTCAAAACTGACTGTAAATATAAAGTCCACATTTCTTTAGGAGAACCTACTCGTTCCATTAGCTTCTCAAAACACATGAACTATGTCATAACATCTTCCTCATCGAACTTTGGTACTAATTTTAGCACTGCATTCATACCTAATTTATCAGCTTCGTTTTCATTCTCGCCTGACCAACTGTTACGAGTACTTTCCCTTAACCGAGCAATTTCCAACTCATGCATACGCTCTTTCTGTCTCTCTTCCTGTTCATGCATACGATCTTTCTCTCTCTCTTCCTGTTCATGCATACGCTCTTTCTCTCTCTCTTCCTGTTCATGCATACGCTCTTTCTCTCTCTCTTCCTGTTGCATTTTCATTACTTCTCTCTCTCTCTCATACTTTTCTCTTTCTTTCTTTTCAACATACTCACGGAGATCATTCCCTTCCAGACCTAGTAGCTTACCCGACTCAATAAACTCTTTCACCATCTCACTCATTCTGATTCTTTCTATATTCTCCCTGTTTCAAACTGTTAAAGTGTTGATATCCTAGGCAAGGTCGCCACAAAAGTTACGGACTCCGAGATCTCAGAGACAATGTTACGGTGTCGAAATATCCTGGTTAAAGGTCGACACAATGTAACGGCCTCTGAGAGAGGTCCGCTTCAGGTTCAATGTGAAATAATAAAAAAAAAATATATATATATCAACACAAACAGTTGAAACTGGGGATACGAATATAGAAAGAAACACTAACACAACAAAAGTTTATTTACAAGCTTACTAACAAAGGTAAATGCAGATTGGTATCTCCTATTTACATAAATAGATAGAATCTTACACTGCATGAACTGGGGGAAACAGTGAGGTAATAAGAATACTTGCTAAACAGTTTGGCACTTCGAAGAGGGGGCTTCATAAAAGTAGAGCGGCAATTGTAGTCGTCCTCTTGACTCCGTATTGCAGATACTAGTCTACTTGAAAAGCAGGAACTACTCAAAACCTGTAGCAGGACCTTTTCTTCTCTGAAGTCTGCTCGACGTCGAGAAAACACGGCCATCCACTCCTGAAGACGACTAGACCAATATCCAACCAACTCTCGAACAACTCTTCTTTTGATTGATACTTCGTCGGTTCCTTCGTTTCTAGTCTCTCTGACGATCACTGCTGCTGATCTCTCACTGATAATCTGATCTGTGGCTCTTACTAACTGGTGATCTCTCTCTTTTATGATCTCTTCCTCTTAGATGAATCTAGACGAGGTATTGCATCAGAAATCGCGGCGTTTCTTAAGTAACATTGGCGCGTTTTTGCGCTCCACAACACGCCCGACGATTCCAGAACAACCACGAAGATAGGCGCCTCCATTACGGGCGCGAAAGCCTCCTTACTGCCAAATTTCTCGAAAATGCGTTCTCCTTTCCTTTAACTTCTTTTGCTATGAAGCAATTACCATCACAGTAAGGCAGGATCTGGCCTGGAGGCTAGACGACAGGAACCTGCGCACTCCCCCTCCGGAGATCCTGCTGTTCTCAGACGCATCGACTGAGGGTTGGGGTGCACACCTGGAAGATTTGCTGGTTGCAGGAGTGTGGAACCATCATGACAGGCACCTTCACATCACCTTCCTGGAACTCAAGGCTGCGTTCCTCGCACTCCAAGAGTTCCAGGAACGACTGATGGGACACTCAGTGGTGTTAATGAGCGACAACACCATGATAGTGGCATACATCAACAAACAGGGGGTCCCGTTGCACCAGTTAACGATGCAGGTGCATGAGTGGGCCGTAGCTCAATCGGTAGAGCTGTCAGTCAAATACATTCCAGGTAGGAGGAATGTAGTGGCAGACAAGCTCAGCCGCCAGAATCAGGAGATTGGGACCGAATGGTCTCTACACCCAGATGTGGCGGAAAGGCTCTTCAACCTATGGGGATGTCCAGTAGTGGATCTGTTTGCCACCTGGCACAACAGAAAACTTCAGGTTTTCTTTTCAGTCGTGCCAAACCCATGGGCAGCTGCAGAGGACGCGCTCCAACACCCATGGGACAACCTCGTAGTTTATGCATTGCCCCCGTTCTGCCTGATTCGCAAGCTGTTCAGCAATGTTGATCACCAGCAATCTTCAGATGATTCTGGTGGTACCCAAATGGCCTCAGGCCATTTGGTATCCGGACCTGCTGGCTCTTCTCTCAGAGGCACCACGAGAGATTCCTCCTTGGCACAACCTGCTGTGCCAACTGCACGTAGAACAGTACCACCAGGCAGTTCATTCCCTATGTCTTCACGGCTGGCGGTTATCCACCGTCTCTTGCGAGTGAGAGGCTTTTCTTGCTGAGCAGCAACAGATATGGCTGGTTTCCTCAGACAATCCTCTGCAGCAGTATACCAGGGAAAGTGGTCCGTCTTCTGTGGTTGGTGTCGTAGACGGGGTCTCTCTCCGCTCAGAGCCACTGTTCAGCAGGTAGCGGAGTTCCTCGTCTTTCTTCGCTGAGAGAAGATCCTCTCTGTCTCCTCAGTCAAAGGCTACAGAGCCGCCCTGGCCCTAGTCCTTGAACTGCGAGGAGTCGATATTTCCACCTCCATGGAAATATCGCTCCTAATAAGGAGCTTCGAGAGGTCTTGCCCACCCAGGGAACTCAGGCTCCCAGGGTGGGATGTGACTCTCGTCCTGCTTGACTCGCAGATCCTACAAGCCGCTCCAAGACCGTCTTTCTGCTGGCCCTGGCAGTGGCGAAGAGAGTAGGAGAACTCCACGGTCTTTTCTTCAATGTTAAACACTCAAGGGGGTGGGGGTCAGTTATGTTCGATTTCGTAGCGAAGACTCGGAACCCTTCGGTCCCTGACATCAGGTTCGAGTCCTTCACAATTCCCTCCGATAATGATGCGGATGAGATGCTGCTTTGTCCTGTTAGGGTGCTACGGCGCTATCTGAAGAAAACTCGACACCATAGGCCTGAGTGTCGACGCCTCTTCGTTAGCACTGGGGTGACCAAGAAAGAAGTGTCCAAGAACACTGTTTTCTTTTTGGCTTCGTGAGGTAATCCAGAAGGCGTACAACTCAGACAGGAATGCTGACATCAGTACCCTTCATCCGAGAGCCCACGAAGTCAGAGGCATCGGTCCAACCTTTGCATTCCGCAAGAACTTGTCGATGGCACAGGTACTGGAGGCAGGGGTTTAGGCCAACCAGACCACCTTCACCTCCTTCTACCTTCGGGATTTTGCCCACAGGTCCTTGGACACATTTTCCTTGGGACCCGTGGTGGCTGCTCAACAAGTTGTGTAGCTTACCCAGCTCCTTTACTGGACAAGGTAGCATCTCGTCCTTGTGAGACTGCATGAATGGAGAGTGAATGAGAGTGTGACTGGCTTCTCTTCCTCTTCTTTTTTTTCCCTCTCCCTGCGGGCAGAGGGTAGCGGTCGTCGCCACACTGGACAGGACGGTGATGCAGGTAAGCTACGTAACCGAGCTCCATTCTATTCCTTTCATTAGGGATAGAAGCGTTTATCCGTCCCTTCCTTAACAAAGGGGGAAGTGGACACCAGTGAGAGACAAACCCAATACTTTATATTTGGCTCTTACATAGGACTAGTTCTTGCTTGCTATTCATAAGAGGTATGTTTACCTCCCTCTTATGAATTGGTACTGAGGTCTGACCACTGATCTTGCAGTGCACACTCCGATCAGTAGGACAGAGGCTAGGTTCCCCCCTTTGCTCTTACGACCAGGGAGGGAACCCAGGTTAGGCGAACACACCTGTCTGTTCACAAGACTCAGATTCCACCCACCAATAAGTGAGTCTTCCATATTTAAAGGACCAAGGGTTTGTATTTCGTGTCTGAACAAATCACAATTTTTGGAAGTAAATTGTATATTCATACATTCAACTTCCCTGTCAGATATATACTTAGCTATAGACTCCGTCGTCCCCGACAGAAATTCAAATTTCGCGGCACTTGCTACAGGTAGGTCAGGTGATCTACCGCCCTGCCCTGGGTGGCATGACTAGGAACCATTCCCGTTTTCTATCAGATTTTCTCTGTCGCCGGTGGTGTCAACATTGTTGTTACTACCTCCTGACTGGAATTCTTTTTTCAACGCAATTGATCTTCTTTCGACCGACTTTTGGTGACGTACTTGGATCGTTGTTTTGGCATTCGCTATCGTGGAATTGTTTTTGGACTTGGCTTTGGATTTTTCTTTAAAATGTCTGACTCAAGTGTTGGTGTGAGAGTGTGTGTGTGAATGAAGGCTGCAAGGTGAGGATGCCGAAGGCTTTGGTAGATCCTCACACTGTATGCCGACGTTGTAGAGTTGTTGAATGTTCTTTGGCTAACACCTGTAATGAATGTGAAAGGTTGAGTGCTGAAGAATGGAAAAGACTAACTCCTTACTTGAAGAAATTAGAGAGACAGAATGAGGAAAGAGGCTTCTAAAAGCCTAAGTAGATCTAGATCTAATGAACCTTTATCTAGTTCTGTAGCTTCTTCTCCTCATAATTATTCTCCCTCTGTATCAGGCCGATCACAGTTTGCAAATCCAACAGATTTGGCTTCGGAAATTGCAGACCTCAAAGCTTCCCTTCAAAGGATGCAAGAAAAAATGGCGGCTTTGGAAGGTAAGCAAAGTGAAGGTGATATAATGATGTAAGTGTCCCCAGTGTAGTGGAGGGGGCATCTGGTCGGCTCTGCGACGCTCCCAGGTCTAGACCTCTTCCAAGCTCCCTGGCCCAGAGAAGGAAAGTCGAAAGCCTTACGGAGGTTGTGGAGATTCTCCACCGATCAGGCGTCCCTTCGGCAGGATCTGTAACGCCTCAGACTGCCAGGGACCGCTATAGAAAAAGCGTCCTGTGTGAGTGCTTCTCTTCTTCGGGATCTCCCTCACTGAAACGCGGGTGGAAGGACACGAATCTTTCTCGCCCATTGAAGAGGAACTGGAAAGAGCCTGCTTTGGATTCTAGCCCCGAGCGCTTTTCTGAAGAAGCAGCTCCATCGGTTATCAAGAGAGCTAGAATAGAGTCGACTCCCTTTGCTGCAAGGGAACCTCAAGCGCCTTCCAGATCTCCCTCTCCTTCTTATGAAGAGGAAAGAGAGCCTTCGACCAAGAAGATCCTTTTAAACCTACAGGAGCAGCTAGCTTCTTTGGTGGGAGTCCTATCCAAAGAGCCTCCTCATAGGAAGGACGATAAGCTGCCTATCAAAAGATCTAGACACCGATCTCCTGCCAGGTGCAACGAACCCTCCAGGGAAGATGTCGCACAGGCGGCCATCTCTGGGGGAACGAAGCACTGGACAGGCGAGAGGTAGAAGAGGAAGAAGCGCCAGCCAGGCAACACCTGAAAGTGATTCAAGGTACAAGAGAGAAGTTCTCACAGGACGTGAAGAGCCAGCCAGGCGCAGGGCGCCAGATTATAACCAAGATCATTCCAGACGCCAACCAGGAACGAGGCGCCAACCAGGTGCGAGGCGCCAGCCAGGCGTGAGGTGCCTGCTAGGCGCGAAGAGCCCGAGAGGCGCCAGGCGCCAATTAGACAAGAATCCCTTGTGAGTAGACATAGAGAGGCAATGTCACTTAGTCCCTCACCTATGAGAAGTCCTTCGCCTTCGGAGAGAAGGAAGTCTAAGGAAGATACATGCGAAAGAAGGGATAGTTCTCCTTCTGACCCTCTCAAGCTAGAGGAAGTGTCAGAAGATGAGGTTCCAAGTAAAGAAGGACTTTCGAACTATAAAGTTCTTACAACTCTCCTTCTGGAAGAATATGGAGATTCTCTGACTCCAGCTGCTGCTCCTTCTCCGCGCGCTCTATTTTCGAGTGCTAAAGCTCTGAAGTCGTCGTCCTTCCTTAAAATGAGACCGGCCATATCAATGAAGAGGGCCCTTCAATCTCTCGGTTCCTGGATACAATCAAAGAAGGAACTGGGGAGGACAGTGTTTTGTATGCCTCCGGCCAAACTGACGGGCAGAAGAGGCATATGGTACGAGACTGGAGAGAACATGGGACTGTCTCTTCTTGCTTCGGCAGAATCTGACTTCTCGAGTCTAGTAGACTCTTCGAGGAGGCATGCCTTAAACTCGGCCCGAGCGACATGGGGCCTTTCTGAATTGGATCACCTCCTCAAGGGGCTTTTCCACGTCTTGGAAGTGTTCAATTTCCTGGATTGGTCCCTTGAGGTTTTGGCCAAAAAGACCCATGAAGCAGAAGGCCTAAACCCAGAAGCTTTGCTAAGCATCCTAGCCTGCATAGATAAAGTGGTTCAGGATGGTTCGGGAGAGGTCACCTCTCTCTTTGGAGCGGGGATTTTAAGGAAGAGAGCGGTTTTTAGTTCATTCCTGACTAAAGCTGTCTCTCCCTCGCAGAGAGCCACTTTACTTTTTGCTCCATTATCAGAGCATTTGTTTCCTTCTCAGTTAGTGAAGGATATTTCATTCTCTAACTGAGAAGGCGACTCAGGATCTCCTCAGGCAATCATCGAAGAAGAATAGACCTGTGGCCAGTGAAGACAAGAAAGGGGCTCATATATCGCAACAGCCCTTTCGAGGAGGCCCTCCTTCTAGAGCAATCTCCTAAAGGAAAGCTACATAAAAACGAGGAAGAGCTTCCTTCCGACCCTTTAAAAAGGGTAAATGAGAAAGAGATCCTCCAAACACCACTAGGTGCCAGGCTACAGGAATTTGCGGAAGCCTGGGATGTATAGGAGCTGACACCTGGTCGCTGTCAGTCATCAAGAAGGGATATTACATCCCCTTCTAGGACAGCCGTCCCCTGACATCAACACCGAGGGAACTGTCCGCCAGATACAAGGACCCTGTACTGATGGATACTCTTCGACAAATGGTGGAACAAATGTGGGACAAGAAGGCAGTCGAGCTAGTACTGGATCACAGCTCCCCGGGGTTTTACAATTGCCTTTTTCTAGTTGCGAAGGCTTCGGGGGGATGGAGACCAGTCCTAGATGTAAGTGCACTGAACAGATATGTAGAGAAAGAGAAGTTCAGTATGGAAACATCTACTTCAGTCCTTGCAGCCCTACGTCAAGCAGACTGGATGGTATCTCTCGATCTTCAGGATGCCTATTTCCACATCCCGATTCATCATTCCTTCCCACAGAATGGAATAAACATCTCCCTCTACCTAAGACGACTGGCTCATCAGAGCCAGATCGCAGAGACAGTGTTTGGAGGACCTTACAACGACACTAGACCTTATAAGGTCTCTAGGATTAATCGTAAACCTCGAGAAATGTCAGATGATCCCCAGCCAGAACATGGTTTATCTGGGGATTCGGATGGATTCTCGGGGTTTTCGAGTTTTTCCTTCTCTAGAGAGAATAACAAAAGGTTGCGCAAAAGTCTCCAGCTTCTTAGGGAAGGAGCGCAGTTCAGCGAGGGAATGGTTGAGCCTTCTGGGGACCCTTTCCTCGCTGGAACAGTTCCTTCCTCTAGGAAGACTTCATCTCCGTCCACTACAATTCTTCCTAAAAAGGGTTTGAAACTGGAAGACAGGACAGCTCACCGATACATTTCCGATTCCTCTAGAGGTGAAAGATCACTTAAAGTGGTGGTTATCCCCTCTAGAGGAAAACAGAGGTGTGTCCCTGGAAGTTCAGAACCCAAACCTATTATTGTATTCCGACGCGTCGGAGACGGGGTGGGGTGCAACCTTGGCATCAAGAGAAGTGTCAGGCACCTGGTCAGAAGAGCAGGTGTCATGGCACATCAACTGCAAGGAGCTCTTAGCCATACATCTTGTTCTAAAGGGCTTCGAGCAGATAGTCAGAGACGGGGTAGTTCAGATAAACTCCGACAACACCACCGCTCTGGCTTACATAAGGAAACAAGGCGGGACTCACTCGTTCTTTCTCTACGAGTTGACAAGAGACCTTCTAGTATGGGCACATCAAAGAAACATCACTCTACTGACAAGATTTGTCCAAGGAGAGAGGAACGTGAGAGCGGACAGGCTGAGCAGGAGGTTCCAGGTCCTTCCCACAGAATGGAATAAACATCTCCCTCTACCTAAGACGACTGGCTCATCAGAGCCAGATCGCAGAGACAGTGTTTGGAGGACCTTACAACGACACTAGACCTTATAAGGTCTCTAGGATTAATCGTAAACCTACGAACTACCCCGTCTCTGACTATCTGCTCGAAGCCCTTTAGAGTAAGATGTATGGCTAAGAGCTCCTTGCAGTTGATGTGCCATGACACCTGCTCTTCTGACCAGGTGCCTGACACTTCTCTTGATGCCAAGGTGCACCCACCCCGTCTCCGACGCGTCGGAATACAATACTAGGTTTGGGTTCCGAACTTCCAGGGACACACCTCTGTTCTCCTAGATTGGTCTGGACTGGATGTGTATGCCTTTCCCCCATTCAAGATCCTGGGGGAAGTGCTCGGAAAGTTCGTGGCCTCAAAGGGGACAAGAATGACTCAGATAGCCCCATTTTGGCCAGCTCGAGATTTGTTCACAGAGGTAATGGAGTGGACGGTGGACTTCCCCAGATCTCTTCCAAACAGGACAGATCTGCTCAAACAACCCCACTTCGAGAGGTATCATCAAAACCTCCCCGCTCCTGCTCTGACTGCCTTTCGACTATCGAAAGACTCGTCAGAGCGAGGGGCTTTTCTCGCAAGGCTGCAAGCGCAATCGCTAGAGCCCGCAGATCATCTACAATGCGAGTATATCAATCGAAGTGGGAGGTGTTCAGAAGTTGGTGTAGGTCGAAGAAGCTGTCCTCCTCCAATACCTCTGTGACCGAAATTGCCGATTTCCTTCTTTTCCTGAAAGAGAAATCTCATCTTTCTGTGTCAACCATAAAGGGATACAGAAGTATGCTCTCAGCCTTTTTCAGGAACAGAGGCCTAGATTTGGCTGACAATAAGGATCTGCACGATCTGATTCGTTCATTCGAGACGTCAAAGTCAAAAGAACCAAGAGCTCCGAGCTGGAATCTGGACGTAGTCCTAAGATTCCTGTCTTCCGAAAGATTCGAACCTCCTCATCGGGCCTCCTTTCGAGACATAACGAGAAAGTGCTTGTTTCTTTTGTCTCTCGCTACAGCGAAAAGAATTAGTGAACTGCCCGCCCTTGAGTCTCGGGTAAGGTTTAAAGGAGACTCTGCCATCTGTTCGTTCCAGACTCTATTTCTAGCAAAGAACGAGAATCCTTCAAAGCCCTGGCCCAGGAGCTTCGAAGTAAAGGGCCTGACTAACCTAGTAGGTAGGGAGGCAGAAAGGTCTCTTTGCCCGGTCAGAGTACTAAAATTCTATCTAGACAGAAAGAAGCAGATGGGGGGTTCGCAACACGGTCTATGGTGCTCTGTAAAGGACCCTAAAAGACCTATGTCGAAGAATGCCTTGGCCTTCTTTGTTAGAAGCGTTATTACGGAGGCACATAATAACTGCCCAGATGACTCCTTTAAACTTTTGAGAGTGAAAGCTCACAAAATTAGAGCAGTCGCGACGTCTCTTGCTTTCCAAAGAAATATGTTGCCAAAGAATATCTTGGAAGCGACATATTGGAGATGCAATTCGGTGTTTGCATCTCATTACTTGAAAGACGTTCGGGTAATCTACGAGAAATGCTTTTCTCTAGGTCCGTTTGTGTCAGCGGATACAGTCCTGGGTATTGGAGCATGCACCGATCCTTAATTTTATTTTATGTGCGTAACCCTCTTGTTAGATACGTTCTTGGCTTCCTGCTGGAAGGAGTGTCAGATGTCGCACAGGCGGCCGGTACTTTGGCTCAGTAAGGAACTCAGGTTGTATCTGACTAATAGAGGGGTACAAAAAATTTTTTTTACTTTTAATGTGTGCGTCTTGACTGTGTAATTCGAGTTTATGGTTGTTTGTGAGGAGTTTGGGGGATAACTCTTGACAATCTTAGAACTAACACAGGTGTTAGGATCGGGCGATTGGGATCGGTTGTGTGCTCCTTAAATAAGGCGTGTTGTCATGTTAGTGGATTAGCACCCATTGACAAATGCCAGTCAGGCTCTGCCGAGTAAGTGGATAAGACCCCATCGACAGACCCACAAGAACTCTTGGCCACAGATCAATATCTCGCTAAGGCTCTTGAGGTGAAGCAGACTCCTAGGCAGTTGCCACGAAGTCTTCCGCCTAATCAGGTAGGAACCAAGGTCTATAAATACCTACAACATATGTTGTTTACCTGTATATTTCAGTAGTTAGCTGTCTCTTACCCTCCACCAAAGGGTGCCAATCAGCTAAGTATATATCTAACATGATACAATAAAGTTTCATACATACTTACCTGGCAGATATATACGATTAATGGCCCACCCAGCCTCCCCGCAGGAGACAGGTGGAAGAGAGAAAGTCTGATAGAAAACGGGAATGGTTCCTAGTCCTGCCACCCAGGGCAGGGTGGTAGATCACCTGACCTACCTGTAGCGAGTGCCGCGAAATTTGAATTTCTGTCGGGGACGACAGAGTCTATAGCTAAGTATATATCTGCCAGGTAAGTACGTATGTATGAAACTTTATTGTATCATAACAATATCATTTTTCCTAACTATACAAACCTGAGGTCCTTTACATATAGTCCCATCTCACTCTGTTCCTGGGCCTAAAGCAAAGTGATATGTTTACCTGCAGTCGGGCGGGACTCCCGACCACCGGACAAGCAGTTACTGCCGAATTACCTTGTTAGTAAATCTTACAACCGGTCCAGCTGGTGCTAAATAGTAATTCCTTATGTAAAGGACCTCAGGTTTGTATAGTTAGGAAAAATACAATTTACTTCCAAAAATTAGGATTTTAATGTTTCTAAATACATTTATTGATAGATATTTTAAAGTGACTCTGTAGGGAAAAGGTATGATTTTAAAGTGACTTTGTAGGGGAAAAGGTATGATTATAGTTTAAATTTGGTGTTAAACTGTGTTTTTTTTTTTTTTTTCAGCCATGGTGGACTCTGTATGAAATGTACCATAAATAAACAATGTTACTGTAGGGGAAAACATATCCAAATTCATAACTCCACTCAGGTCAGCTGTATAGCTAGTTGTTTTTATGCTTTTGCGACAGGCCGCCAGAGTGGCGTTATGATTTTGTTTACATCCACTCATTGCAAATGGTTGACAGGCGGATAAATGTTTTGTTTTTTACTTTGAGAATAAATGTTTCCTATAGATAAAACAGTCAAATAATGTGAAACTCATTAGGTGTGGATTATGTATGATTGGGGAGGAGGTACAGTTAGATGATGTGAGCTTCCCTTATAGGCTAACTACGTACAGATATTTAGAAATAAAAAAGGGCACATGATGAAAACCTTTACTTTTGCTCATGGCTGTACAGTGGACCCCCCGTATTCGCGTTCTCCGGATTCACGGACTCACACATTCGTGGATTTCTCTCGGGAACGTTTCCCTGCATTATTCGCGGAAAATTCGCGCATTCTCGGTATTTATCTATGAGAAATATCCACAAATTCCTGGTTTTTGTTATCAATTTCATCATAAAATGCACTTTTTGTGATAAAACTATTAAAAAAACCAAGTATGAAAATTTTTAGTGGTTTTTCTTAAGTTTTAACTAACAAAATAGGCTGTTTTTAGCGTCTTTATAGGGGTTCCAAACATTCGCGGATTCTAACTTCGCGGGGGGGGGGGGGGGGGGGGGTCTGGTACGCATCCCCCGCGAATATGGGGGGACCACTGTAATGGGTTTTTGCATTAAGAAAAGACTTAAAAAGTCCATATGCTGCAGTGCATTCTACTGTAAAGTAATTTGCCTGCATTTGAGAAAATTTCAGAATTGGTACTGTAGTGCACATGCAATTTGAACCTGTGTATTGTTTGTAGTTTCCAATTATTAGGACACGGGAAGGTCACATGCAGTTGTAGCACTTTTTATGCAACTTTTTGTTTGTTATAATTGCCTACCATTTTCAAACAATTAAAATTTCATGATTTTTTACATCTTAACCCTTAAACGCTGAGCCGCTATTTCCCAAAGTGTGTCTCGTATGCCGGTGTGGTGTTCAGGAGTTAGTGCCGAAGCACAAAAAAAGTATTTTTTAAATCACAGCACACTTAGTTTTTAAGATTAAGAGTTCATTTTTGGCTCTTTTTTTTTTTTTTTTTTTTGCCTGAAGTTTAGTATGCAACCATCAGAAATGAAAAGAAATATCATATATAAATATTGGAATATATGAACGCAAAAAAACAATTTGTTCATGAAACTTACCTGTCAGATATATATATAGCTGTATTTTCTGAAGTCCGACAGAATTTCAAAATCTTCCGGCACACGCAGTGGTCGGCCAGGTGGTTAGTACCCATTCCCACCGCTGGGAGGCGGGCATCAGGAACCATTCCCATTTTCTATTCATATTTTTTCTGTCGCCGGTACTGTAAACACCTGTTTTCAGTACTTCCGTCTTAGGATTTTGAAACTTCATTGCTGCTAAGTATTCTAATTGTCTTTTGATTTATTTACTTGGATTTGTGGCTAGGCATACGCTATCATAAATTGATTTGAATTTGATTCATTTTTGCATAAGATATCTGAATCTAGTTAGGCTAGTTTCAGAGGGTGTTGTCTGCAAAGATAGGGTGTGGCTACCGAAAGCTTCGGTAGATCCGCACTTGGTATGCACGAGGGGTACGGGTCTTTCTTTCTTTGTTGAGATTTGTCATGTAAGGAGTGTGAGACTTTGTCTAATTCCGTAAGGAAGACGTATGATTCGTATGTACGCAATTAATCAGTAAACAAAAGTCAGGGTAGTGAACCTGCTAACCTTCCTGTAGACTTGATTTTGCCTAACCCTGTAGTATGGCCTACGGGCTATGAGCTTATGTCTGCAAGAGGTAATGCCCTTTACGTTATAGATTCCATCTGTATCTTGGAATCTAAAGTGCTCGCTCTCCAATCATTGTTGTGAAGTGTAGTGCCCCTAGTGTTGTGGAGGGGTCGTCAGATCGGCCCTATTTCGCCTCTAGGCCTGGACCTCTGTCGGACTTCCAGGAACACAGGGAGTGGGCAAGTCGAAAGCCGAAGGAGGGTTACGGGGACTCCCCACCGATCTGGCGTCCCTTCGGCAGACCTGAAGATACTCCCAGGCTGCCAAAGTGCATGCTGCATGCACGAATCCTGAAGGATTGCTTCTCGTCCTCCAAAGCATCCTCCCCGCGCAGGGGTTGGAGCTTTCGGAAGGACTCACGCCCTCTAAATAGAAGCTTTATAGAAGAGGACGCTTCACGTCCTCTCTCTCTCTCTCGTCATGCGTTGCAGTGAGAAGTAAGAAGGCGAACGTCGCCTGAACACGTGTACGTCTTTCCACCGAGAAATAGGAAAAAGAAGTCATAGTAGCAGGACGCTTTTGAGCGCGGACGTCCGAGCTTTGTTACTGTGAGAATAAGAAGGCGTCCCCTCGCCCCTCGTATTCTCACACTGCTTCGTGCAGTCGGATTTCTCTCCGAGATATCCCTCGCTCTTCCCTGAAGGCTGTTTCTCTCGCTTGTTTTGACGCCTGTCAGGAGCGTGACGCTTTTCTGCATGCTTCTTTCAACGCTCGGCTTGAACGGGACACTCGGATGGACGCCAGGCGCGCGCGGGTGCATGCCAAGCGCGCGCCAGTGCACGCCAGGAGCACGCCAGGTGTGTCGCCTGGCTGAACGTTTCTGTTGAACTCTTCAAGCTCGTTTCAGATTTGGGCCTAAAGGTTTTTTTACCTCTACCTTCGGTGATCCCTTCTACCTCACCTGCAAAAAGTGTGAAGTAAGCAGTGCTTCGGAGAAAGCTTAAAGTGAACAGGCAACTTCGTCTTCGAAACCCAGCAAGACCACAGGTTTTGTGAATTCAAGAGGTCTCTGTCAATTAATATTGCTTTTCGCAAAGTCCAGGATTGGATGGAGTTAAGGAAAGCTCAGGGGAAGATCTCTTTTGCTCTACCGCAGTCAAGACTTTGCGGTAAGGCAGCTAGGGGGTATGTAAATGCTCGACGTCCTGCACGTCATGACGCTCGACAACGTTCAGTAGGATTCTTGCAAAGACACTCATCAAGAGGACGCTCTTCAGGAAAGCGCAAGACAGGACTTCCTTTGCCATACTGCCAATAAATTTAAGCGTTAGCAGGCATTCGTTGTGATACAGGAGAGGAAGCTGGTTGGAGAGTTCCTTCCTTTTCCCAGGATAATTTTGCAAGCCTTTTAGTCCATCTGAAAGGGCTTTTCAGATGATAGATTTTGTTAGTTCCTAGTTCGGGACTACGCTGCCGAAGTTGAACATCGGGGTCCTACCTGCCGTAAGCCCAGTCTCTTAACAGAATTCTTGCCCCTTCCTCGATTGATACGGGAATCAGGAAAATTATATGCTCGACTTCCTGGATTACGTTTTGTCAATTCAGTGACTTTCCCCCATTGATAATATACTATCGTTTTGTCAAGTAAGTGGGTATCCCCTCATTGACAAAATAACTCTTTGTCCCGTAAATGGGTTAGTTCTCATTGACAAACATCTCAATAACTTTATATTGCGTAAGCGGATAAGCTCTTATTGACAAGATTCGGAAGAATTCTCATTCATCAATCGCAGACTCATACAAGAAATAGACTTGTAGACTACGTCAATGAACGCTTATGTCCAATAACATATGAAGCTTGAGCTGTCCGCTTCGATTCTCTAAGATTTGTTCATGAAACTTGCCTGTCAGATATATATGTAGCTGTATTTCTGAATTCAGATATAGATGTATCTGCCAGGTAATTATGAACAAACTTTATTGTATCATAACAATATCATATTTTGCCTTGCGTTATTTTACTACTGGTTGGTTCAAGTCATATACGCATGCTGTAGTTACCTCTACGGATGGCAACCGAGAGGTCTATTATTTTAAGGGCATTTAATCGGTACTCCCCGCAGCCTTCCAGGAGTTTCCGATTTATCTTTTACCGTTTTATGGTAGTGTTATGACGACACAAACGCAGCTCTATATTTAGCGTTTTCTGTTTCGCTTAAATATACCAGCCTGAGAGTCTCTTTCTGCTCAAAAAATAACAGACCTATTCCTTCGTAGAATAGAGTAGCTGGCAACCCAGGCATAAGAGTAAGAGACGACGAACGTAAGCTGCTGTAACTGTACTCCAACCGAGCCAGTACCAGCTAGTTCGCTGTCATGCGCGGTTGGTTACGTCTCGCGCTCCTGCGGGATTGACTGACTAACCGTATCTCTGCGCGGGCGGTTACGTCTCTCTCTCCTGCGGGATTGACTGACTAACTGTATCTCTGCCCTACAATCACGGACTTTAGCCTAAGATTGAGGGGATTTCTAACATGCATGAATAAACATTGCCTTCGTTTTGCGTAACTATGTTCAACAGAGATATCTCTTTCTTCTTTCGGTGCTCGTTACCGCACTGTAATAGGACTACGGGTCTACCGCGACATTGCACTATTATATGCTCTCCTGCTTAGGCAAAGCGCAGCCTTATTAAGGAAGTAAGCATGCTCGGTGAAGGAATGGATGAGCCTGCTGGGGACCATTTCCTTCCTGAAGAAGTTTGTTTCCCTGAATAGACTGCAATTCAGACCTCTACAGTTTTTTCCTACCGGAAAACTGAAATATTATCCAAGATCTAGAAATGATTCTGAACATCTCTCAGTGCTTCAAGTATCACCTGAGGTGATAGCAAGAAGGTGCCAGGCATCTGGAGAGGGTTTCAGATGTCCTGGCACATAATCTGAAGAACGAGTTTTTGGAACCAGTGTTCCAGATCAACTCGGACAATTCCGCAGCTCTCTCATATCTTAACCCTTAAACGCCGAATGGACGTATTAAACGTCGAGTCAAAATCTCCCCTGATTGCCAAATAGACGTACCATACGTCGACTCAAAAAAGTTTTTTTAAAAATTTGCGGAAAAATACTTATAGGCCTACCAGCCAAAAACTTTTGAATCACGCGCCCTGGGGGATGCTGGGAGTTCACGGATCAAGGCGTTGTTTTGTTTACAATCGTTACGCAGGCGCGCAAGCGCGAATTTCTTTCTTATTGCACTAAAAATTATCAGTGACACATCTCAAAAATTATTTCGTCACTTTGACATAATTTTTGCACCGTTTTAAATTATCCCTTACATGAAGTATTATATATGAAAATGTGTGCAATTTCATTAAGAATACAACAAAAAATACTCATGATTGTAGCTTTTATCAGTTTTGAAATATTTCCATATAAATAACGATAAGTGCCAAAATTTCAACCTTCTGTCAACTTTGACTCTACCGAAATGGTTGAAAAACGCAATTGTAAGCTAAAAATCTTATATTGTAGTAATATTCAACTATTTACCTTAATTTTGCAACAAATTGGAAATCTCTAGCACAATATTTCGATTTATGGTGAATTTATGAAAAAACTTTTTCCTTACGTCCGCGCGGTAACTCTTCCGAAAAAAATCATACATGTGATTGTGGTAATGTTTGCACCATTTTAAAATTAGCCGTTACATAAAGTTTTATATATGGAAATGTGCGCAATTTCATGCACAATACAACTTAAAACAACCTATGGTTGTAGCTTTTATCAGTTTCGAAATATTTTCATATAAAAAATGATAAGTGACAAATTTTCAACCTTCGGTCAATTTTGACTCTACCGAAATGGTCGAAAAATGCAATTGTAAGCTAAAACTCTTATATTTTAGTAATATTCAATCATTTACCTTCATTTTGCAACAAATTGGAAGTCTCTAGCACAATATTTCAATTTATGGTGAATTTATGAAAAAAACTTTCCTTCCCTCCACGCGCGGATTCTCCGCCATAAATCTCTGAATTGCGTACATCGCATTCTCGGAAAATGTGCTCCGTTTCATATTAGGCATTTCATAGAGTTTTATATATGAAAATGTGCGCAATTTTATGTAGAATAAAAGGAAAAATATTTGAAGGTTGTAGCTTTTCTAATTTCCGAAATAATTGCATATAAAAAAAATTTATTAACAAATTTTGACATTTGGTCATTTTTAACTCGTCGGAAATGGTCGAAAACTGCAATTGTAAGCTAAAACTCTTACAGTATCGTAATATTCAATCATTTGTATTCATTTTGAAACAAATTGGAAGTCTCTAGAACAATATTTAGATTTACGGTGAATTTTTGAAAAAAAAAAAACATTTTTTTACGTCCGCGCGTTACGAATTCGTACATCATTTTGTGATAATATTTTTCCTGTGTTGCTTTTATTGTTTTACAATGTATTATATATCAAAATGATTGCAATTTAGTGTACAATACAACGAAAAAAAAGAAACTCGTTAGCTTTTACCGTTTTTTGCACAGCGTGATTTTAATACAATTGTATGAAATTTTTTTTTTTTTTCGCTACCATATATCGCATTATTTACATATGATAATGATATTATTTTTAATTTCTGATGTTTGCATACTAAACTTCAGGCAATGACAAAAAAAGGAGCCAAAAATGAACTCTTTAATCTTCAAAACTAAGCGCGCTGTGAATTTTTGAAAAAATTATTTTTTCCGCTTCCGCGCTCACTCAAAACCAGCTCCGGCATTCGGGGGAGTTTTTTATTTTTACCGCTTCGGCGTTTAAGGGTTAAGAAGTATCATCTCTCGGTCCCTGTTCGAGTTTATGAGAAAGAGCCTATTATATCAACAGGCATAAAACGTAATGATCCTCAAGAGGTTCGTTACCGGATTGCACAAAGTCCGTACGAATCTTCTCGATCGATGGCAGCAACTACTGACTTCCGAGTGGAATCTTTGATTAGAAGTATGTTGAGAGTTGTGGAGACTTTAGGGACGTCCTTTCATACATCTCTTCGCTATGTTGAGGACGAAGAGGCTTCATCTACTCTGCTCCCTTATTCTCGATCCGGGAGCGGTAGCATTACGCGCCATCCTATGGTATTGAACGGGGATGGATGTTTAGTCTTTTCCCCTTTTTTCAGACTCTTAGGAAATGTAATAAGATGATTTATGACGTCACAGGGAGCGACAATGACGCTGATCGCCCCATGTTGGCCTTCAAGATCCTGGATTCACAGAGGTCACGTCCTTCCTAGATCACTTTCCAAGGACCTTTTCCGAGAGAGTCGGTCTACTCTAACAGCCTCACTTCGAAAGGTACCTATTAACCTCTCCGCTCTGAGTCTGACTACGTTCAGACTATCGAGATGTTGACAGGAATAAGAGGATTTTCAAGTCTAATGGCAAGTGTCATTGCCAAGGCAAAGAATGCTGCCTTTCTTGTGGGGTACCAATCGGAGTGGGCCGTTTTGGGAGATAGTGCAGGAAGAGTGGCTTTTCCTCCACCTCGACCTCTGTAAATTACATTACCGTCTTCCCTTTCCGTTTGAAGAGGGATAAGCTGGCAGTCACAACTATTAAAGAATACGCAAATATGTTGTTGACGGCCTTTGGGCTCAGAGATTTGCATCTGTCAAACAACAAAGCCCTTCACGATCTTTGGTCTGTGGAATCTCGAGACTCGCTCACCATCTACTTTTTGTCTCACCTGTTTTCTCGGAGTCAGACACTCGTGCGAGATCAGGTGACATTTAGTAGCCCTGAGTTTCTTATTGAAGTCGGTTGCGTTGATACACCCCCGATGATCGTGTAAAGGTGGGTACACACGTGAGAGCCGAACCTTGTATGCGTAACTGAGTTACGCATATACGGTTACAAGGTGTCAAAATGTAGAGGACGAACCGTAAGCACGTAACTTCATTTCAATCCACTGCGATCACCAGTCTGTCTCTGTCCGGGTTGTTTACCGACGATGGCCACCATGCAAGTAGCAGCTGCCGCGTACATTTATACACATTATTTAACGAAGATGAAGCGAAATAAAAGAAGATGGTGGCAATCAAGGTTATATACTAGAAGGGTAAAATACAGTGGTCGGGAATTACTCGCTGACTTGAGATTCCAAGAAGTCTTTTCTTCGTAATAGCTAATAAATTGAAGGACCTCTTCGTCACTTCAATCAGCCATGGTAGACATATACGTACTGACTGACCAAAACAAGGGACTCTACTATGGACGGTCTTGTTCATAGTCGGTGTTAACAAGTTCAGCAACCTCTGTTGTTAGCGTGTCATACACGTCCCGTCCCACTACAATTGGCGGGACGGTTCCCCAAAAGCCTTCCCTTTGAAATGCCGCCCAAAAACCGACAAATTGGCGGGAACCGGTAGGGCAAAACCCGAGCCTCGAACCTCGGGGCGGGTTGCGGGGTTCGTTCGAGGAAACTGTCCACACTTGCGTTTTTGTTACAAGAATTGGTTACAATACAAGGTTCGGTTCGCACGTGTGTACCCACCTTACCATGAGACCAGGTTGGACTGTCAGGCATTCGTCCTTCGGGACTGAATCGCCTTTTTGCTCAGCGCTCCTTTCTCTTGGCACCAGAAGCTCGAGTCAGGAGTTGCTCATGAGTTGAGCAATGTTGGGTTGCGTTGATACACCCCCAAGGTTTGCTTAGCTTGAATCGCCCAGGCAGTCCAGACACTCATCCTTCAGCGAAGAATAGTGCCTTATAGTCTTCAGGGTACAGCCTTGCTGTCCTTGATTCGTCTGACTGGTCACCTGGTCGGTCACCTGACTTTTGTACAGACGGACTGACTGCATGTCCAGATCGAAGCTTTCAATATGGAACTTAGACGTAGTCTGAAGTTCTTGATGTCAAAGCATTTTGAACCTCTCCTTTCTGTTAACTTAATGCACGTGACCAGAAAGGCCTATTTTCTAACCACTCTAGATACGACAAAGAGGGTTAGTGAGGTTTTAAGCCATCGTCAGACGTTTTGGCTTTAGAGAACACAATGCGGTGTGTTCTCTAAGCCTTCCGTTGTGGCCTAAGAATGGAAACCCGCCTAGTCCTTGGGCCAGGAGCTTGGAATCAAGGGATGGCACAAGTTATTGGGTAAGAGCCAGAGAGAGTCCTGTGCCCTGTCGGGTCTCTCAAGTTTTATCTACATAAAACTAAAGAAAGTCGAAGTCCTTTGGACAATCTGCAGTGTTCCGAAAAAGACCAGACTTGCCCATATCAAAGAACACCCTGGCTTTATTGTTAAGGAGTTCTTTCAAAACGGCTCTTTCATTGTGTTTGCACAAAGATTTGAAATCTTTTGATCTGAATGCTCACGAGGTGAGGGCGCGGCCTTGGAAGCATTTCAACAGAGCATGGCACTCAGTAACATCCTGAGTACCACGTTTTAGCGAAGCAACTCTGTGTTCGCTTCACACTCCCTGTGGGATGTGAAGACGGCATATGAGATCTGCTGCTCGCTAGGGCCATACGTGTCTGCAGACACATTCTTTTGGGGGCAAGAAGTACCACTCATCCTATCCTGTAGAAAATGGTTAGGAAAGAGCTCTTAATTTAGTTGTTGAGTCGCCGCCAATGGCGGACTTTACTCAACTCTTAAGCCTTATTTAAAACACCTTAAACTTGGCTAGGTTGGTCAGGTGGTGATATATATATATATATATATAATATATATATTTATATTTATATTTATATATATATATATATATAATATATATATTATATATATATATACTATATATATATTATTATTTATTTATTTATTTATTTATTTATTTATTTGTTTTACTTCTTCCCTCATGGTATGGTCAATATGGTCTAGTCACATTGTGGTCATCTGGAGTGCACCAGCTATATAGGTCTCTACCTAGCTGGCAACTCTAGTAAAGCAGAAGCAGACTTGGGTGACAGTAATCACGAAGTCAGCTATGCTAACAGGTGGAACCAAGATGTAAATCATCTGCACGCAATTTGTTTCCCAAAATCCTTCTATTCTGTCCCTTCCCACCTCCAATGGTGGGATTCAGCTATATATATATATCTGACAGGTAAGTTTCATGAACAAAATGATATTGTTATGATACAATAAAGTTTGTTCATACTTACCTGGCAGATATATATAATCAAGTACCCACCCACCTCCCCTCAGGGGACAGTGGGAATAAAAATATGAATAGAAAATGGGAATGGTTCCTGATACCCACCTCCCAGCGGCAGGAATGGGTACTAACCACCTGGCCGACCACTGCGTGTGCCGGAAGTTTTTGAAATTCTGTCGGACTTCAGAAAATACAGCTATATATATATCTGCCAGGTAAGTATGAACAAACTTTATTGTATCATAACAATATCATTTTCATATATAATTGTATACAAATCGCTCTGTGAGCAAAACGGTTAAAGCTAATGAGTGAATTTGTTCATGAAGCTTACCTGTCAGATATATATATATACCTGTATTCTCCGAAGTCCGACTGAATTTCAAAACTCCCGGCACATGCAGTGGACGGACAGGTGGTTAGTACCCATTCCCGCCATTGGGAGGCAGGTATGAGGAACCATTCCCATTTTCTATTCAGATTTTCTCTGTCGCCGGTACTGTCAACACCTGTTTTCAGTACCTCCCATCATTGGATTTTGGAACTTCTTTTGCTACTTGGGTATCCTGATTGACTTTTGGTTTTTGATATTGGATCTGTGGCTAGGCATACGCTAATTGTGGACTCTTTTGATTTTGGCTCGATTATTTCCTTTAACTAAGATGTCTGGGTCTAGTTCGACTAGCGCTAGAGTATGTTGTATGGAAGAATGTAAGGTGAGGCTACCGAAAGCTTTGGTAGACCCCCACACAGTGTGCGCAAGTTGTAGAAATCATGTGTATATGTTTGATGATCGTTGCAAGGAGTGTGAAAGTCTGTCTGATTCGGGTTGGAAGGCATACGAGTCCTATATACGTAAGTTAGTGTGATAGGATCAAGAGGTCTTCCTCCAGGAGTGTATCAGGCAGCATATGTCAGGGCAATAATGTTACACCTGCTACCCCTCCAGTAGAATTTATTCCTCCTAAACCTGTAATGCCTTTGGGCCCTGCAGCAGTGTCTGTGGAGGGTAATGCCCTTTCTATGATTCTGGAATCTTTACGAAGCCTAGAATCAAAAGTGCTTGCTTTGGAAAGTCTTAATAGTGCAGTGAGGTGTAGTGTAATGCCCCTAGTGTTGTGGAGGGGGCGTCAGATCGGCCTTATAATGCCTCTAGGCCTGGACCTCTGTCTGACTCCCAGGACCCAGGGAGATGGCATGTCGAAAGCCGAAGGAGGGTTACGAGGAACCCTAACCGATCTGACGTCCCTTCGGCAGGACCTGTGGACACTTCACAGGCTGCCAAAGATCATGCTCAAATCTTGAAAGATTGCTTTTCATCATCAGAGACGTCCTCCCCGCGCAGGAGTTGGAGCTCTCGGAAGGTCTCGCACCCTCTGAAGAGAACTAAGACGCTAGATGTCGCACAGGCGGCCGTCGTCTTTGGTTCCTCTGAGGAGAACGCTTGACGTCCATTAGCTCCTTCTGCTTTGCGGTCGTCTCCTGAGCAATTTGAAGACTTTCCGCCGCAAAAGAGAGCAAAGATGCAAGATGTCGCACAGGCGGCCGTCATCTTTGGTCTCGGGGAGGAGGACGCTTCACGTCCTTTATCTCCTCCTGCTTTGCGAGCTTCGCAGGAGAGGACATCTTCCGACAAGGGTGCTTTTGAGCGCCCCGGTCGCTCTAGAGATAGAGCCATGGCGGTCCATGTGAGCAGAGGAGGGCTTCCCCTCGCCCCTCGTCTTCTCACAGGATCAGCCTTTCACCTGAGAAGGAAGGTTCTCCGTCAAAGAGGATCATTTCGTCTATACAACAACAACTTGACTCGTTGATTGCAGATAGAGAGGCAAAGCCGTATCGCAAAAGGAAGGATGATAAACTGCCAATCAAGAGGTCCAGGCAGTCCCCTTCTCCTTCTCCTCGCTCCTCTCTTTCTCCTGTTGCTTCACCCTCTAGATTTCGTGCACCTCCCCAGCAGTTGTCTAGAGAGCACGAGGATCATCTTCCCAAACGTGCTTCAGTCGAGAGAAAGAAACATAGTTACCCTCGGAGCAAGGATGGTTTGCAAGAGATTATGCAGAGTCAAGTAGCTCGCCGAGACGCCCCTCGCTCGTCTATGAGGGTCTCTCCGTCGGCTGCCAGATACGACACTAGTTTGGCAGCTAATCTGGACGCCAGGCGTGATGCTCGGCTGGACGCTCGGCTGGACGCCAGGCGTGACGCTTTGCTGGACGCTCGGCAGGACGCCAGGCGTGACGCTTTGCCAGACACTCGTATGGACGCTCAGCGTGACGCTTGTCTGGACTCTCGTCAAGATGATCAACAGGACGTTTTTCCAGACGCTCGCAGACGCTCGAAGGATATTTTGGACTCTACTCATCTGATTGACTCTCATCATGAAGGAGACTTGTCGGAGGAAGCAACTCGAGAACAATCTTCAACACCGGCGTCTTTGAATTATCAAGTCTTGGTGCGCTTACTCCGTGCTTCTTTTGAAGAAAAATTCCAACCTTCGGCCCCTCGTTCTCCTCCTTCTCAGTTGTCATCTTCGAAAGCCATCAAGACTCCAAGAATCGTGAAAATGGCTACTTCGCTTTCAACCAAGAGGGCTTTTAAGAAGATACATAATTGGATGGAGTCAAGAAAAGTCCAAAACAAGAATTCTTTTGCCCTGCCCCCGTCAAGGCTTACAGGCAAGGCAGGCGTTTGGTATGAGACAGGGGAGGACGTCGGACTAAGAGCTCCCTCATCTGCCCAAGGTGACTTCGCCACCCTGGTGGACGCACCGAAGAGATCCCTTTATTCATCACCAAAGGTGTCTTGGACTCCTCCTGAAATAGACCACCATCTTAAGGGACTCTTCCGTACGATAGAAGTGTTTAATTTTTTGGACTGGTGTTTAGGGGTCCTGGATACACAGTCACATGGTCCTGATTCGATTAGCCTGGAGCTGTCCAGCGTTCTTGCATGTATGGACAAGGCCGTCAGGGATGGTTCTGAAGAGCTAGCTTCGCACTTCTGTACAGGAATCTTGAAGAAGAGAGCGCTCTACTGTAGTTTTACTGCGAAGGCGGTCTCTACCTCACAGAGGGCAGAATTGCTGTATGCCCCTCTTTCGAACCATCTCTTTCCCCAGGCTATGGTCAAAGATCTGGCCGTCAGCCTGCAAGAAAAGGCGACCCAAGACCTCCTAGCTCAGTCTTCGAGACGTACGGCAGTCCCTTCGACGTCTTCGCTAATGCAAGCTCCTAAGAAGCAGAAGCCCTTTTGAGGTGGAGCATCCTTGAGGCCGCCTTCTCGAGGAAGAGGCCTTTCCAGAGGCAGAGCCCCTTCTAAGCTCAAGGGTGAGAAATGAAACAGCAGTCCTTCAGTCACCGGTAGGAGCCAGGCTTCGTTTATTCTCAAAAGCCTGGAGAGAGAGGGATGCAGATAGCTGGTCGCTCAACATCATCGAGAGGGGATACAAGATACCTTTCTTGAAGCCTCCCCCACTGTGCACGACACCCAGGGATTTATCACCTGTTTACCATCAAGAGAAGCAGCAGATTCTATACGATCTGCTTGAGCAAATGCTCGAAAAGAGAGCGGTGGAACAGGTCGTAGACCTGGAATCCCAGGGCTTCTACAACAGGTTGTTCCTGGTGCCGAAACAGTCGGGAGGTTGGCGACCAGTCTTGGTTGTAAGCAGTCTGAATCTTTTCGTGCAGAAACAGATATTCAAAATGGAGACACCTCGGTCAGTTCTTGGGACCTTAAGACCAGGCGATTGGTTGGTGTCATTAGATCATCAAGACGCCTATTTTCACATCCCGATTCATCCCCAGTTGATGAAGTATCTGCAGTTTGTCCTGAAGGGGACAGTTTACAAATTCAGGGCGCTTTGCTTCGGATTGAGCACGGCCCCGAATATCTTCATGACTCTTATGAAGAACGTGGCGAGGTGGCTTCATCTTGCAAACATCAGAATCTCTATGTACCTGGACGACTGGTTCATTCGTGCCTCCTCGCAAACGCGGTGTCTGAAGGACCTTCAAGCAACTTTAACTTTGGCGAAGTCCCTGGGACTTCTGGTGAATTTCGAAAAGTCACAGCTGACCCCAACACAGTGCATCTTATATCTGGGGATTCAGATGGATTCAGTGGCTTTTCGAGCTTTTCCGTCCCAGGGACGTCAGCAGCAAGGCTTAGACAAAGTGTCAGCCTTCCTAAGGAAAGAATCATGCTCAGTGAGGGAATGGATGAGTTTGCTGGGGACCATTTCCTCACTGGAGAAGTTTGTTTCCTTGGGGAGACTACACCTCAGGCCTCTCCAGTTCTTCCTGCAGGACAATTGGAAGGACAAGAAGAATCTGGATACGATTTTGGAAATATCGAAAGAGGTAAAGCATCACTTAAAGTGGTGGCTTGATCCGGTGAAGCTGTCGGAGGGTGTTTCTCTCAAGCTTCAGAGCCCCGACCTAGTGTTGTTCTCCGACGCGTCCACTACGGGGTGGGGAGCAACACTGGGTGGGGAAGAAGTGTCAGGCACCTGGGGAGGGGAACAGGTGTCCTGGCATATAAACCTCAAAGAGATGGCACCATCCTTTTGGCGCTCCAGTTCTTGCAAGAAAAAGTTTCTCCTCACATAGTCCAGGTCAACTCGGACAACACCACAGCTCTGGCTTACATCAAGAAACAGGGAGGAACACATTCTCGGTCCCTGTTCGCTCTGGCAAAGGAGATCTTGTTGTGGGCAAAAACACGGGACGTCACAATCCTTACGAGGTTCGTAGCAGGAGTAGAGAACGTCCGAGCAGATCTCCTCAGTCGGCAAGGTCAACTTCTGCCAACCGAGTGGACCCTTCACCAGGATGTATGCCAAGAGCTTTGGGGGTTGTGGGGACGTCCTCTCGTAGACATCTTTGCGACGTCCAGGACGAAGAGACTTCCGCTCTACTGCTCCCTGGTGCTCGATCCAGGGGCAGTGGCGATAGACGCCCTTCTCTGGGACTGGACGGGGATGGACCTGTACGCCTTTCCCCCGTTCAAGATCCTGGGGGAGGTTCTAAGGAAGTTTGCAGCGTTGGAAGAGACGAGAATGACGTTGATCGCCCTGTTCTGGCCTGCGAGAGACTGGTTCACAGAGGTCATGGCCTTCGTAGTAGACTTCCCGAGGAGGCTTCCATTAAGGATAGATCTACTCAGACAGCCCCACTTCGAGTCAGCTACCAAGTCCAACCATCAGTGCGAGCACAAACTTCAAGTAGTCTACACGTTTGATTTCACCTCTGACATTCGCTTGTTTTACGTATGTTTCGGCAAGAATTTCATCATGCCAATGAGGAAAAGACAAGGAAAACATCTCGCTAACATACAGATGAAGAAAAATCGCTCAACTATTATTACAGAATATCATAATATACGCGTAGTTAGTGAAGAGAGAGGGGAGGCTTGCGTAGTAACGCCCCCGTCTTGCTTGACAGCACACGTCACACTGTGCCCAAGGCTACGATCTTTGAGCAGAGATATCTCCATTTATGATAAATAACAAAGTTTTGGTTTTTTAATACCCAAAATGGAATATGAAATTCAAAATAATCATGATTTATTAAATTGTCTTTGTAAAAAGAGAGTACACGTTTGAGTTTCACCTCTGACATTCTCTTGCATTTACGTTTGTTTATCTTTGTTTCGGCAAGAATTTCATCGTGCCAAAGAGGAAAATACAAGGAAAACATCTTGCTAACATACAGAAGAAGAAAATTCGCTGTAATAAGCCGAGTTAGTGAAGGGGGGAGAGAGCGTTGCGTAGGAAGGAGTGCCCCTTCTTGCCTCAAGCAGTACCCCAGGCTACGATATATGAGCAAAGGGATCATCATTTATGATTAAATTATAAGTAAAATAGTTTTGGTTTATTAATACACAAAAAAGAAATATACATTCATAATTCATTATTTATTAACATTGTCTTTATAGAAATACGAAGGACCGTATCTCAAAACTATACTTATTGACCTTCAAAATCTATCTCCTCACTTAGTTTTAAAGCTATAACATTGGAATTTGGTATATAACTCAGAAAGACATTATAGAAAAATCAAATGAAGCCCTTTTTTCCAATTTTTTTTTTGTATTTTTTTTTATACATTTTTTTCTCCTGATTTATAGGGTTTATTTTTTTACCATAGTGATAAATTCATATCTAGCAAAAAAAAATGACTTTTAGAAAATTTGATTGGAGGTCTATATCAGGTCTATATATGGTAGTAATCCAAGGTCTTAATATTAAATATCAAGGGAGGAGATAGAATTTGAAAAATGGTTATTTTCGGGATAAATCGCCCTGGCGTCACAAAACCGAAGGTCAGAGGCGAAAATCATATGCGGTTTGGAGATGTCCCAAGTCACCTTATTAAGTGGTATGAATATCAGTCCTGTCCTTAAAAAATGGCATTAGCCGGCTGGCCCCTTTAAGTTCTCATTAATAAAAGCTCACTTGCAGAAAGTTGTCATAATTTTTTAATATTAGATGCTGGAGGTTTTCTTAATGCTTTATGAATTTATATTTAGGACACTTAATTTATGCAGTAAGACAATTCATAGAGATGTTAGTTTTGTGCATGTTATGGAAAGATTCTGCATTTTTCAGGTGGGAATGATGGGAGCCTTGAGACGTGGTCAAATCAGCAAGATCAGATGGAAGAAGAGGATGGAAATGGTGGAGGAGGGGATGAGGAGTCACCAGCTGTTAATCCGAAGACTGAAGAAGTTGATACATCAGAGTCCCCATCACCCTCACCTTCATGTAATGATGATCCTTCTCCGTCTGGAACTGCACAATCTTCTAAAGCATCCTCTCCTCAAAATGTTTCACGGCTTTATTGTTACTCAAGGGTTGGTATTTCAAGATTTTATTATGATACAATGCGTCCTCGACTTATGGAGTGAGATCCGTTCCAGCACTGCACCGATCTCACACTGGAATTTGATTTTTGCCGTAAGTCAGTTTTCACCTTTAACAGTGCTTATGGCTCCGTAACTTGAGTTTTGGTTCAAGTTACAGCACTGTAAGCACTGTTAAATTGATACCTAGTTTTGCAGTTTGCACTGTCTTGGGGCCGTAACTTGATGCAACATCAAGTGACAGCATTGTAAAACGCTGTTAACTGTGCTAAAAAAGCACCAGAAGATCGAATTGGCGTAAGTCAAGGATGCATTGTAGTTTTATCATAAAATATTAAGGAAGTATTTCACATTTATCAGTAAGTAATGGAAAGACACTCTCTCTCTCTCTCTCTCTCTCTCTCTCTCTCTCTCTCTCTCTCTCTCTCTATCTCTCTCTCTCTCGTCTCACTCTCTCTCTCTCTCTCTCTCTCTCTCTCTCTCTACTCTCTCTCTCTCTCTCTCTCTCTCATGTTAAAAATCTAGAGTACGACAAGAACACTGGGAAGCCTTTCAAGAGGAATACACAGAAAAGCGTTCAAGATGTATACCATTAAGGAAAATACTAACAAATGGCAACCTTCAGCCTAAGTGGTTCAACAGAGAAATTAAAAATACAATAAGAGAAAGACAAATTGCACAAATCGGTGAACCTACACCCAACACCAGTAGAAGCAAACAGGCATAAAGAACTCTGTAGATTAATGGACAAATAGTAAGAAATGCAAAGATAAATGAGGATAAGAGAGTTTCATCAATCTGTAAAGAAAATCCCAAAGAATTCTTTGCGCATGTTAATAGTAGAAAACCAATAAAAGATTGGATAGGTCCCCTTAGGGAAAATAGAGGTAACCTGGTGAACTCAGACTTGGAAAAAGCAGTTATTGAATAAGTTTTTTTTACTATTGTATTCACAATTGAAGACACCACCTCAATACCAGAACCTGCTATTAAATATGAAGGGAACTGTTGGACAAAATAATATTTACAGAAGAGGACGTTAAAAACAAAATATAAAAACAAAATAGTAGACAAAAGTCAAAATCTGGCCTGGATGGGATTTATCCAAGAGAAATTAAAGAACTAAAAGAAGAGATAATTTCTCACATATATAAACTCTACAGAAAGAGTGCTAAACAAAGAAAGGCACCAAAAGGATGGAAACTAGTTATTGTGCCCCCAGTTTACAAAAAAAGTCCAAGAGAAGTGCCGGGAAATTATAGACCAATATGTCTAACGTTGGTCATTTGCAAGATTTTTGAGTCCATCATTGCAGATCGAATTGTGGATCACATAGATAGAAACAAATTATTGTTAAACAGTCAACACGGTTTCAGACAAAACTGATTATGCCTATCAAAACTCTTGGAGTTTTTCATAACATGCTTGGTATTTACAACAGTGGTAGAGCAATAGATATACTCTACTTAGATTTCCAAAAGGCCTTTGACAAAGTCCCACAAGAAACTGATGATAAAGTATGAGCTTTAGGAATTGTAGGAGAAACAGCAGACTGGGTCGAAGACTGGCTATTTTTTTTAGAAAACAGAGTCATAATAAATGGTGAAGAATCAGAATGAGCAGATGTAACAAGTGGAGTTCCCTAGGGTTCTGTCCTTGGTCCTCTCTTGTTTTTTTTATTTACATTAATGACATTGATATAGGCTTAGCTAGCAGGATAGCCAAATTTGCAGATGACACCAAACTATGTGTAAACCCAGCAGACCCAGATGCAGTGGAAAGTTTAAGAAATGATCTAATGAAAAGAGTGGAAAAAAAGTGGCAAATGCCTTTTAACGTAGATAAGTGCAAAGTTTTACAAATAGGAACAAACAACCCTCATGCCAGCTACATGCTGCTTGGGTATGACATGAGTAGTGTAGAACAAGAGGAGGACCTTGGAGTCATTATTACCAAGGACTTAAAATCCCCAAAAGTGCATAAAAGCTGAAAAGGCGGCACAGAAACTAGTGGGATACATAAAAGAGGAAGTTCAAATAAAGAAATAAAGAAATGGTGCTGCAGCTCTACACATCAATAGTTAGACCCCAACTTGAATATGCAATACAGGTTTGGGCACCAACACTAAGAAAAGACATAAATAGATTAGAAGGAGTACAAGCAAAGTTAATTCCATCCATCAGGCAAAGAGGTTACCGAAGACGACTAGAGAGCCTGAAGATGTATGGCTTAGAAGCACAACGATTACGAAGACAAGTAATAGAAACATTTAAAATACTGAAAGGCATAACAAAAGTATACAGTAACCTATTTACATGAAACGAAAACTAGACAAGAAATAACAGGTGGGAACTAGAACTGAAGAGATAGAACATCTCACTGTGGGAACTTATTTACATACAAGATATGTGAGACTGGGAATAAATTGCCACCAGAAGTTGTAAATAGCAACAGTGTGGAAAAGTTTAAAAGAAAGCTAGACAAAATCATTAGGACACTGTGAATGCACAGATGAGTGAGCACACGATGTCTCCTCAGATGAACTAACATCTTTTAGACATCCTAATCCTTGTAACTCCTTGTAGCTAGCTCTCTCTCTCTCTCTCTCTCTCTCTCTCTCTCTCTCTCTCTCTCTCTCTCTCTTTTGCTGTTACACCATCCTAACCCTTCCCTCCATCCCACAACCCCGACAAATACACAGCACCAACTGTGAGGGTGGGCAGCACCCTGAAGACAACCTTAATTGGGCCTTCAGCATTTCGTAGGTCACAGTTGTCTTTTAGTTGGCGAGCCATTCTGCAATCTGCTCGAAGACATTGTCTAGCAGGAATTCGAGGACAGTGTCAGCTTTGTGGGATGAAGAGGAGATCTTAGACCTCTGGGTTGTAGGTTGTGAAGGGTGGTAGTCAGATGTTTGCTGCTTCAGCGTTGTCGCTGGGTGGGCTGGTGGTGGTGGTGGTGTCTGTCATCTTCAGGGGTCACGAGTATAACAAGGCAGTGAGTAAGAGACAGGTTTAAGGTATTCAGATTTACAGACACAAAATCTCTTGACCGGTCAAGAACTCTTGCAAGTGGAAAAGTAGAAATAGACATTAGAGTAAAATAGAGGGTTGTTTATATACAGTTAGATGAGTTTTATCACACCTGAACAATGGCTAACAATTAAATATACAAAATAGGAAGAGGTTTCAAATACATAGGGTTAGAAAGCTGCAATGCTTTACATGCACAGGCAGCCTCCAGTTATCGGCATATTAGTAATTACAGTTCTGACAAGGCATAGATATCTTCTGATAATTGCATAAAAGATTGCTGGAATCACGACTGCTGGATCTGTGTTTCCAGAGTCTTTACATCATATTGATTTGTTTTGAGGCAAGGTTGTCCTTGAGGGTCCTGGTTACAGCTTTGTACCTCACAGGCCAAACAAATTTTTTGGGATTGCATAGTATTTGATAGTATTCACTTGAATTGGAAAGCCCACATAACATACATGAAATCAAAATGTAAGATGAAATCAAAATGTAAGAGCATTAAAATAGTTGAAAAACTATCGAACACTACTTGGGGTGCTAATAGACATACCCTTACTATACTGTATAAAGCAACATTGCTATCTGTCATTGATTATGGAAGGGAAATGTGTCAGAATCAGAAGCAACACTGAAAACGTTGGATCCAATTCACAACAAAGGCCTTTGGATATGTTCAGGACCCTATAGATCATTACCAACCTCCTCTTTACAAGTTGAATGTGGCGAACTACCATAAAGTTAGTAGCAGGGAATTCAGACAAGTGATTCTCCAACAAAAATTTATTTGAATGAAGTGATATGTATGTGTGAGTGACTTACCCAGTAATTATATAGCTATATAGTGGTCCCCCGATATTTGTGCGGGATGCATACCAGATATGGGAGGCTCACTGTAATTTCCACGTAACAGCAGCCTAAATTCAAATTTCATTCATAGCGCTTAGATTGCTCAGTGTAGGTATGCGTACAGTGCTGACCCCTAAGAGCAATTTTAAGAATGACTTGGCTAATCACCTAATTCTGTTTTCTGCCGCACCTGACTAAACACAGTGCTTACAGCAGTGTTCATGTTTTCCGTTTATATGACCAGATTTCTTCACCACTTTCAATTTTCTGTTTTTTTTACATCACTTGGACCTTCCTGTTTGCTTACTACTAAAGCCTCTTTAAAAAATAACTATCCAAGGAAGATTGTTTCTGCCTGCTTTTCAAAATGTTCCTGAAATGACTCTGGCAAACGTCATCAAACTGCGCAAGCATACGACCTATGTAAGCCTTTTTGCGGTGTCTTCTACAAATGATTGCACTTTATGAAAAGCAGCTTGAACATCCTTGATTTCTGCCGTTGTCATAGGGTCCTCCTCCTCCTCCTCGCCACTGCTAGACAACTCTTCTTGAACAACGTTATGTTGCATGGCCTCCAACTCCTTCAGGTCATCCGTCGTAAGCTCCTCTTGCTGCTCCTCGAAAAGGTCATTGATGTCGTCCTCGTCGACGACCAGCCCCATGGACTTGCCGAGTGCAACGATCTCGTCAAGATCTGGTTGAGAAACAGTTTCGGGATCGTCAACTGTTTCTGAATCTGCATCAGCTTCACCCACATCGAATCCCTCGAAGTCTCAGGCAGATACAGCATCAGGCCAGAGTTTTCTCCACGAAGAATTCAAGCTTCGCCTCGAAACCTCCTGCCAAGCTTGATCGATGAGTCAGATGCATATCACGACATTGAACTACTGCTTCCAAAAGTCACGCAAGGTGAGGTTTGTGGTATCAGTGATGTTTAAACATCTCTTGAAAAGATGTTTCGTATACAGCTTCTTGAAGTTTGATATCACTTGCTAGTCCCTGGGCTGGAGGAAGGGTAATGTTTGGCGGAAGATAAAGAACCTTGATAAAAGAATACTCCGCTAGGATATCTTTCTTGAGGCCAGGAGGGTGAGCAGTGGCATTGTCCAAAAACAGCAGACATTTCAGAGGGAGGCGCTTCTCTTCCAAGAATTTCTTCACTGTCGGGCTGAAACACAGATTTACCCATTCGGTGAACAAAAGTCTCGTTACCAGGCTTTCGCATTAGCCCTCCACACCGGAAGCTTCTCCTTTAGCACTTTGTTGGCCTTGAAGGCTCGAGGAGTCTCGGAATGATAGACAAGTAGGGGCTTCACCTTACAATGCCCACTGGCTTTGGAACAAAGTGCAAGTGTAAACCTGTCTTTCATAGCCTTATGCGTGATGTACGTCCGATGAGGCATTTTTTTCCAGAAAAGGCCAGTCTCGTCACAGTTGAAGACTTGCTGAGAACTGTAGCCTTCGTTGATCGTCATTGTGTCGAACGTCTTAATAAAGGCTTCGGCTGCTTTCGTGTCCAAGCTGGCAGCCTCCCCATGCTGCACCACGGAATGGACGCCAGTCTGTTTACGGAATTTATCAAACCACCCCCGAGAAGCCTTGAAGTCTGGGGTTGCCATCGATGTCCCTTCTCCTCTGTCGTCTTCAGCCTGGGCAATCAGATCACCGAAAATGGCACTGGCCTTCTGGCAGAGTGCCGTCTCGGTTATCGTACTGCCAGCGATTTCTTTTGTCTTTAATCCATACAAGAAGCAGCCTCTCCATCTCATCATGCACATGGCTCCTCTTGTTGGACAAAATAGTCGCCCTTTGAAGGTGTAACTGCACTTATGGCTTCCTTCTGCTTAAGGAAGGTGCCTATTGTTGACGGATTTCGGCCGTATTCCTTAGCGATTTCACTCAACCGCATGCCAGCTTCATACTTTTTAATTACCTCCATCTTTGTCTCCATAGAAAGCATCCTCTTCTTTCCGTGAACTTCAGCAACATTCTTGGGACCCATGGCTAATAACGTAAGTTAATTAACCCTTAAACGCCTAAGTGGTATATCAAAAATAGTCTCCCGTGTGCCGGGGGGGGGTCTCGTAGTGAGCGCGGAAGCAGAATTGTTTTTTTTTTTTTAATCACAGCGCACTTAGTTTCCAAGATTAAGTGTTCATTTTTGGCTCCTTTTTTTGTCATTGCCTGAAGTTTAGTATGCAACCATCAGAAATGAAAAAATTATCATTATTATATATAAATAATGCGATATATGATAGCGCGAAAACAAAATTTCATATATAATTTTATTCAAATCGCGCTGTGTGCAAAACGGTTAAAGGTAACGAGTTAAATTTTTTTTATTGTAATGTACACTAAATTGCGATCATTTTGGTACATAACACATTGTAAAACAATAAAAGCAACACAGAGAAAATATTATCAAAAAAGGATGCATGAATTCGTAACGCGCGGACGTAAAAAAATATTTTTTTTTTTAAATTTACCATAAATCTAAATATTGTCCTAGAGACTTCCAATTTGTTTCAAAATGAAGATAAATGATTGAATATTACTATACTGTAAGAGTTTTAGCTTAAAATTGCAGTTTTCGACCATATCTGACGAGTTAAAGTTGACCGAATGTCGAATTTTTTTAATATATTTTTTTTATATGCAATTATTTCAAAAATGAGAAAAGCTACAACCTTCAAATATTTTTTGTTATATTCTACATTAAATTGCACACATTTTCATATATAAAACTTTATGAAACGCCTAATATGAAAGGGAGCAAATATTAGGAGAATGCGATGTACGCATTTCGGAGATTTGCGGCGGAGAATCGGCGCACGGAGGGAAGGAAAAAGTTTTTTTCAAAAATTCACCATAAATCTAAATATTGTGCTAGAGACTTCAAATTTGCTTCAAAATTAAGATAAATGACTGAATATTACTAGACTGTAAGAATTTTTGCTTACAATTACGTTTTTTTACCATTTCGGGTCAGTCAAAGTTGGCCGAACGTAGTTTTTTTTCTAGTTATCGTGATTTATATGCAATTATTTAAAAAATGAGGAAAGCTACAACCTTCAAATATTTTTGTTGTCTCTCTCTCTCTCTCTCTCTCTCTCTCTCTCTCTCTCTCTCTCTCTCTGGTTCGATATTCTTTCTCCCTCTTTCTTTTGCTCGATATATATATATTTATATTTTCTTTCGTCTTTTCATTAATAATAATTTTTTGGGGAAAATTTTTGTAGAATTCATGATATTAAATTGTATATGGTCCCGTGTTTTTTCAAAATGTACTGTTTTATGGAAGAATAACTTGTTTACTGCGTGTATCCTTCAAGATGTGGCTACCCTCAGGCGGCTCCTTTCTGTAGAGTGAAAACCGCCCTTATTGCTAATCTTGTAGTGTCAGTTTGGATATTAAGCCTTCTTTTGACTATGTTGTTCTCTGTAAAATCAGTTTGCCTTCAGTAAAATGGCTAATCCGTTCCAAGCCCTCCAAAAACACCCCAGTAAATTATATTTCTAGGCCTAAAACACATGTTCTAGGGTTACGACGCCGATCCGACAGAAGAAATACGACTCCAAAAAGGCAAAATACTGTAATATTCAACTGCATGTAATGTTCAACCCCATTTTTACTGCATATATTAGGACTTTAGCATATGTCCCTTAGCAATAAGCCTAGCCTATGTTAGCGGTTGCTACTGTAGCCTAGTCTATGATTCTGACATCTAAACCTAAGAGCTAAAAGCTTAGAATATGCCAATAAAATGCATAAATAATCAGTATGTACTCATTTCAAATAATTATTAATTAATCATTAACTATAATACACAAACAAACAAAAAAAAACCTTCCAATCGATTGTTTACATTCAGCTCTTACCCGTCTTACCTCTTACGAGTACCGAACGAATGCCAAGCAATCATTTTTCCTAGCACACAGTAAGCCATAAATTTTCATTCTCTCTCTCCAACTAATGAAACTACCAAACAGTATAATAACCATTCATTTCTATTCTTTATTCTATCTTTACCTGATGGAGATACTGAGTTACTGAGAGCTATAATGAAACATACGTATACGTAACATAATAATAAAACAGAAGGAGAATTCTAAAAAATACGTATTTGTTGGCAGTCTGATTTATTTTATATTTTATGATATCTAATTCACAATTTTTTTTTATTAAATGTATTGCATGTACGTACGCATTTCAAATAATTATTAAGTAACCATTAACTATAATAAACAAACAAACAAAAAAGCTATCCAAACTTTTGTTACATCCAGCACTTACGAGTATCGAACGATCGCCAAGCAATCAACTTTACAGCAGTAAGCCATAAATTTTCATTATTTCTCTTTCAAACTACTGAAACTACCAAACAGTATAATAACCATCATTTCTATTCTTTATTCTATCTTTACCTAATGTTTTTTTTTTTTATTTATTAAAGTATTGCAGAATAAGTTTTTCAGTTTACAGCATCCTTTTACCAATAGAATACTTAAAGCACAAGGGGTAGATGCTGACCAATAGGAGAGCAGGATCTTATGGGGTGACTAGCATCAGAAACCAATGGGAGAGCGGGAGGATGGTGGCGAGTTTACTCAGTTGGCGGCGCAGGAGTTTGAAAATTGTTCTCGGTGGTCCGGGCAAATCTCGGGACTTTACAGCAACAACCTTTCGTATCTTGAAAACTTTTCGTATGTAGAGCTGTAAAATTTTTCGTATTTGCTTTCGTATCTCGAGTTTTTTGTAAGGTTGAGCCTTTCGTATGTCGAGGTACCACTGTATTTATACATAGCATCACGTTTTATTTATTTTGTGATCAAGTTATTCATATATGTATATATACATATATACTATATATATATACTATAATATCATATATATATATATAATATATATATATATATATATATACATATATATATAGATATATATATATATATATATATATATATATACACAGGCAGTCCTGGGTTACGACGGTGTCGGCTTACGACGTTCTGAGGTTACGACGCTTGTCAAAAGACGTTATTTCCAGGGTTACGACGCATGTTCCAGGGTTACGACGCCTACAACGCTCATCTGGGAGATGAAATATGACACCAAAAATGCAAAATAATCAATATTTGAAGGTTTTTTTGATGAAAAATGCCATAAGAATGCATTTTACATAGTTTTCAATGCACCCAAAGCATTAAAAGTAAGGTTTTCTTAGGATTTTTGACGATGTTCTCAAGAACGGAACCCTCGTCGTAACCCGGGGACCACCTGTATATATATATATATATCACACATATCCACAGGTGAAAAATAAGAGACAGGGTGTAGGTCCTGACCGGTTTCGGCTTTATTTTCAAGCCATTGACAAAGGACTGATACATAGTATTAGAATTCCCAAGTATATATACTACAAAGACAGTACTGACGAACATACACAGAACAGTTTGAGACTGCAGATCCACCCACAGGCAGGTGTCAAGGTAGGAGTGGCTTTCAAAAATCATTAGGCTAAAATTTAACAATAAATTCTCAAGGGAGTACTACCGCTTAGGGTAACAAGTCCACACCTGACAGGTGTCAGGGAGGCGGGGTTGAACATCTCATTACCACTACTGCCCCCTTTACTGTGTTTACAAATATAATAATCCTATTTTTCATATATCTCTACAGCTAACCTTAAAATTTTAAACAGTTTACAATTTCAAATTTCTTTTGATATTAAAGGATCAAGTTTATACATTCCTTGACTGATGTTCATATTATTGTTGTAACTTTCTTTTATAAAACTAGATTCAATGATATTCCTTTCCAATGCATTATTAGAACACACCAGCTTTTTTGCCCCTTCCCAGTTAATAGCATGATTGTTCTCACTAACATGTACAAATATACCACTATTTCCCTGTGCATATCTCACACATTGTTTATGTTGTTCTATTCTTTTTTCCAGTGCTTTCCCCTTTGTTTGACCAATGTAAAAGTTGTCACAAGACTTACACGGGATTTTATATACACATCCTTTAGCATTGTCAGGGGAGTTCTTAATAAGTACCTGTTTCATTGTTTTATTGTTTTTAAAAACTACATTAACACCAAAATTCTTCAGGAGATGTGGGATATCTTTCATATTACTATTATAAGGTAGTACAAGCAAATTTTTGTTGTTGTAAGGTTCTTTTTGGATTTGATACATGGTCTTTTTTGCCGCTTTTAATGCATTGTTTAGTACATTATCTGATATTTCAGTTTCTTGCCTGTATTCTGAATCTTATCTATTTCCTCCATCTATATATTCTGGGCTAACATACCCGTAGTGCTCTTAAAAACATAGAAGCAAACACTGATATTTTAACCTTATTGTTTTGTCCAGAATAGAAATGTACATAGGAAGAAATATTAGTAGGTTTTCTGTAAACACTATACTTAAACCCACTACTATTTCTCCGTATGAGGACATCCAAAAGGGGTAGGCATTCATCTTTTTCTATTTCCATAGTAAATTTAATTGATGGTACTAATTGATTTAACCTGGCAAAAAAGTTATTTACATCTTCATTCCCTGGCCATACACAAATTATGTCGTCAACATATCTAAACCAAGGTACATTTGCGTGAATTATATTATTTAAAATTTTCTTTTCAAAAAAATTCCATATATAAAATTACTTAACACTGGGGACAGAGGGTTTCCCATTGCCATACCAAAATTTTGTGAGTAGAATTTTCCATTGAATTCAAATTTACAGTCTTTAACACATAATTTTATTAGTTCAATTAAGGTGCTTTTAGAAAATGGAATATCCAGTTGTTTGTTTTCTAATAATTCCGATAAAAACTCCAATAAATCATCAATAGGCACTTTTGTGAATAGAGATACTACATCGAAGCTCACAAGTCTCGATTCACTATTAACTTTTACACTATTTAGTTTATCTATCAGGTCCACATTATTCTTAATATTGGCATTAGAGATGTTACCTACCAATGGGTTAAGGATATCCACTAAATATTTTGCTAATTTATAAGATGCGGAACCCACTGAGCTGATAATTGGTCTGGCAGGGAAGTTTGCTTTATGGGTTTTTATCGTACCATACATATACGGTAGCGATGGGGAGGTCACACACACCTTCTTTATAAGACTTTCGTTACCTTTTAACAGATTTTTCACTTTTTTATTAAAACCACTATTCACACTTTCTATCGGGTTCTTATTTAATTCTTTATAAGTGCTATTACCACCCAAAAGACTTTCCATTTTTTCTATGTATTCATTTTTGTTTAAAATTACTATGGCACCTGATTTATCTGCTTTTGTCATGTGTATATCTTTATCTTTTTTCAGTTCATTGATGGCATTCATAAATCTTTTGGGTACGTTTGTGGTGTCTGACTTTTTCATGCTTCCATAAATCACTCCCTTAATTATGTTGACATCTTCACTAGTTAAATCACTATATTTTTCTAAGTTGCACAATCCTTACAACAACAAAAATTTGCTTGTACTACCTTATAATAGTAATATGAAAGATATCCCACATCTCCTGAAGAATTTTGGTGTTAATGTAGTTTTTAAAAACAATAAAACAATGAAACAGGTACTTATTAAGAACTCCCCCGACAATGCTAAAGGATGTGTATATAAAATCCCGTGTAAGTCTTGTGACAACTTTTACATTGGTCAAACGGGGAAAGCACTGGAAAAAAGAATAGAACAACATAAACAATGTGTGAGATATGCACAGGGAAATAGTGGTATATTTGTACATGTTAGTGAGAACAATCATGCTACTAACTGGGAAGGAGCAAAAAAGCTGGTGTGTTCTAATAATGCATTGGAAAGGAATATCATTGAATCTAGTTTTATAAAAGAAAGTTACAACAATAATATGAACATCAGTCAAGGAATGTATAAACTTGATCCTTTAATATCAAAAGAAATTTGTAAAACTGTTTTCAAATTTTAAGGTTTGGCTGTAGAGATATATGAAAAATAGGATTATTATATTTGTAAACACAGTAAAGGGGGCAGTAGTGGTAATGAGATGTTCAACCCCGCCTCCCTGACACCTGTCAGGTGTGGACTTGTACCCTAAGCGGTAGTATCCCTTGAGAATTTATTGTAAATTTTAGCCTAATGATTTTTGAAAGCCACTCCTACCTTGACACCTGCCTGTGGGTGGATCTGCAGTCTCAAACTGTTCTGTGTGTGTTCGTCAGTACTGTCTTTGTAGTTATATATAACTTGGGAATTCTTAATACTATGTATCAGTCCTTTGTCAATGGCTTGAAAATAAAGCCGAAACCGGTCAGGACCTACACCCTGTCTCTTATTTTTCACTGTGGATATGTGTGATAAATGAGTCACGTGCTAAAGTGATTATAATCATATAATATATATATATATATATATATATATAAAAACTAAAAAAAACATAATATATATATAATATATATCTATATATACACATATAGATATATATATATAATGGTATTTTTGGGTTAAGCAAAAAAAAATCTAACATTTAAATTTCAGTAATATTCAATCATTTATCTTCATTTTGAAACAAATTCAAAGTCTCTAGCACAATATTTAGATTTATGGTGAATTTTTGAAAAAAAAAACTTTTTCCTTCCCTCCGCACGCTGATTCTCCGCCGCAAATCTCCGAAATGCTTCTCGTAATATGTGCTCCATTTCATATTATCCGTTTCATAGAGTTGTATATACGAAAATGTGCGCAATTTCACACAACAATAAATAATTCATGGTCGTTGCTTTTTCATTTTTGGGATATTTGCATATAAATCACGATAAATAGAAAAAAATCAACAATCGGTCAACTTTGACTTGACCGAAATGGTAAAAAAAACGCAATTGTAAGCTAAAAACTCTTACAGTCTAGTAATATTCAATCATTTATCTTCATTTTGAAACAAATTCGAAGTCTCTAGCACAGTATTTTGATTTATGTAGCACAATATTTCGATTTATAATGAATTTTTGAAAAAAAAAAAACACTTTTCCTTCCCTTCCCGCGTAGATTTTCCGCCGCAAATCTCCGAAATGCTTACGTCACATTCTCGTCATATTTGCTCAGTTTCATATTAGCCGTTATATAGCGTTTCATATATGAAAATATGCGCAATATCATGTAGAATACAACCAAAAATAATTGAAGGTCGTAGCTTTTCTTATTTTTGAAATATTTGCATATAAATCCCGATAAATGGAAAAAATAAACGTTCGGTCAACTTTGACTCAACCGAAATGGTCGAAAAACACAATTGTAAGCTAAAGCTATTATAGTCTAGTAATATTCAATCATTTACCTTCATTTTGAAACAAATTTGAAGTATCTAGCACAATATTTCGATTTATGGTGAATTTTTGAAAAAAACTTTCCTTCCCTCTGCGCGCAGATTCTTCGCCGCAAATCTCCGAAATGCTTACGTCGCATTCTTGTAATATTTGCTCCATTTCATAGCATTGTATATATGAAAATGTGCGCAAATTCATGTAGAATACAACAAAAAATAATTGATGGTCGTAGCTTTTCCAATGTTTTAAATATTTGCATATAAATCACGATATATAGAAAAAAATTGAAGTTTGGTCAATTTTAACTCTACCGAAATGGTCGAAAAACGCAATTGTATGCTAAAAACTCTTGCATTCTAGTAATATTCAATCATTTATCTTCGTTTTGAAACAAATTTGAAGTCTCTAGCACAATATTTCGATTTATGGTGAATTTTTGAAAAAAACTTTTTCCTTCCCTCCGCGCACGGATTCTCCGCCGCAAATCTCTGAAAGGCTTACGTCGCATTTTCGTAATATTTGCTCCGTTTCATATTAGCCGGTTCATAGAGTTTTATATATGAAAATGTGCGCAATTTCATGTAGAATACAAAAAAAAATAATTGAAAGTTGTAGCTATTCTCATTTTCAAAATATTTTCATATAAATCATGATTAATAGAAATAATTCGACATTCGGTCAACTTTGACTCGACCGAAATGGTAAAAAAACACAATTGTAAGAGGATCGACAAAGGTAGCTGAAATATCGAAGAAAATACAGGAACTAAGGCTTCGATGGTATGGACACCTGTTACGAAGGGAGGAACGTCATGTTGGAAGACATACGATGGAAATGGAAGTGCGGGGTAGAAGGAAGAAGGGAAGACCAAGAAAGAGATGGCGTGATTGTGTGAGGGAAGATATTGAATTGAAAGGTATAAATGAGAACGAGGCACAGGACAGAAATCGATGGAGATGACTCATTTGCAATGGCGACCCCATATAAAAATGGGTTTGAGCTAGGAAGAAGAGGAGTAAGCTAAAACTCTTACAGACTAGTAATATTCAATCATTTATCTTCATTTTGAAACAAATTTGAACTCTCTAGGACAAGATTTTGATTTATGGTGAATTTTTGAAAAAAACTTTTTCCTTCCCGCCGCGCACCGATTCTCCGCCGCAAATCTCCGAAATGCCTTCTTCGCATTCTCGTAATATTTGCTCCGTTTCATATTAGCCATTTCATAGAGTTTTATATATGAAAATGTGCTTAATTTCATTTAGAATACAAAAAATAAAAAATAATTGAAGGTCGTTGCTTTTCTCATTTTTGAAATATTTGCATATAAATAACGATAAGTAAAAAAATTTGACATTTGGTCAACTTTAACTCGACCGAAATGGTAGAAAAATGCAATTGTAAGCCAAAACTCTTACAGTCTAATAATATTCAATCATTTATCTTCATTTTAAAACAAATTGGAAGTCTCTAGAACAATATTTCGATTTATGGTAAATTAAAAAAAAAAAAAAAATTTTTTACTCTTGCACGTTACAAATTTATTGATCATTTTGTGATAATATTTTCTCTGTGTTGCTTTGATCATTTTACTATGTGTTATATACCAAAATGATCGCAATTTACTGTACAATACAACTAAAAAAATTTACTTGTTACCTTTAATCATTTTGCTCACAGCACAATTTGTATACAATTATATATGAACTTTTTTTTCGCGCTGTCATATATCCCAATATTTATATATGATAATGATATTTTTTTTCATTTCTGATGGTTGCATACTAAACTTCAGGCAATGACAAAAAAACGAGCCAAAAACGAACTTTTAATCTTGAAAACTATGCTGTGATTTAAAAAAAAAAAAAAAAAAAAATTCCGCTTCAGCGCTCACTCCTGAACCCCGTCAGCATACGAGAGACGATTTTTAAAATACTGCTTCGGCATTTAAGGGTTAATCTCATTAAACTTAATGTTATTTGAAAACTAGTACTGTATATTATTATTTCACCATAAAATGTAGTAATGCCCTTGAAGATATACTGTATACATAAACTTCCATGCCAAACAGAGGGCGAGAGTTACCACTATGACATGCGTATCTCATGTGGCAAGATTTACCTTTGGGAATTTTTTTTTTTTTTTATATAAGTATCTTACCAAGTAATTACAAGCTATAGTTTTCTCACACAGCTGCCTTAAAATTTAAAATTCACCATAACTATTCAACTGTTTAGTCAAGGTGACTTGAAGCTCTGTTCACTTTCACGGCAAAGAGTGGAGCAATATGGCAGAGCTCAATTGTTTTACTGCCAGCGTCCGACCAACATTGTTCGTTCTTGAAGCCTACCGGCATCATTTGTTTGGTGATGTACTCGGAATTTGTCGTAACTTTCTAGATCATTGGCATCGCTATTGATATTTTCCCTCAGGAGTGTCAGATACTAGTTCTTCCAGCTTTTGTAGTGAAGAATGTAAGACGAGGTTAGTTAAGTTGTCAGCCAACTCTCATACTGGATGTGTCAAATGTAGAGGACACGATTGTGGTATTGAGAATACCTGTGTTGAATGTCAAGACTGGGATGAAAAGAAGTGGAAAGCTTCAGAATCTTATTAGCTTAAGCTATGAAGGAAGAGAAATAGGAAGGTGGCCACTAGAACCAAAAGTAAGACTAGCCTTGATTCTACTAGGCTGATAGAGGATAGTAGGTACTGTTTCTTCATACCAGTTCTCACTTTTTCTCCAATTCTTAGTCCAACTTTTTTACCACACACCCCTGTCCCAGACTTCCATGCTTCCAAATCCGATCCCATTGCCAGTCTCGAATCAAGGTTCGGTCAAAAGCTTAATTTAATTGTAAATGCTATGTCTGAATTAGGTAATTCAGTGAAAGTGCTCTTTCAAAAAAGTGTCAAGTCGTTTGATCAGTGATAGTGTTGTCTGTGGAGGAGGTGGCTTCCCGTCCCGTTGGTGCCCCTAGACGAAGGTCCCTGTCCTGCTCCCCTCAACATGGGAGAAGACATACCAGAGGTCAAAGGGTGGCCAGCCGGGTTGCCCACAATTTGCTGCCCCCTCAGTTGCACCTGCCTCCCTCCAGTTGTTGAAATGAATGCATTTAATGAAAGGTGGTAGTGTAAGTGCTCATCAACTTTCCTCCTCAGACTCCGAAGCTTTCAGCCCCAACAAGGCATTCCAATGGAGCTAACTTCTCCCCTCCTCCAGCTAAGAGGCAGAGAGCGCTCAGTCTCATTCTCTAATCCTATTGCAGATTTGCTGAACTTCTTGCATCCTCTGTTGCTCATGGCCACGAGTCTTGATATGGTCATTTCGGAGTTACTTTCTCCGTGTGTGGACTGCCAGCTCTTGGCTCCCAAGCACCAGAAAGAGCCTCCTGAGCAGAAATAGTCCTCTTCTAGACTCCTTTCTGGCTCCGAGCTCCCGTCACCTACAGTGTGTTCAGCTCCCATACATAAGTGTCAGAGGTGGTGCCAACTCCAGTGATTCTGTCACCAGCTCCTAGGCACTCAACTCCACCAACCCAAGCTCTTGCACCAACTGGAGAGGATCCGTCATTGGAGCCTATTAAGTGCCAGTTAGAAGCTATTTAAAAGTGTTATTTGGAAGACCCAGCTGCTCCCCCGGTCTCTCCGGGCTCCTGTGTTGTCGTCTGTTTCTTTTGATGAATTTTTGAAGAAGAAACCACCTCTCAGTCTGCCTATGCTTCGTTACTCCGCTACTTTTTGGCCAGCTTTCCTAATTTTTTCTCGCCTGTTGCTCCAGTTTCTCCAGCTTCTACCTTCTTTATGAGGAACCAAGCAGATGCCTCTGCTTAACTCCCCAAGATGGTACTGTCCTCCTTTTCAAGGAAAGCTGTCAAGGAGATCGATGACTGGCTGACTGCTAAGAGAGAACAGGGCAAAGCCACCCTAGCTTGGCCCCCCCTGCCAAGCTTATTCACAGCAGATACCACTCTTAGGCTACCAGAGAAACTCCGTCCCAGGGGAACTTCTCGGGGCTCATTGACTACGATGCTTGGCCTTCTCTTAAGCAAAAGTAAAAGTCACGTTTTCATAAGCAGAACTTGACCGCCTTGTTAAAAACACTTGAAGTTTCGGAAGTGTGGACTTTCCTCGATTGGAGCATCAGGGCTCTTGCTAAGAAAATAGAGGACTTCCCTGGCCTGGCGGAAGACCTGGCCTCCAATTGGTTAGATGTATTGTCTTGTGGAGATAAGTCCACCAGAGATAGTTCCTGAGAACTCTCCTCCCTCTTCTCCATTTGTGTATTGAGAAAAATGGAATTGTGGTGCTCCTTCACCTCAAAAGGAGTTACCCTCTAACAGAAGTCTGTTCTCCTGTTCGCCCTGTGGTGGAATCAAAGCTAAATAAAAAAACAAGCAAACTCCCCACCGATATGTTAATCGCACAAGCTGACAAAATTTGCCACAGCCACACTTTCCCCTTTACGTTACTCTACCTGCAGGACAGTTGGTTTAACGATATACCAGACACACAAACACGTACTCACCTCAGGTTCCAGATATTCGGGGCTAGGCTGTGCTGTCTGCTGGATATAGGCTAGCCGAGTGACAACCATCGCCGTTAATCACACCACAAACCAACCAACCGAGAACCACAACCCCACAACAACTTAACAACCCAACAAATCACTGAGCAGATGAACAGCGACAGCTTGAAATAACGCGACAATCACACGACTTACCCCAGCACAACAACCCACCAACACCAACACAGCTCCAACCACCACTCACAGACACCGAAATGAACTACCAACCTTTTCAACTTCACCACAACCAGACAGACAGACACACACAACAACATTACAACATCAAAATCAATCAAATAACACATCAACTGACCACCAACGGATAACTGCTGCCAAAACCAACTCTGTGCCTTCAGCGAATGCCTTACTTCTTACGGCTGCTGTAACACACTTCCTACACTGATATACACAACAGAGCGCCACAACAGACATGCTTACAACCGCCATTCAATCACTCCCATTTATTCTCTCTCTCTCTCTCTCTCTCTCTCTCTCTCTCTCTCTCTCTCTCTCTCTCTCTCTCTCTCTCTCTCTCTCTCTCATGCAACCCTTGGAGACGTCAAATATAAACTACTGTCATTCCTCCTCCATATTACCTCCCCCATTACATTTGACAACGTCTCCTTACACTTGCAACATCCACATTAAATTGCCTTTCGCAACACACAAGGATGCTCAGATGCAGGCCCCCTGGATTTTGTTTGAGAACCCTCATACATTCTTTGTTACATCGTCATTCACTTCTTCCAAACCACTTTCATTCAAAATCCCATTATCACCCTCACTACCATCCTCCCAAATCCCATTCACTACTTCACCGAAATCTTCTAACTCTGGTTCCAAGATCTCCCCTATTTCGGCTACCAAGCCACTCGTTCATACTTCTGTCAAACTCCTGCAAAGACTTGTCCATCTTATCAACTACCTCCTCACTACTCTGTTTCCTTCTCACTGAAGTCTCATTTTACCTGTCAACTCATACCCTTTTATACACTACAAGTATCATTCATTCCCTCAAAGTCATCCGTAGCACACGCTTTATCAACTGTTTGTACCCTACCACTAACCCCTCTATCATGCAGTTCACGTTTCTCCCTTTCATTCCCCTCTTCCGCTTTCTTCCATACTCCACCAACACTAGCTGCCGATCTCCCAGACCCATTTGCTCACTTATGCTCGGCCCACATTTATTCACTCTCAACCACTCACTCATTGCATTCTCACAAACATATTGTCGCATACTAGAGCTGAACCCCCTTAACACCTAGTTTCCCGAATTCCCAACCTCACTCATCCGCTTTTGCCTACACACACTCACTACATGACCTTCCATTCCACATTCAACATAATTTATCTGCTGTTCTTTACTCATCCTAGCCTAATGCCCATTCTTCCCGCAATTACCGCAGACCTCAGTCACTTGGGTATCCCGACATCCATTTGCTATATGCCCTACTTGCCCTCACCTGTAACATTTAATATCCCTATCTTTCTTACACTCACTCACTATATGCCCTTTATGCCCATACCCGAAGCATGCTCCCAACGCCCATCGACATTCATTCATTCTTGTGTCCTGGCTTTCCACAGCTATAACACCGCTATTCTCGTTCACGACTAACTGAGCCTACTCTTCCAACTCTGATCTCTCTTAGGGTTAACCATACTTATGTTACTTGTTCTAATTCTTAGGGTTAACCATACTTATGTTACTTGTTCTAATGCTCCTATCAACCACTCGCTCTGCCTATTGCCTTGGCCCTTCTAAAACTGCCTCCCTATAGCTCTTAAACTCTGGTATAACCTCGGCTATTTCCAAAATGTCGTTCCACGTCAACCTTTCATTCGTCCATCGCATTTTCTCCTTACATTTCAGATTTACAAACTCATACACACTCAGGCACAGTCGCTAACAACTCCTTCACTAACTCTTTACACTCATTAATCCTGTTGTCCCCAAACTTTTTCTTAACTAATGTTTCCAACTTGCACACGTACATTGACAATGACTCGCCAACATTCATTCTTACCTCATCAAAACCATGTTTTCTCCTATATCTAACACTACTCTTTATCCTCTTTGCCTGTTCCACAATCCTGGCTTACACACTCATAAGGCACATTCCCCACACTCATCATTACTCCATATATACTCAACAAAAATCCCATCAAAAAGCTACCCAACTCTCTTGCCCAGACTCTCTTGTAATCCCCATACTTAGCCACACGATACTTCTCATATTCCTTAAAAAAGTCCCCTATGTCCCTACTACCATATTCCTCGTATTGTGCACATCTAGGTATCTCTCATATATATACAGCCTTTCGTACTTCCATTCTGATCCCTGTTAACCTCGTCCTAAAACAACGAATCAACTTCCATACTAACATCCGAACTCTTGTTTACGCTCTTCTTACCCTTCTTTCTACCTACCTGTTTGCACTCACCGCTATCTAAATCACTCTCAGCCCTTCCCCAATGTATTCAGTCCTAGTCTCATCCTGTCCGTCACCCTTACTTACCTTTTTTGCCATAGTCTTCTTCTTTTCCTCAGCCCCTTCTTACTCTTGTCCTTAGGTTTATCCTTAGCCTGTGTCTTTCCCTTCTTTCCCTTACTTATCACTACTAAATCACCTTCGTCACTCGTAGTTTCATCCACTCTCTCTTCCCCTTTCTTTACCACTCCTGGCCCATCACAAGACTCAGTAAGCCTGCCTACCTCCTGCTCCCTCTCCCATGAACCCCTTCATCATCTCCTGCACTGCATTCATCATTGCTAAGAATTTTTTGTCCATTTTCTCAGCCATTCTCTCTTTCACTTCTTCTTTCATTTCCACTTTGGCACTCCTTAGCATTCCTCTCATTTTCTCTAATTCGCTATTCAGCTCCTCACACTCCACTTCCAACCTTTGCTTAGCTTCCCTCACCAACCGCAACTCCTCTTTCAGCCTCTCCACCTCACTCAATCCTTCCATCCCAAATTTTCTCAGTACCCATACACTCTCCTAAACCAATCTTCCTGCAGCTGCCACACCAGCATTCCCTGTTCGGGCGCCAAAAATTTCTGTGGCAGAATCAAAGCTAAGTAAAAAAACAAGCAAACTCCCCACAGTTACGTTAATCATACAAGCTGACAAAATTTCCCACAGCCACACTTTCCCCTTTGTTACTTTTTACCTGAAGGACAATTGGTTAAACGATATACTGGACACACAAAATACAAACACGCACTCACCTCAGGCTCCAGATGCTCAGGGCTAGGCTGTGCTGTCCGCTGGATATAGGCTAGACGAGACACAACCACCGCCGATAATCACAACCACCAACCAACTGAGAACCACAACCCCACAACAACTTAGCAACCCAACAAATCACTGAGCAGACGAATACTGACAGCTCAAAATAACACAACAACCACACGACTTACCCCAGCACAACAACCCACCAACACCAACACTGCCCCAACCACCACTCAGATACCGAAATGCACTACCAACCTTTTCAACTTCACCACAACCAGACAGACAGACACACACAACAACTTTACAACACCAAAATCAATCGGATAACACAACATCAACTGACCACCAATGGATAACTGCTGCCAAAACCAATTCTGTGCCTTCAACGAATGCCTTACTTTTTACGACTGCTGTAACACACTCCCGCCACTGATATACACAACAGAGCGCCACAACAGACACATGCTTACGACTGCCATTCAACCACTCCCATTTATTCGTCCACTCTCTCTCTCTCTCTCTCTCTCTCTCTCTCTCTCTCTCTCTCTCTCTATCACGCAACCCTTGGAGACGTTGTCAAATATAAAATACTATCATTACTCCTCCATAGCCCCTCTTGACTGGCAGTATCTCTTTCCACAGTCCACATTCTGGAGATTTCGTCAGACTTCCAGAAGAAGTCTACCCGGGACTTGCTAGCGCAATCCACTAGACATCCAAGGATCCCTCCGTCTCTTTCAGGTTTGTTTCTCCCCCTTCAGCTTCAGCCCTTTTGTGGAGGCAGATAAGACTCCAGTCAAGACCACAAACCAACCTACAGTTTTCGAAGTCGGCTAAGAAACCATTGTTCAAACCTTCTTCCAAGAAATGAAAGACCTGTCCTTCGCACTCCTGTAGAGATCAGACTTTTCTACTTTCAGGAAGAATGGAGCCGCAGAGGTGCGGAGCCATGGATAAATAAAGTCCTGGAGGAGGAATACTCCATTTCCCCTCAAGGAAAGACCTCCTTTAGTCACAGCTCGCATCGTTTTGACGTCTTAATCGTAATGCTCCGAGAGATTCTTGGCCCTTTCACAGCAGGTTGACTTACTCCTTCCCAAAAAAGCTGTAGGAGTATAGTGTCACAAATCAGAGGGGTTCTACAACCATCTCTTTGTAGTTCCCTAGTCATCTTGGTGGTTGAAGGTCCATCCTCGATGTAAGTGCTCTGAATCTCTTTGTTTTGAAGACAAAGTTTGATCATATGTGAACAAACCTTCGGTCTTAACAATAGGACAATTTTCTACCGTCTAGCTGGATCCGGTTAAATCGCAGGTGAAAAGCAAGGAATCTTGTGAGATCTGGCAATGCTTGCGTATATTGGGTGAAAACTGGTTGAGGACCACGCACACACGCCACCGCGTTCAGTCTTTTTCTTACCCGCCTGGGTTAGTCATGGTTGCCCTCTCTCGGCCTTTTACCTGGTTCATTGCCCGTTTTTGCTTGTGATTCTGTGTGCGCGTGTGCATGTATTATGGCTGCTTCTGTTCCTTCTCAGCCTCGCCAACATATATGGCCGGGAAATCTAGGTTTCCCATGTTCTCATTTCCTGGCTTCTTCAGCGACAGACCCACACTCCACATGCAGTAGGTGTCTTGCTAATGTATGTACCATAACAAATCCCTGCCCAGAATGTCGTGCATGGCCTAGAGAGCAGTGGAAGTTATTTTATAGTAAGAGGGAGCATCGTAGAGTTTCTACCTTTCCTTCGTGGGAGGGGTTTTCATCTCCTTGCCCCGATGCTTCATCTTCTGCCGCAGTCACATCCCATGATGCTAGTGTTATGCCTTTGCCTCCTTCCTTTTCTTCCATTGATTCGTCATTGGAAGTATCGGGAGGCCCTCAGGCAGATTTATTGTGTAATGTTGCCCCCTCTTCCTCGGGAGTTGATTTACTTCCCGCGAGAGGGAGGAGGCTTTTTCATTAATTTTATATCAGATTTGGAGGTGTCCTAAATGGCGGCGCTCTGGGAGTCACTTGGGCTACAGAGTTCACCCTCCTTGGAGGGCTCTGACACATTTCATGAATACTCGCCTCACCCCTCAGGCTACCGAAGCTCTTCCCCATCCTCCTGGGCTTGTCTTCGTTGGTAGCCGGGGTCAGCCATATTGTATTGCTCTGCCAGTGACGCTTGCCGCTTCTACAGATCAAGGAGAAGCCATGACGTCGGCGCTGCTGGTGAGCCACGTGGTCAGGCATATTGTTTTGCTCTGCCAGTGACGTTTGCCGCTTCTGCAGATCAAGGAGAAGCCGTGATGTCAGCGCTGCTGGTGACGTCACAGGGTCAGCCATTTTGTATCTCTCCGCCAGTGATGCCTGCTGCTTCCTCTGGTCGAGGGGAAGCCATGACATCAGCGCTGCTGGTGACGTCACTCCCAGTTCCCACAGTGTCGTCTCTCCCTGCGATGTCGGCATCATCGATTGGGGCTGCTGTGCTGCCTCACTCTTCTGTGTCATCATTGTTTGCTCCTATGATGTCATCGCTGCCATCCAGTACGTTCCATCTCCCTTCCGTGTCATCTGTGCCCTCTCTTGTGGATCTGTCAGAGGCTTTATGTCAGAGATTGGACTCTGTTATGGAAGGTAGGTTTGCTGCCAGTCGGCTGTGAAGACTGGGAGGAAGCGTGTTGCCAAGAGAATGTGTAAGGAGTTAGTACTGTCATCCTCTCCTTCTCCTCCATCTCCACTGTGTTGTTGTATCAAGCATTGGAAGGTTAAGGACTGTTCCTGAGTGTGTTAGTGTTTCATCCCCTGTGCAATCCGCAGTGGCTGCTTCGTCCTCTGCTGCTGCTTGCTTGGAAGCCTTGCTGGGGGCTACGCAAGATACTAAGTCATCGTTTCAGCTTCCCTTATCAGGGTATGTCCAGTTGGTCTTGCATAAGGTGAACGCCTCTGTGTCAGATCGGGACGGGTCTCTTCAGTCAAGGAGTTCTTCCAAGTTGCTTCCCCCTCCACTCGCGTCAGAACCCAGACATCATTCGTCTGAAGCCAGGGTTAACTTTGGAGCAGGTGAGGTTGGTGGCGCCGTCCTTGTCTCCACAGGATGCCTCAGCTTTGGAGTCTGTGGCAGCTTCCATGTTACAGACTGTCATGGTTGGACTTCTGGTCGATGGTTATTGCCAAGATTGTGTCTGACAGGTCTTCAGAGGGGTTGGCGAGTGCATCTTCTCTTGCCAGTACGGGGACCTTTTAGAGCCTTAGTTCCTGTTCCCTCTGACTGAGCTGGGGGATGCGATAGACCGACGCTGGGCCGACACGAAGGACAGGTTAGTGCATCAGGCTTTGTCAAAGTCAGAGTCTCGTTCTCGGAGACGTCCCGCCCCTCCTCCTCCCCCTGCTCAGCAGCAATCACGGAGATCGTCGCCTGGTAGGCCGTCTAGGAGTTTGGGTTCGGCAGGGCCCTACCATTTGTCCCAGTCTAGGTCAGAGGACCCAACGTCCTTTTCGCTCCCGCTCTTACAGGTGAAGAAGGGGCTCCAGGGGCAGAAATAAGGGGGGTCATCCATAGGTTAGGCGCCTTGCCCTCTCCTTTGGCATGGGTGGGGCGTTGCCTTGCAGGCCAGTGGGCCCAGTGGCAGAGTTATGGGGTGGAGAAGTGGGTAGTAGATGTCCTTCGGGTTGGGTGTCTACTACCATTTGACTTTTCTCCCCCGCTCTCAGACAAACCCCCTGCTCAGGCAGGTGTCCCCCCCAGATTCTCCAAAGTTCTTGGCTCTCTGGGAGGAAGTGCAGAAGATGCTGGACAAAAATGCAATAGAGGGAGTGGTGCGTCCTTTAAATCTATCAACAGCATGAAATTGCTTTCCCTCACAGCTGCCAACACCGATTGCAGGATGTCCATCTTGAACTTCTGTCTTCCTGATGAAATGATTCAAGGTGGATAAGTCAATCACAGGTCTCCATCCCCCTGATGCCTTGAGCACACACCAAGAAGATGTGACTGTAAAACCCCGCTAGCACCTAGCTGGATCCGCTTAAATCGCAGATGAAAAGCAAGGAATCTTGTGAGATCTGGCAACGCGTGCATATACTGGGTGAAAACTGGTCAAGGACCACGCACCCATGCCACCACATTCAGTCTTTGCCTTTGCTTCTTCTACGGTGAGGAGTGGTAAGCCCGTGTTCCTGAGTGTGTTAGTGTTTCATCCCCTGTGCAATCTACAATGGCTGCCTCGTCCTCTGCTTCAAGTCGTTAGTGTGTTGCAACCTCGCACGTTCGTGCGCATGTTGCTGATTCTTCTGCTTCTTCAGCACCAGGGCCTATTCATCGCCATAAGGATCCCAAGGCGCCTGTGAAGAGATGGAAGGTTTTGAATACGGAAGTAGTGCAGCCGGAGTGTTTGTCTCCTCCTCTCCTTGATGCTGTCCGGGGTTTGACTCCAAGAAATTCTCGTTCTTTGTTAAGTGTTTGAGACGCTTCTCCTTCGTACGTGAGTGCGTCTGCCCTGCACGGACTCGTGCATAGCCGCAAGTCATCTTTTGGGAGTGTGTGTAGTAATGTTCCTAGTGTTGTGGTTGGTTTGTCCCAGGAGTTGTCGCTTGGCTCCAGCCCAGACAGGTCGGCTGGCGTTTCAGGCTGTTTGGCTGTTGGCTCTTTTGTTGGTCTGCACAAGGAAGGCATGTTGGATAAGCCTGCATCTTCTTTTTATAGTTGGTCTCCATTGCCGGAGCAGGAGGAAGGAGAAATGCAAGAGTATTTGTCTTCCATTACTGAAGTTTTCGGTCTCATTTGTGAGTTCAACAATTTGGAGAGTAGGACTCAGGCTCAGTTGTTTTTTACTCCTTGCTTGGAAGCTTTGCTGGGGCTAAGCAAGATCCCAAGTCGTCATTTTAGCTTCCCTTATCGCGGCATCCAGTCGGTCTTGCATAAGGTGAACACATCTGTGTCAGATCGGGACGGGTCTCTTCGGTCAAGGGATTCTTCCAAGTTGCTTCCCCCGCCACTCACGAGGCATAGGAAGTATTCTGCTACGAACTTTGCTTACTAGTTGTCTCGTCAGCTTAACCCGGACGTCATTCGTCTGAAGCCTGGGTTGACTTTGGAGCAAGTGAGGTTGGTGGCGTCGTTCTTGTCTCCACAGGATGCCTCAGCTTTGGAGTCTACAGCAGCCTCCTTGTTACAGACTGTGTCATGTTGGACTTTTGGTTGGCAGTCATTGCAAAATTGTATCTGACACGTCTTCAGAGGGGCTGGTGAGTGCTTCTTCTCTTGCCATTTTGTTGCAGTTTAGGGGCAAGGCGTTCTCGTATCTTGCACACCTTAGCGTCAATATGTGGGCTAATCTCCAGGATAGCAAGATCAGTTGACCCTGAGTCCTTGTTGGTGCTAAGGAACAAGGACCTTTTAAAATCTCGGTTCCTGTTCCCTCGGACTGAGCTGGAGGATGCGATAGACCGACGCCGGGCTGACACGAAGGACAGGTCAGTGCACCAGGCTTTGTCAAAATCAGAGTCCTTCTTGGAGACGTCCCGCCCCTCCTACTTCCCCTAATCAACAGCAGTCACAGAGATCATTGCCTGGTAGGTCGTCTAGGAGTTCGGTTCGGCAGGGCCCTCCCAGTCATCCCAGTCTAGGTCAGAGGACCAATGTCCCTTTTGCTCCCGCTCTTACAGGTGAAGACAGGGCTCCAGGGGCAGAAATAAGGGGGTCATCTATAGCTTAGGGGCCTCTCTCTCTCTCTCTCTCTCTCTCTCTCTCTCTCTCTCTCTCTCTCTCCCCTTTGCAGGGGTTTGGGGGGGGGGGGTTGGGGGGGGGGGGGGGCTGCCTGGCAGGCCAGTGGGCACAGTGGCAGAGTTGTGGGGCAGAGAAGTGGGTAGTAGATGTCCTTCGGGTTGGGTATCTACTACCATTCGACTTCTCTCCCCCGCTCTCGGACAAACCTCTGTTCAGGTGGGTGTATCCCCCCAGATTCTTCTAAGTTCTTGGCTCTCCGGAAGTGCAGAAGATGCTGGACAATGATGCATTAGAGGAAGTGGTGCGTCCGTCTCCGGGGTTTTACAGTCACATCTTCTTGGTGCCCAATGCACCAGGAGGATGGAGACTAGTGATCGACTTATCCAACATGAATCATTTCATCAGGGAAATGAAGTTTAAGACGGAGACCCTGCCATCGGTGCTGGCAGCTGTGAGGGAAAGCGACTTCATGCTGTCGATAGATCTAAAGGATGCATATTTCCAGATCCCTATTCATCCGTCGTCCAGGAAGTTCTTCGCTTCTCTCTCGGAGACAAGGTTTTCGAGTTCAAAGTCCTGTGCTTCACATTGACCACAGCCCCTCAGGTGTTTACAAGGGTCTTCTCTCTCTTCTCAAGTTGGGCCCATGCTCAGGGGATCAGTTTGCTGAGGTACCTCGACGATTGGCTGGTCTTAGCAGGTTCCAGAGAGAAGCTGCTGCATGACAGATACCATCTGCTTCGGTTTTGTTTGGAACTCGGCATCATGGCAAACCAAAAGAAGTCAAACCTCGTACCCAGTAAAAGGATTCTCTATCTGGGCATGGTCATCAATACAGCAGTCTCGAGTTTCATACAATCAACTTACCTGTCAGATATATACATAGCTAAGACTCCGTCGTCCCCGACAGAAATTCAAATTTCGTGGCACACGCTGCAGGTAGGTCAGGTGATCTACCGTCCTGCCCTGGGTGGCAGGATTAGGAACCATTCCCATTTTCTATCATATTTTCTCTGTCGCTTGGAATGTAAACAACGTTTGCAGTTCCTCCTGACTTGATTTTTGGATTTCATCGCCATCGATCTTCTGGGCTATCTTTTGCAGGGAAGTACTGGGTCTTTGGTTCGGCATATGCATATTAATTTGTTTTAATAACTTTGGCTTCGAAAATTTCGAAGAATTGTTTACGTGTAACTACCAAACTTTTCGGTAGACACTCATTTAGTTTGCAAAAAAAAGGGAAATATTAATATTTATTCATTAATACGTGTAATAAGTGTTAGAACTTTATTGAGGAAATATAAAACTCTAGCTTCCTACTTTAGGAAGTCAGGAAAGCATATAACTTTTTACGCTTCCTTTAGAAGCTTTAATAGCTCTCGTGCTAACGAGCAGTTAGAGTATTAACAGTAATAGTAGTTTTTGCATCCTCATCTCCTTCTTACTCTACAGAATCTGCAAATTAATAAATTTGAAGATAATTGGATGTAGCTCAAAAATGCGAGCTCTTATAAGGTAAGAAGTGAATTTAGTGTTCCCAGTGCAGTGGAGGGTGCGTTCTGATCGGCTCTGTTTCGCTCCCAGGTCTAGACCGCTTCCAAGCTCCCAAGCCCAGAGGAGAAGGAAAGTCGAAAGCCTTACGGAGGTTATGGAGAATCCCCACCGATCGGGCGTTCCCTCGGCAGGATCTGTAGAACGTCCCAGACTGCCAGGGATAGCCATTGGAAAGGCATCCTTAAAAAAGTGCGTCTCTTCTTCCGTTTCTTCATCTTAATCTGAAAAGACGAAGAATGTACATGTTTGGAGTTCGGACGATCTGGCGCGTTCTCTGAAAACTAAGAGAACACTGAGCAAGAGGCTGAGAGCCAGCCAGCAAGCTAGCGCGAGCCACGTTCCAACAGCCAGCAGCGAGCTGCGTTCCAACAGACTAGCGCGAGCCGCGTTCATACAGACTAGCGCGAGCCTCGTTCATACAGATAAACGCGAGCCGCGTTCCAGCAACTGAGCGTGAGCCACGTTCCAGAACATTTTTCTTGGCGCAAGGCGCCTTCAAAGAGAAAACAGACGGCTAGACTGAGGAGCCTTATAGTAGAGTGGCAATCAGAAGGATGCTTCCATTGAACGTTTACTGGCAAGAGGCTCGTAAAAAAGAAGACTAGAGGCGCTCGAACTATCAGGGCGCACGGGACCTCCACGCAAGCGGAACGTTCCAGGAGCGAGTCTCCTTTCTAGCGTGCGGAACATTCCAGGCGCGCGGAACTATCCAGACGCCAGGCGCTAGACGCAAGGATCCAGGCGCCAGAATATTCCAAAATCTTCATTTGAGAGAGAGGTCAGTCGCGAGGCTCCTCTTTGAGTTTTTTAACTTGTGCAACTTTCCCCTGGCAAATGTGCAAGATGTCGCACAGGCGGCCGTTGCTTTTGTCAGAAGGATTCTGATACTAAGAGAAGCCCCTTTTCATTATTCAGAAGACTCTGGTGTTAGGCAGTTCCTCTCAATGCGGACTCTCTCCTTCATCCATGCTCTTCCCTCGTTTTGAGGAGGCAAGAGCTTTGGGAGTTTTTCTTAATAAGAATCTCATCGACGTTTGGGTATGATGGCGGATGGGAAATATCTACTTTCTTCCGTAAACCCTAGTGATGAACAGGAATTCTGTCTCTTCCGCGATTTATGAGGAAATCACGAAGAGTTAAAGAGTTCCTGGATTAACTTCCTTAAGGATATATATATACTCTTTCTATCGTTCTATTAACGAAAAGAACGAAGATAGTAGAAGGTAGTAGAGTATCTGCTGTATGAGAATACGATACGGTCAAATCATAAACACATACCGTAGTTACTTCTTTGCTGTGCAACTCATTTACCAGTATCCTTCTACGACTTTCTAGGAAGGACTACGCTTAAAGGGATTGTTAAGACAAACACTACTTAGCTTCTAGATTTATTGAAGTCTTGTTTTGCTTAAATATGCTTTAATAAGAACTTCCTGAAGTTCGATAATAATTTTATAAGATTCCTTTATTAAATGGAGTAGCTGGCAACTCTGGAAGAGTAAGGCCAGACGGCTAACGGAGACTGTTTTCGCTGAGAGCCTGAGAACAACGCAGTACCATGTAGGTGTCGGTCATGAGCGGTCGGGTTCATCTCTCTCTCCTGCGGGATGGAATAACTATCCGTATCTCTCCCCTTCAATCGTGGTCTTAGCCTCAGATTGAGGGGATAGTTAAGCTAACATAAAATATTGTATGCCTTTTGCTAAGAAGCTTTCAATAAGAGATATTACAACCTTTCAATGCTGTTTACCGTAGGTAACATTATTAAAGGATTCTATCGCAGCAGAACATTATATTATATAATGCTCTCAGGCTTACGAAAGCATGGCTTATTAGAGTACCTGCTCAGAAGAAGATGGATGAGTCGGATGGGAAACATTCTCTTTGTGGCAGAACTTGTTTCCCTGAATGGACTATACTACGTATATTAAAGTTTTTTTCCTCCACTAAGAACGGAATTAACATTGTGAAAGGATGTCGGGTACCATAAAGGCACAGGTGTTCTGGCACATAACCTAAAAAGAATTAAAAGGAAGCGCCAGCCTGGCGCAATGCGCCAGAAGTGCCAACCTGGTGCAATGCGCCAGAATAAACTTTAGTCTTTTTTCCCCTAAATATAAATTCTTTGCAGAATTTAAGATAAAGGGCGTCAAAGAAAGAGAGGATAATACTTTATGCCTCATTTTGGCCTTAGAGAGGTTGGATTCACAGAGGTCACGTTCTTCTCACAACATGTTTTGGAAGTTTTTTCCAAGAGAGTCTGGATATTCTATCAGCATCTATTATAAATGGACCTTAACAACCTCTCCACTCTGAGTCTGTCTGCGTGCAGACTGACCAGAAGTGGACATGAATGAGAGGATTTTTTAAGGTAAATGACAATAGTCATGGCCAAGACATAGAATTGCTGCAGATCGTGCTAGAGGGAATGAGGAAGCTGTCCTCTTCTGATACCCCTGTGAACCACATAGCGGTTTTTTTTTTTCTTCCCTTTCAGAGGGAAGAATCACCTTTGTATATGTCTGCTATCAAAGAATGCAGTAAAAGGCTATACTCTGTCTCTACAAAGGGAATTGGAGATAGCAGAGGATTAAGATCTTCGGGATCTTATATGATACCTCAATATGACAAGAGTAGGATATCATGTACTTCTAATGGGATCTTTTTTGTGGCCACAGATTCCATGTTCCGGCAAGATGTAACTGCTCCTCATCAAACTTCTTTGAGAAATTTTTATGAGGGAATTCTTTGTTTCTCTTGGTCCTGAACGACCAAGAAGACAAGTGAATTTTTTTTTTAGCATTGGAATCTCGCATCAGATTCTATGGAGACTAGGCAATGGGTTCTTGCCAGCATAGTATGTCTGGCAAAAGAACTAAAACCCCCTATTCCTGATTCATTGTTTTCAGATAGAGGTTTCGTTGTCCAGGCAGGGTACTTACGTTTTCATCTACAGTAGAATGGTTCAAATGTTTGCCTACAGAGTCTTTGGAATGCGATGACGGCTCGAAATGCTTCCCAGAAGGTGTTCAGAGGGATACAATAAAGAGCTAGAAATCAGGAGTCCTCCCAATTTCAGCTCGGAGTCTCCTTCAACTTCCAGGCTTCTTCCCTTCCTTCGGACAAGGATAGGGAAGATTCTGCAACGAGAAACCCCTTCAACAGGTAAGAAGAGATCTCGTGAGCAAGGGAAGTACTCAAGAAGGATCCTCCTCAGAGGAAGACTCTTTATCTCTCGTACTGTTAGATATCCTATCATATACTGGATGTAGCTGACTACAATCACCTCCCCTTGCCGGAGAGGCCAAAGCTCAAAGTGGAAGAATTTCTTCCACCCTTCTCCAGTCTTGTGATTTACTATTGTGGATGTTCAGGACTTTCGGACAATGTAGCGCCAACCAGGAGCCTTATGCCCAAACAGGCGTAAAAAACGCCAGAGGCAGACAGCCCCAAAGAACACTGTCATTGTCTGATGAGGACAAAGACCGGGCCTACAACCTGACACAGATGCGCTAGTTGCGAACATATCGGACAGATAAGAGTGTCCGATGTGGACATTGCCAGACATCCTCGAGACTCTACCAAGCTCGAAGCTCTGGCAAGTGGGGAGGAGCCAACCAGGCGCTAGGCGCCAGACAGGCGCGAGGTACCAGCCAGCCGCGAAGCTCCAGGCGCAGGCACAAAGCGCCAACCTGGTGCGAGACGCCAGCCAGGCGCGAGGCGCCAGTCAAGCGAAAGGTACCAGACAAGCGCTAGGCTCCAACCAAGAGCGAAGCACCAGCCAGGCGCGAGGTTCCTGCCAGGCTTCAGGCTTCAGACGGGAGAGATCCATTTCAAGAAAGCCCTGGTCTTCTTTGAAACATGGAGATCTCCTAAGCACTTCATAAGTGACTTGATTCCTTCAAACAGCTGAGAATTAAAAGCGCAGGAAGTGCGCGCTTTTGCAAATTCTTGTTCTTTACATAACAATATGTCATATAAGACATATTAGCTGTGTTGTACGGTAGAGGCAACTCTGTGTTGACTTCTCATTACACGAAGGATGTCAAGTTAACTACGAGAGATCCTTCTCTTTTGGTTTATACGTTTCTCTGCGGATACGTTACTGGGATAAGGAGCCGACACTGATCCTTAACTTTGAGTTAAAGTTATTTAACTTAGTGAAATTATTGGGGTTTTTGAAAGGAGTGTGGGGATAACTCTCTTCAATTTTAGCGCGAACCCTCGTGTTAGGATCAGGTGATCGGGATCGGTGTTGCGCTCCTTAGTTATGCCAATAGGCATAGGTGTATTGTCATATAAGTGGATTAGCACCCATTGACAAGTACCTTTTAGGCTCTGCCGAGTAAGTGGATAAGACCCCATCGGCAGACCCACAAGAACTCTTGGCCACAGATCACATATCTCGCTAAAGTTTCTTGAGGTGATGCAGACTCCTTGGCAACAGCCATATGAAGTCTACCACCTATCAGATAGGAACCAAGGTTTATTTATACCTACAACATATGTTGTTTACCTGTCTATTCCATGTTAGCTGTCTCTTACCCTCCAACAAAGGGTGTCAATCAGCTATGTATATATCTGACAGGTAAGTTGATTGTATGAAAATGATATTGTTATGATACAATAAAGTTTCATACATACTTACCTGGCAGATATATACGATTAATGGCCCACCCAGCCTCCCCGCAGGAGACAGGTGGAAGAGAGAAAATATGATAGAAAACGGGAATGGTTCCTAATCCTGCCACCCAGGGCATGACGGTAGATCACCTGACCTACCTGCAGCGTGTGCCGCGAAATTTGAATTTCTGTCGGGGACGACGGAGTCTTAGCTATGTATATATCTGCCAGGTAAGTATGTATGAAACTTTATTGTATCATAACAATATCATTTTTCCCGTTCGATCAGAGGTTGGAGAAGTTGCGAGTAGTGGCGTGCGACTTTCTATCGCAACTACAGTGTTCCCCCTGTATTCGCAGGGGATGTGTACCAGGGACCCCCACAAATAGCGCAAACCTGCGAATAGTTAGAACTCCCCTCTAAAAATGCCCATATCTGCCTATCTTGAAAATTCAAATACCAAATGTATACTTAAAAGTCATCCTACATCAAAGATACCATTGAATTGGTATTATTAATATCATTCCAAAGTCATCTTAAACATTTCACCATTAGAAATATATAAACAGCCAATATACAGAGAGAGAGAGAGAGAGAGAGAGAGAGAGAGAGAGAGAGAGAGAGAGAGAGAGAGAGAGAGAGAAATAACTCCTTACGATATCAATAGATTGAAGGAACTTCTATTGGCAACACTTATTTCCCCTCCCATAAATACATATATCTATTCCAGAGAAGGGAGAAAGAAAGGACTGAACAATTATGTTTGTGTGTATATCAATTCTTTTGCTGAGAGAGAGAGAGAGAGAGAGAGAGAGAGAGAGAGAGAGAGAGAGAGAGAGAGAGAGAGAGAGAGAGGAGAGAGAGACTCCAAATTGTAACCCTTATGTAACATCCTCATCAAATTTACCTTAAATTATTATCATATTAATGTATTAATCTTAGAGACTGTATCAATATAATTTCAAAGTAATCCTAAACATTCATGCCCATAAAGGTATACGTATACATACGTACATACATACATACTTCTAACACTTGCAGCAGAGAGAGAGAGAGAGAGAGAGAGAGAGAGAGAGAGAGAGAGAGAGAGAGAGAGAGAGAGAGTTGTCCTTTCAGTATTTAAAAGAGTGAAATGGAAAGATTATTGTATTTAAAATACTCTCATATGAATTTTGTAATTACATTTATAGTATTATTATTACACACATAGTATTATTATTGGAAAATATTAATAATAAACTTATTACATGCATGTACCATAAAAAGAACTCCTCAGAGAGAGAGAGAGAGAGAGAGAGAGAGAGAGAGAGAGAGAGAGAGAGAGAGAGAGAGCATTAAATTCGTTGACCATTGTATAGCACTGTTACTTGACCAATTTGATAGTTTCCCAGCTCTGAGCGTCACTGGAGTACGAGAAGGTAAGGAAATTGATATTGATACAGAAAAAGATGAAGGGAAGAATTTTCATTTGAAGTTAGTTATAATATTATTATTATTATTTGAAAATATTAATAAACACATGCATCTACCATAAAAATTGTCTTATCACAGTAAGAGAGAGGAGTTATCCTTACGTAAGTGAAATTTTTATCTTTTTAAAATACTACCACATACGAATTTTGTAATTACTTTTTTTTTTTTTTTTTGCATCCTGCCTCCTTAGGAGTCCATCACTTTTCTTACTATGTGCGCCATTTCTAGGATCTCACACTTCTGCATGAGTCCTGGAGCTACTTCAGCCTCTAGTTTTTCTAGATTCCTTTTCAGGGATCTTGGGATCGTGCCTAGTGCTCCTATGATTATGGGTACGATTTCCACTGGCATATCCCATATCCTTCTTATTTCTATTTTCAGATCTTGATACTTATCCATTTTTTCCCTCTCTTTCTCTTCAACTCTGGTGTCCCATGGTATTGCGACATCAATGAGTGATACTTTCTTCTTGACTTTGTCAATCAACGTCACGTCTTGTCTATTTGCACGTATCACCCTATCCGTTCTGATACCATAGTCCCAAAGGATCTTTGCCTGATCGTTTTCTATCACTCCCTCAGGTTGGTGCTCGTACCACTTATTACTGCAAGGTAGCTGATGTTTCTTGCACAGGCTCCAGTGGTAGAGTGGGTTAGGTCGTCAATGGACTGGTTAAGTTAAGGAACATTGGGGCTGGTCAGTTGTTGGATGGGTGACTGCTCTCCTCGGCGTTGATTCTCGGCGTTGATTCCTTGGGAAAGGATCTTTACCATAATTTCCTCAGTCTACTCAGCTGTAAATGAGTATCTATCCCTGATGGGGTAGGGTCCAGCTATGGGTTAAATAGCAAAACTCAGCAATGATGGAAAGAAATGAAGGAATAAACGACGACGACGTAAATGGAACCTCTGGCAACAGAGGAGCTTCGTCCGGCAGCCAGGCATTCAACACAATTGAAGGGGAAGATGGTCAGGTACTTGGAGGTCGTCATCCAGCAACTGACCACCACAACGACAGTAACCAACAGCCTGAGATTGGAGTTGTTGTTGTTATTATTATTATTATTATTATTATTATTATTATTATTATTATATCAATAAACATTTTACATACTAGTACCATAAAAATTCTTTCATCTCAGTAAAGAGAGAGAGAGAGTGTGTGTGTTTATCTCTGTTCTCTCAGAAAATACTTACATTGCTTCCAGCGAAACAGAGGGAAGGAGTTACCACTACGACATACATATTCTCTGTGGAGAGAGAGAGAGAGAGAGAGAGAGAGAGAGAGAGAGAGAGAGAGAGAGAGAGAGAGAGAGAGAGAGAGAGAGAGACATTTAAAATACTACCACATAATATGAATTTTGTAATTACAGTTATATTATTATTATTAGTATTAGTATTAGTATTATTATTTAAAGTATTAAAAACAAATAGTACATGTACTATAAAAATTCTTGAGTCTCGGTAAATGAGAGAGAGAGAGAGAAATTGCATGAACACTTGGTGGCAACAACGAAACAGCTCCTCCCCCTCCGTCCCATTACTCGATAAGTTTGACAGTTTTAGTACCTGGAGTTTGAGAGAAGACTAGGATTTCCTTCATTCTTACATAATTTTAAAATTTATAAACTAAAATCCTACTAATTCACTTTAGTATTTTCTTTAATAAACTGATGTTATTGCTGTATACATTAATATTAACCCTTAAACGCCGAATGGATGTATTAAACGTCGAGTCAAAATGTCTCCCGTATGCCGAATGGACGTACCATACGTCGACTCAAAAAAAATTTTTTTTTTAATTCACGGAAAAATACTTATAGGCCTACCAGCCGAAAACTTTTGAATCACGCGCCTTGGGGGATGCTGGGAGTTCACGGGATCGAGGTGTTGTTTTGTTTACAATCGTTACGCAGGCGCGCAAGCGCGAATTTCTTTCTTGCCGCACTAAAAAGTATCTGTGACACATTTCGGAAATTATTTCGTCACTTTGACATAATTTTTGTACCATTTTAAATTAGCCATTACATGGAGTATTATATATGAAAATGTGCACATTTTTATTTAGAATACAACAAAAAAATACTCATGATTGTAGCTTTTATCAGTTTAGAGATATTTTTATATAAATAATGGTAAGTGCCAAAATTTCAACCTTCAGTCAACTTTGACTCTACTGAAATGGTCAAAAAATGCAATTGTAAGCTAAAACTCTTATATTTTAGTAATATTCAATCATTTACCTTAATTTTGCAACAAATTGAAAGTCTCTAGCACAATATTTCGATTTATGGTGAATTTATGAAAAACCTTTTTGTCCGCGTGGTAACTCTTCCGAAAAAAATCATACATGTGATTGTGGTAATGTTTGCACCATTTTAAAATTAGCCGTTACATAAAGTTTTATATATGGAAATGTGCGCAATTTCATGCACAATACAACTAAAAACAACCCATGGTTGTAGCTTTTATCAATTTTGAAATATTTTCATATAAAAAATGATAAGTGACAAATTTTCAACCTTCGGTCAACTTTGACTCTACCGAAATGGTCAAAAAATGCAATTGTAAGCTAAAACGCTTATATTCTAGTAATATTCAAGCATTTACCTTCATTTTGCAACAAATTGGAAGTCTCTAGCACAATATTTCGATTTATGGTGAATTTATAAAAAAAATAACCTTTTCTTTACGTCCGCGCGGTAACTCTTCCGAAAAAATCATACGTGTGATTGTGGTAATGTTTGCACCGTTTTAAATTAGCCGTTACATAAAGTTTTATATATGAAAATGTGCGCAATTTCATGTAGAATACAACAAAAAATAATTGAAGGTTGTAGCTTTTCTCATTTTTGAAATATTTGCATATAAATCACGATAAATAGAAAAAAAAACCACGTTCGGTCAACTTTGACTTTACCGAAATGGTAAAAAAACGCAATTGTAAGCTAAAACTCTTACAGTCTAGTAATATTCAGTCATTTATCTTCATCTTGAAACAAATTCGAAGTCTCTAGCACAATATTTAGATTTATGGTGAATTAAAAAAAAAAAAAACTCCTTCCCTCCGCACGCGGATTCTCCGCCACAAATCTCCGAAATGCGTACGTCCCATTCTCGGAATATTTGCTCCGTTTCATATTATGCATTTCATAGAGTTTTATATATGAAAATGTGCGCAATTTCATGTAGAATAAAACAAAAAATATTTGAAGGTTGTAGCTTTTCTTATTTCCGAAATAATTGCATATCAAAAATATATATAAAAAAATCTACATTTGGTCAACTTTAACTTGTCAGATATGGGTCAAAAACTGCATTTGTAAGCTAATACTCTTACAGTATAGTAATATTCAATCATTTGTCTTCATTTTGAAAGAAATTGGAAGTCTCTAGGGCAATATTTAGATTTATGGTGAATTTTTGAAAAAAATATTTGTTTACGTCCGCGCGTTACGAATTCATGCATTATTTTGTGATAATATTTTTTGTGTTGCTTTTATTGTTTCACAATGTGTTATATACCAAAATTATCGCAATTTAGTGTACATTACAACGAAAAAAAAGTAACTTATCTTTAACCGTTTTGCGCTTATCTTTAATAACCGTTTTGCGCACAGCGCGATTTGATCAATTTATATATGAAATTTCGTTTTTGCGCTATCATATATCGCATTATTTATATATGATAATGATAATTTTTTTCATTTTTGATGGTTGCATACTAAACTTCAGCCAATGACAAAAAAAAGGAGCCAAAAATGAACTCTTAATCTTGAAAACTAAGCGCACTGATTTTTTGAGAAAAATATTTTTTCCGCTTCCGCGCTCACTCTGAAACACCTCCGGCACACGGGAGACTTTTTTTTTACCGCTTCGGCGTTTAAGGGTTAATATTTGAAAATATGAAATGAATTATTTATCATACTTAAAAACCATACATCTCTGTAGGAGAGAGAGAGAGAGAGAAAGAATTATTATTTTTACTATGTGATATAATTTAATCTTATTAAACTTACTAATACGTACAGTATTAATCAGTATTAATATTTGAAAATTAGTAAATAATTTTTTACCATAATAATGCATTATCATGAAAATAACCTCAAAATACACTAATTGGTGATGATTTTCACCGGAAAATCCCGCGAATAGGCGAATCACTTGCAAATAGTGGGTAGATATGGTCCAGTGAGTCCACGAATACGGGGAACACTGTAGATCTGTCAGCTCATCAATTTTGTCTTCTGTGGAGAAGTTGGTCCCTCATGGGTGACTTCATCTTCGGTCTCTGCAATGGAGACTGAGGGAATTCTAGTCTCTGGTAGGGGACTTGCCCCTAGTAAGGGTTCCTCTGTCCCTGGAAGTGAGAGAAGACCTTCGTTGGTGGTTGGACAACCGGAATCTCTTGGAGTTTGGAGGACAAAAAGAAGCATATCAACATCTTTAGAGTTAAAGGCTGCCTTTCTTGGTCTGAAGGAATTTCGGGAGAAAGTAGAGGGTCTTTCTGTTGTTCTCATGTTGGACAACATCACGGTGATGGCTTATGTGAACAAGCAAGGGGGCCTGGTTTCACGTTAACTTCACCATGGTCAGAGAGGGGCTAAACAAGTTCATTCAGAAGACACAATGACTAGTGGCTCCTTTCTGGCCGACGAAGGAATGGTTCCCAGATTTGCTATGTCTTCTGGTGGATTTTCCAAGACTGCTTCCTCGAAAACTGTCTCTTCTCAGACAACCCCACTTCTACAGATTCCATCAAGGGTTGTCCACTCTGGCCCTGACAGGTTTCTGACTGTCTGGAGCCTTGTCAGAGCAAAAGAGTTTTCAAGAGCGGCTGTAGAGGCTATTGCTAGGTGCAGATTCCAGTCTTCTACTAACCTCTACCAGCTTAAATGGACAGTTTTCCGGAGCTGGTGCCATGGACGTATTGTCTCTTCTTCTGAGACATCTTAAGTCAGGTTGCTGACTGTACTCTTCTTGAGGCCACAGGAATTCATCATCCTCCACGATTAAGGGGTATAGATCCATGCTAGTCTCTTTTCAAGCACAGAGGGTTGGACCTTTCCTCCAACCAAGACCTCAGTGATTTCGTTAAATCCTTCGACACGACTGAAAAGAGATCAGAAAACATACTGTGGAATCTTGATGTACAGTGGTCCCCCCGTATTTGCGGTTGATGTGTACCAGACCCCCTGCAAATAGTTGGAACCCCTATAAAATGTTGAAATCTCAAGAAAAACCCACTAAAAAATTTTATACCTGGTTTCTTAATAGTTTTGTCACAAAAAGTGCATTTTATGATGAAATTGATTAAAAAAAAACCAGGAATTTGAGGATATGTCTCGTAGATAAATACCACGAATATGCGAATTTCCCACAAGTAAGGGGTAGATATGGTCCAGAGAGAAATCCACGAATACGTGAGTCCACGAATCCGGAGAACACGAATACAGGGGGACCCACTGTACTATTAAAGTGGATCTTGCACCCAGCCTTGGAGCCCAACTGTTCAGTCTCTCTAAGGGACTTGCCTAGAAAAACACACATCCCCACTGCCTTAACCACTGCCACAAGCCCGCAAGCTTCAAGCCATTGACAAGATGTAGGTTTTGCATAGGGAGATGAAGTATGCTCCTTTACGCTAGTGTTCCTTGCAAAGAACGAAGGCCCTTCCAATCCCTAGCCCTGTCCCTTCTCCGTTAAAAATCCATCAAACACCCTTGTTCTGGAGGAAGAGGAGAGACTTCTCTGCCCAGTGAGAGCTTTGAGATACTATCTTCAAAGGAATGAGAAGATGAGAGGCCCCACTAGCCGTCTGTGGTGTTCCATTCAGAACCCCACCTGTCCTATGCCAAAAGATGCAATTTGAGAGACCTTATTTCTGAGGCGTGCACTTGTTTCAGGGTGACACACTACCTTTAATTAAGGTTAGAGCCCATGAGGTTCAAATGGTGGCTACTTCTCTTGCCTTCCGGCACAATGCAGTTGGCCCCGGGTTACAACGCTTTTTCTTAAATATTCATTGAAAAATCCGCCCTGTGTTACGACGTTTGTTCCGACGTTACGACGCTGACGCTTCCAACGCTCCGAGTTAACAACGCTTTTAAAAAACGCATACTATGATAAAAATCCTATATAGTTTAGCACAGTATATTAATAAAAATAAGTTTCTGGTTAGATTACAACAAAAATTTTGAGGTTATGATGATTTTCGACACTTTTTATGTCGTATTTTTCAATGTTTTTTAGTGACGCCTCATATGTGGAACTAGTTTCCGAGCGAATGAATACATACTAGCTTGCGATGCGCAAAGTTTACATATAACAGTCCAAAAGCACAAATAATGAAAAAATCATTGCTTGTTTCCAGTAATAATAACAAAACGAAGTTTCTGGTTAGATTACAACGCAAATTCCAAGTATCCAAAGAGAGACATTATCCAGTAATTTGATCAGAGAGAGAGAGAGAGAGAGAGAGAGAGAGAGAGAGAGAGAGAGAGAGAGACGTCTTCCGACGTTCCGAGTTAAGGACAGAGAAGTGTTCGTTTCATTAAACGGCCTCTGACTCATGCCAGTAAATATTTTGTTGATACTAATAATATAAGCCTATTTAAAGATACGTTTACTTTAATTAGTCTATATAATACGTACTAAATAGTAATCAACTGTTCTTGTAGCCCTCAAGATTTGGCAATACACTGGAACCTTGACATACGAATTTAATTTGTTCCGTTATCATCGCCATATATCAAAACAGTTGTATCTCAAAGCATTTTTTCCCATTTAAAATAATGTAATATGTATTAATCCGTTCTAGCGCTATGAAACCACACCTAAACACAGCTAAATTACATATAATATATACAATTTATACACAAATAAGCAAGTAATAACACACACAATGATAAAATAACAGCAATGTGATAAATGATAATAAATGTTGATAAAATCAATAAAAAAAAGAAAGGAATTTTACTTACCACAACGAAAGATGACGTGAGGCCAGCAGGGGGAGGAGGTAGGGAAGGGTGGCAGGGAACGATTTGTTCTCTTTTTTTATTTACATATGTACACTAATAACTACGTAATAAACACAAATGAAATAACATTGCTAAACTAATTTTTATTTACTTTTTTTAATCATTTCGTAGTTTAGAAATAATGGTGATGCCTTTGGAAGGTTTTTATAGCTTCCTTCTGCTTGATGATCGTGGATACTGTAGAAGGATTTCGACCATACTCGTTTGCCAAATCGACGATACGAACGCCACGTTCATGTTTTGCTATAATTTCATGTTTTGCTTCCATCGAAATCATTTTCTTGGGTTTTTTTCTTATCACCTGCTTTGTCTTTAGCTTTGGGACCCGTGGTTAATAATAAAATATACAAAATAACACGAAAAATAGGCACAAATACAACGAACTAAACAACGACGTGTTAACGATGCAGCACCAACAAACAAACAGACTGAACGCCATTTATCAGTCGCCTATACAACTATCACCCATCGCAAAATCGTATCTCAAATATTTCATTGTATATCAAAGCATATATTTTAGCAAATTTTCTGTTGTATCTCAAAACATTCGTATATTAGGGCAATCGTATGTCAAGGTTCCAGTGTAATTTGATCAGAGAGAGAGAGAGAGAGAGAGAGGAGAGAGAGAGAGAGAGAGAGAGAGAGAGAGAGAACCACCTCCTTTGGTTGGTGAGCGTCAGAAGAGAAAGGCAAACAGAAGAATGGAGGCAAAAAAAAAAAAAAAGGCAACAGAAGATAAAAAGAAAAGGATGACACCTCACAAGACCTCTTCTTCCTGATCATCATCATCTTAACAAGATCATGGTCATCAAGCAGTCTCCCATGCAGGGAGGAGCAGCAGAGAGAAGAGAGAGAAGAGAGAGAGAGGAGAGAGAGACGAGAGGAGACAGAGAGAGAGAGAGAGAGAGAGAGAGAGAGAGAGAGATCCGAACAGATAGGACAGAGAAGTGTTAGTTTCATTAAACGGCCTCTGACTCATGCCAGGAAATGTTTTGTTCATACTAATACATAAGCCTATTTAAAGATACGATACGTTTACTTTAATTAGTCTATATATGTAAATAGTAATCAACTGTTCTTGTAGCCCTCAAGATTTGGCAAAATCACTCCAGGTTGTACATAAAACTTCAAGAATGTAGTGTCACCAGAGGATTACAATAGTTTTTACCTTCAGAACCAGCATTTTTTTTATGAAAATAACTCCAGGTTGTACATAAAACTACAGGAAACAACATGTAGTGTAATCAGAGGATTACAAGTAAGGTTTTTATAACTTTTTATTAGTTTAAGATATATTTCCAAATGTCGTTCCAGCTTACGACTATTTTCGGGTTACGACGCGTCTCAAGAACGGAACCCGCGTCGTAACCCGGGGACTGCCTGTACTTGGTTAGTTACTCATATAAAAATGACATTTTAATAATAAGTTTTATATATACTTACCAAGTACTAATTACTTTCTTTGAGCTCTCCTTCCTCCCCTGCCATGGACATCTGCAAAACCAATCAAGCTCTCTGCCATGTCACTTTGCTCTTTACCCCGAAAATGGGCAGGGCTGTAAGTCACCTATACTAAACAGTTGAATAGTTATGGCGAATGTTTATTTTTTAGGGTGCCATGTGGAAAAACTATAGCTTGTAATTATGTGGTAAGTATAATAACCCTTAGTTATAAAAATGTCATTTATATTTTAAATAGTTACCACGAATTTACTGAAAGCCAATTTGTGTGCTGAATGGCCTTAGTTGCCCCAGTGCTAGGCATGTGTGCCTAAAATCTATAAATTAATCAGTCTATGTAAGCCAATTTGTGAAAAAAACTGGTAATGAAAAAAGCTATTTAGTAAAGCAGGACTTCTGTGCTTAATAAAAAAAGCTCTTAAGTACTGAAAAGAGGATAGGAAAACACAAGGTAAATTGTATTTAAAGTTTTTAGGAATTGGAAAATTACCAGAGTAAATAAAAGCATTCTGAAGCATAATAGCAAAATTATTAATGTCCACTCTGTGAAGTTGGAAGTATAATACTACAGACACTACCCTACTTAGAAATGAGTTACATGCCAGACGGCTGTTTGTAATTTGATATGTTTGTAAATTGGTTATTATGTGGTGCAAATTTTTTTTTTTTTATTGAAATTTTGCTCTGGGTACCTATTATTCTGGTAGTAAACATTTTTATACATTCAACTTACCTGTCAGATATATTCATAGCTATTACTCCGTCGTCCCCGACAGAAATTCGAATTTCGCGGCACACGCGGCAGGTAGGTCAGGTGATTTACCCCCCCGCCGCTGGGTGGCGGGAATAGGAACCATACCCGTTTTCTTATTCATATTTTTTCTGTCGCTTGGAATGTAAACAACGTTTGCAGTTCCTCCTGATGAATTTTCGTGTTTCATCGCCATCGATCGTCTGGGCTAACTTTTGTAGGGAAGTAATGGATCTTTGGTTCGGCATACGCTTTTGTTAACTTTTAGATATATTCATAGCTATTACTCCGTCGTCCCGACAGAAATTCGAATTTCTGCGGCACACGCGGCATTTGCAGGTAGGGTCAGGTGATCCTACCCCCCCCGCCGCTGGGTGCGGAATAGGAACTACCACCCGTTTTTCTTATTCATATTTTTTCTGTCGCTTGGGAATGTAAAACAAAAAACGTTTGGGCAGTTCCTCCTGATGAATTTTCGTGTTTCATCGCCATCGATCGTCTGGGCTAACTTTTGTAGGGAAGTAATGGATCTTTGGTTCGGCATACGCTTTTGTTTAACTTTTAGTAATTTTTTTTGTATTAAAATTAACTTCGAAAATCGAAGGTTAGACGTGTAAAACTACCGAAGTTTCGGTAGACACTCATGGCGCTTTCACGAAAGTGAATTACTTATACTTTCATGAAAGGGAATTACTTATATTTATTCATTAATAAAATAAGTGTTAGAGTTTGATTGAGGAAATGTATATCTTTCTTCCTAGTTGGGGAAGTCAGAAAAGTAACTATCCTTTAGAAGCTTTATTAGCTCTTGTGTTAACAAGCAATTATAGTAGTAACAGTACTAGTAGTTGTTGCATCCTCATCACCTTCTTACTCCGCAGTATCTACAATATCATATTTGCAAATTGTAGACTTTGGATATAGTTCAAATGCGAACTCTTAGAACGTAAGAAGTGAATATAGTGTTCCCCCATTACAATGGAGGGTGCGTCTGATCGGCTCTGTCTCGCTCTCAGGTCTAGACCTCTTCCAAGCTCACAAGCCCAGAGGAGAAGGAATGTCGAAAACCGTAAGGAGGTTTCAGAGAATCCCCACCGGTCAGGCGTCCCCTCGGCAGGTTCTGTAGAGCGTCCCAGACTGCCAGGGATAGCCATTGGAAAGGCATCCTAAAACAGTGTTTCTCCCTTTTTATGCCTACTGTTCCACGATGGATAGGAGAACTTCGAATGAATGAAATTGACGAAGATCCTCGTATAATGCCTTCTGGTAGAATTATTCAAAATGAGAATGACATTAATCGATCCACCATTCGAAATCAGGTGACGATTTAGCGCCTTCTAATATTAGAGATCATTCGATAACATTTGTGATAAGTCATTGTTCGAACATTTTTTCGCAACTAGACGAGAGCGCTATCCCATGGGTGTATGAAATTGTTATTTCAACATAAAATTCCCCATCGTTACATTTTTAGATATAGATCTATTCTGATGAGAACGATTTAGATTATTTGTCAATCGAATGAATTATATGGATCTCGTTGAGTGATAAAGCATATATGTATGACTTTTAAGCTTCTAGCTCCTACCATGCTTAGGACAAATCGCCTTAGGACTACGGTATGGCAAGGCATATACACATACCGAAATTTATGCTGTAATGGGCAAGTGAAATCCTTACAAAATTTCCTAAATTAATACGGTTTACCTTAATGTAACAGTATTATAGAGGATTCTATTACGCTAGAGTATGAGTTATATGATGCTATCGTGTCTTCGAGAAGTGATCGATGAAGCATATCTTTATTGGTGAATTGAGAGTAGGATAGAAACATTTTTCTTCGTGTTAGAAGAGGTTTCCATGAATTACCAGTACCCTTCTAGGACTTTCCTAGGAAGAAATTGTTTAAAAGGATTGTTTAGACGACACCTATTTAGTTTCTAGACTTGTCGAAGTCTCGTTCGCTTGATTATGCTTATATAAAAACTTCCTGAAGTTCGATAATAATTTTATAAGATTCCTTTATTTAATGGAGTAACTGGCAACTCTGGAAAGGGAAGGCCAAACGGCTTTCGAAGACTGCTTTCGCTTTGAGAGTGAGACCAACGCAGTACCATGTTGTTCTCAGTCGTGAGCGGTCGTTTACAGCTCTCTCTCCTGCGGAATGGGATAACTAACCGTATCTATTCCCTACAATCGTGGTCTTAGCCTCGGATTGAGGGAATACTGAAGCTATCATAAATAAAATATTGTCTGCCTTTTGTTAGGAAGCTTTCAATAAGAAAGATATTACAACCTTTCAATGCTGTTTACCGTAGGTAACATGATTAAAGGATTCTAATGCAGCAGAACATTATATTATTTAATGCACTCATATTTACGAAAGCATGGCTTGTTAGAGTACATACTTAGTGAGAAGAGATGTAATAGAGATTCACTTCAAGACTACGGTATGGTTAAGTCTTTCGAGGAAGGACACAACCGTATTTAGAATCGGATATTGCGCAGAAGTTGTATGAGTCGGATGGGAAACATTCTTTTAGTGGGAAATGGTTTCCCTGAATGGATTATACTACGTATATAAAAGTTTTTCATAATAAGAACGGAAATAACATATGAAAGGATGTCGGGTACCATAAAGACACAGATGTTCTGGCACATAACATAAAGATAATTAGTAGGAGGCGCCAGCCTGGTGCAATAAGCCAAGAGCACCATCCAAAATATTTCTCGTTCAGGAAAAGGGGGGGGGGGGGGGGGGATACGGAAGAATTAACCGAGGAAAGAATAATTCCCCTTCCGATATACTCGAATTAGAGGAAAATTGAGAAGAAACATCCAACTATGGAAGTACTAGAATTATAGGATTCTTACAGCACCTCTTCTTAATTTTGATATCGAGATTTCCCTGGACCACGGTTTGCCTAGTTAATGGGCCATAAAAGCTCCAGCCAGGCTTTAACCAGGTGATAGGCGCCAGCCAGGCGTGAAGCGCCAACCAGGCGCGGAGCACCAGCCAGGCGCGAGGCGCCAGCCAGAAGCGTGACGCCTCCCAGGAGCGAGGTGCCAGCCAGACGCCAGGCGCAAGACATCAGGATCTCCAATTTCTCAGTATTTGGAGATAGTCTTTCCAAGAGTTTCCTCTTTGAGAACTGACACAAGATGAGTTTTTTTTTTTCCTGACAGGGACACAAGCAGTCGCACAGGCGGCCGTGGCCCTTGTCAGGATTAACTGAAATTGCGGAAGTCTTTAACAAGAACAGACTTCTCATGTCAGGTAATATAGTGGTCGCGTGAGCGACTTCTTTCCTGGCAAGAGGAGTTGTTTTGGGAGAAACTTTCTTTGCCAGATCAACCCTCTATTGACAATTATTCTAGATATCGCACAGGCGAACGTAGTACGTGTCAGGATAAGTGGGTTCTTCTGCTTTATAGACCTTTACATGGTGAAGAGAACCGATATCTTTAGGGTCTCTCGCTTTCCTCATCCTTATGAGACTAGTGATAGAAAATATATCGGACTCATAAGTTGATCTGGGTGCAGGTTTTAGAAAGACCTTGGCAACCCCTTTTTTATTGCACGTTTCGGCTAGTCCCTTGAACCATGCAGCTCCTCTTTCTCCTCTTTCATTGTTATTAACAGGATGTTATATTATCCTACTCCTATGTAAACATATAACAAGGGAGACCTTGTAATGTTTGGTAATGGAAGGAAAAAGACTCGTAGGAGCTCTCAGTATTGGGTGAGAGGCTCTTTCAAGTATTTGAACCGTACATTACGGCCTGATGTCCTAGGATAGGAATCGTGAATGATTCTCCTCGATCCTGGATCATTTATTAGGAGAATAGGATAATAATAATTTGTTGTTTTCATACAATCAACTTACTTGTCAGATATATACATAGCTAAGACTCCGTCGTCCCAGCTATGTATATATCTACCAGGTAAGTATGTATGAAACTTTATTGTATTATAACAATATCATTTTGCAGAATAACGATGATAGAATTTTCCATTCTCTCGTTGCCCAGGCACGAGGACGGGAAGAAAGAATATAAGAGAGAGGTAGCAATATACGCCATCTTTATTTTTAGAAAGGGGAATAAAATTTAGTCTTTTTCCCCTAAAATATAAACTCTTTACAGAATGTAAGACAAAGGGCATCAAAGAAAGAGAGGATAATACGTTATGCCTCATTTTAGACTTAGAGAGGTTGGATTCACAGAGGTCACGTTCTTCTCACAGCAGGTTTTGGAAGTCTTTTCCAAGATAGTCTGAATATTCTTTCAGCATCTATTATAAATGGACCTTAACAACCTCTCCACTCTGAGTCTGTCTGCGTGCAGACTGACCAGAAGTGGACATGAAGGAGAGGATGTTTCAAGGTAAATGACAGTAGTCATGGATAAGATATATAATTACTGCAGATCGTGCTAGAGGGAATGAGGAAGCTGTCCTCTTCCGATACCTCTGTGAACCACATAGCGGTTTTTTCTTCCCTTTCAGAGGGAAGAATCACCTTTGTATATATCTGCTATCAAAGAACGCAGTAAAAGGCTATACTCTGTCTCTATAAAGGGAATTGGAGATAGCAGAGCATTAAGATCTTCGGGATCTTATACAATACCTCTATACGACAAGACTAGGAGATCTTATAATTACAATGGGATCCTATTTGGGCCTCAGATTCCGTGTTCTGACAAGATGGAACTGCTCCTCATCAATGTTTCTCTTGGTACTAAACGACCAAAAGGACAAGTGAAATTTTGGGCTTGGAATCTGGAATCAAATTCTAGAAAGACTTGGCAATGGGTTCCTGCCAGCATGGTATGTTTGGCAAAAGAACTAAAACCTTTTATTCCTGGATCAACGCTTTCGGATAAAGGATTCGTTGTCCAGGCAATGTATTTACGTTGTCATCTACAAAAGAAGATAAGGTTTAAACGTTTGCTGACAGAGTCTTTGGAATACGATGAGGGCTCAAAACTACTTCCCAGAAGGTTCAAAGAGATATATTTAAAAAGCTAGAAATCAGGAATCCTCCCAATTTCAGCTCAGTCTCCTTAGACTTCCAGGCTCTTTCCCTGCCATCGTTCAAGGATAGGGAAGATTTTGCAACGAGAGAATTCATCAACATGTAGGAAGAGTGCTCGTTAGCAACGGAAGTATCAAGTATGATCCTCCTCGGAGGAAGACTGGTCTCTCGGACTATTAGATTTCCTATCGTCTACTGGATGTAGCTGACTAAAATTACCTCCTCTTGTTGCAGAGGCCATAAGCTCAGTGAAAGAATTTCTTCCACCCTTTTCCACTCTCCTGATAAACGATTGTGGATGTTCAGACTTTCGGACAATGTAGCGCCAATCAGGCGCCAAATGCCAAACAGGCGTAAAGACGCCAGAGCAAGACAGTCCAAATAAAAACTGTCATTGTCTGATGAGGAGAAGGAGTAGGCCTCCAATCTGGCGCAGATGCGCTAGAGGCGAATAAATCAGGCAAATAATGTGTCCGAGGTGGACATCGCCAGTTTTCATCGAGACTCTTAACAAGATCGAATCTCCAGCAAGTGGGGAGAAGTCAGCCAGGCGCCAGGCGCGAGGAGCCAGCCAGGCGCGAGTGAGGCGCCAGCCAGGCGCGAGTGAGGCGCCAGGTAGGCAGGCGCGAGACGCCAGGCAGGCACGAGGCGCCAGCCAAGCGCGAGGCGCCAGGCTGGCGCGAGGCACCAGCCAGGCGCTAGGCGCCAGGCAGGCACGAAGCTCCAGCCAGGTGCAAGCCAGGCTCTGGGCTTCATCCAGAAGAGATTCTATTTCAAAGAAAGCCCTGGTCTTCTTTGGAACAGTGGAATCTCTAAAGCACTTCTTGAGTAACTTGATGATTCCTTCAAACAGCTTAGAATTAAAAGCGCTTGAAGTGCGAGCTTTTAACAATTCTTGTCTTTTCCATAACATTATGTCGTGAGAGACATATTAGCTGTAATAACGGGAGATGCAACTCTGTGTTGACTTCTCTTTGCACAAAGGAGATCAAGTGGGCCTATGAGAGATCCTTCTCTCTTTGTTATACGTGTCCACGGATGCGTTGCTGGGATAGGGAGCCGACACTGATCCTTAACTAGTGAATTAAAAAAATTTGTTATTTTTTTTTTTAACATAAGTGTATTATTTTCTGGGGTTATTTGAAATGAGTTTGGGGATAGCTCTTTTCAAATTAAGCACAAACCCTCGTGTTAGGATCGGGATCGGTGTTGTGCTCCTTTAATTATGCCAATAGGCATTGGTGTATTGTCATGTAAGTGGATAAGACCCCATTGACAAATGACCACTAGATTCTGTCAAGTAAGTGGATAAGACCCCATTGACAGATCTACAAGAACTCTTAGCCATAGGTCACATCCTTGCTGAGGCTCTTGAGACGAAGCAGACTACTAGCAATAGCTATGGGAATGTCGAGCCCTTATTCGTCTAAACACATAGGAACCAAGGTTTTATTTATTTATTACCTACAACGTATGTTGTTTACCTGTCTATTCAGTAATAGCTGTCTTTGACTCTCCACCAATGGTGTGAATCAGCTATGTATATATCTGACAGGTAAGTTGAATGTATAAAAATGATATTGTTATGATACAATAAAGTTTTATACATACTTACCTGGCAGATATATACAATTAAATGGCCCACCCAGCCTCCCCTCAGGAGACAGCTGGAAGAAAAAATATGAATTAGAAAACGGGTATGGTTCCTATTCCCGCCACCCAGCGGCGGGGGGGTAGATCACCTGACCTACCTGCCGCGTGTGCCGCGAAATTCGAATTTCTGTCCGGGAGTAATAGCTATGTATATATCTGCCAGGTAAGTATTTATAAAACTTTATTGTATCATAACTATATCATTTTTACACAGAACATGAGGAAGAAGAACCTGGTCTTTTAACCCCTTCCCTGATGATTATCCCTAGTATATGCCCGTTATGTACTTCCATTTTTTTTTCTGACATACTCTTAAAATATTACTACTTATTTCTACCTTACCAATTTAACTCAGTTGTGATGAATACCTATTTTCTATGGTTAGTATATTTTTGTTAAATCATGCAGTATTATAAAGAGTTTCTTAGAGTGCTGGAAAGGTATAAAGAGTAAATTTCGAATGTTACTTGAATCTAATTTTTTTTTTTTGTACCTTTGAAACCTCCAAATTATTTTCTTATAATGGTACAAAATTTAGGAAAAGTATATTAAATATAGATAATAGGAAATTTAGAAAATGGGTATTCAGTACAGACTGCATGAAATATTTTAAGAGTATAGAAAAATATTCCCTGATTGTAAGAAAATAGTAAGATATATTCTTCCTCATGTTCTTCTGTTCTTTGCAAAACTTCTTATTAGCAGATTAGGCACCCAGGGTAAAATATAAATTTATGGGTGGCAAAGGGGAGTGCTCCAAACACATTTTTACCTTGTCACCCTGTTTGTTCGTATCTCTTGAAAGTTTTCCAGTAGGGTCTTGAAAGTTTTCCAGTAGGGTAGTGTCCGTAATGCCAATTATCAATACCATTAAGAAGAGCCAAAAAGTTCATGCTCATAGTATGTTGCTGAAATATATTTATATTTTATTAATAGGAACAGCTAATAAAATTGAAGGATGCTCCACTGTCTGTGACATGGCCAGCTTGCTTGGATCCTTCTTTTAATAAGGCACCTGGAAGATGGGACCCTGAGAGATGGATACGAGCTGTACATGATGAGCGGCGTCCGTCCAGTACTGCTTCAACGGGCTCAACAGCTGGCAATAGTAATAGACCTGATCGTCCTCCAGATTTGGAATTGAAACGCAGCCGGGATCCTCGAGAAAGAGTGAAGGTAATTCATTTTATAGTGCTTGTTTACCTAAAAGATAGCGCTGTTCTTCACCCTGATATTCAGATGGTTGGTGAACAAAGCAAATAAAGGGTTTTCTAATCTTAGTTTGTTCCTACACAGTATACAAGCCATTGGTCCGTTACATTAGGAGTTTCTTTCATCAAAGCTGGAATGGCTGTTTGACTTTTAAACAAGGTGGTTAGGCAGTTAACTACTATCTGGTTGGCAGGAGTCCAGCCTGCCCAGATGTAAAAATTCCAATTGGTTTTTGGCTGTTGAGTGATGTGGACGGTCTCTCCTCTCTCTGCCCAGCTTCCCGTTTTGCTATTTTCCTGGTGGGATCTTTCTTGAATTGATAATTTGCTTGACTGATTGTGTTTATTATTGCATCATGCAAACCCATTAACCATATAAGCTTGTGCAGAAGGGCAGTGCCCAACGTTTATGCCTTGGCATGGATGGTAAACCATGCATGCACTTCTGCTCACCTACTGAAGTTGACCCTCATGTCCTCTGCACCATCCAGTGGCAGGAGGCATGACTGTAAGCCTAATTCTACTTGTAGTGAGTGTTCTTCTTGGTCTACAGTGCAGTGGGTGAAGTTTACCGACTGGAGGCCGTACAAAAAGAAGGCATCCAAAGTGTTATCTTGAGGTTACATGCCACTGACTACACCCTTGGTTGCTGACCCTCTTCTTCGTTTCTGCCCACTGCTAAACTTACCTGAATGGCTGTCTCCCCTTCAAGAGGTGAAGACCGTTGGAGAGGCTGGTGATCAGGACGACCTTGGTTTGGTGGCCTCGGATCACTCTGAGGAGGAAGCTTCTTCCTTGGTGCAGGAGGAGGCTACCTCCCCAACCCGACTTTGTCTTCTTCAGGTCAGGTGGATGAACTCCGAGAGACTTGGATCTCCATTGGTCTCTCAGGGGTTCCTTCAGTGTAAGGCTTGGACACACACCTGATATCTTCTCACGCACCTGTGGTAATACACACTTGCGTCACCGTCACCGCCACCACCACTACCATGATGATGGCAGCATTGGTCAGAACAACCACCATTACCACTCATTCAATCCTGATGGCCCCGGCTGTTGTGGACCATACAGCACCTCTTGCTCTTGCCCCAGGTTACACGATAACCTTTCTACCTGCTGTTCATGCTGCTCCTCCCTGCATGGGAGACTGCTTGATGACCATGATCTTGAAGATGATGATGATCAGGAAGAAGAGGTCTTGTGAGGTGTCATCTTCATCTTCTGCTGCCTTCTCCCCATCTCTTCTGACGCTCACCAACCAAAGGAGGTGGTTCTCTCTCTCTCTCTCTCTCTCTCTCTCTCTCTCTCTCTCTCTCTCTCTCTCCTTCCTAAGAAGTCCCGTCTCTGGGGTTCTAAGGGGCTGCCTTCTTCCACAGAGTTGGCAGTGGGCTCTCCAGTTGTACCCTTCAGACTACTCCCAGAACCAGTTGTTGGATCTCTTCTTCCAAGACTGGTGCTGTGCCTGCCCCCTCCCAAGTTTCTTTGGACACTCGGGTAGGAGGGGCTCCTGTTGATCATCCTGGATGAGATTCAAGCACTTCAGGTGCTCAATAGTACCTCAAACCAGTACTGGAGAGACTGCTCCACGGTCTGGTTTAGGCACAGGATGGAAGAAGGTGGCTAAGTATGCAGGTGCTTCTTCACCTCCTACCAGTAATTCTTCAAGTACTCAGCCAAGTTCCAGACTTAATGCATTGGACTCCAGGGTCCGAGCACCTGTAGATGCAATAAAGAGGTCCCCTCCTCAGTCGTCTTCAACCTCATGCGGTGCACTGTAGGCATTACTTAAGGTTTTTTGCAGCGTGCCTTCGGCCCCTAGCTGCAACCACTTCGTTCCTTTTACTGTACCTCCTTTAATTTTCTCTCATCTTACTTTCCACCATCTAACACTTGATTCCTAGCACAACAATGAGGTTTTCCTCCTGTTACACCTTTCAGACCTTTTACTTTCAATTTCCATTTGAGTGCTGAATGACCTCACAGGTCCCAGTGCTTGGCCTTTGGCCTAAATTTTATATTAAACTCAACTCAACTCGGCCTTCTTCTTGTCAGGAGGCTTTGGCCTCGAAGACTGGAGCTTGTCTTGAGGATATCGTAAGTTCATGCCTGGGGGGAGTGTGCGATCACTCTCCTCTGGCCAGTCTTTGTTCACGTGATTGACTTCGCTCACCTGGCAAGAGCCCTCGGGTACATTCATGTGAATCTCCACATTCCCTTGGAACAGCATCACCCCTCACGGGCGTAGACGCTCTCCTAGACCCGTGCAAGCCATCACCACTGGGAGTTGGTGGTTGTCCACGGCCTTTCTCTCTTGCCGGTACTTCTAGCAGGACAGAAGGGTGTGCTTGACACCCCCCCCCACATAACCCCTCAATCTCCTGGTAATACACTGGGAGGCCTGAGTCAGACAGGAGGGACTATGATGGGAACGCTTCATCCAAACGAAGGCCTGTACACTCCTGGTTTGTTTCTTGAACCAACTCATATGTATGCCCAAGTGGTTGAGGTTGGATCATAGGGGCTGCCGAGATTCCCCCTCTTGCAAGGAGAGTGGACCAGGAGAACTGTGCCCTGGAAGGACTTGAGGGTCCTTTTCCCTAGGACTCAAACACCTATGAGATACAAAGCTTTGCACAGATAATTGCGCTGATTTGTCATCATCACAACGATCTCCGGGAAAGGGGCCACATCCACTTCTGTGGATCTTCCGTCGCTCCTCGAATCTTCCTGGTATCCTAAGAAGGAACCAACAGTTACATTTTCTAGATATGTTAATGACTCGCTCCTCTCAAGGCTTTTCAACTTCTGTTTTTTAAAAAAAAGACATTCACTGGTCTTGGTACAAATTTTTATAGTTTTTTGTTCTCTTGATTTTAAGATTTATGCCTTATTAAACATGCATTATTAACAATGCTTCACCAAGCCTTTGGTTTGTACTCTAGTCACATTTTTGCAAAAATATTTAACAGCAACTGATTTCCCACCCAATGATTCTTTAACCCTTAAACGCCGACTGGACGAATTTTATGTCAACATTTTTTGTCTCTCGGGTGCCGACTGGACATATTTTACGTCGACATACAAAAGTTTTTTTAAAATTTGCGGAAAAATACTTTTAGGCCTACCAGCCGAAAACTCTTCAATCACGCCTTCCTGGGGGATGCCCTGGGAGTTCACGGATCAATGTGTTGTTTTGTTTACAATCGTTACGCAGGTGCGCAAGCGAGAATTTCTTTCTTGCCGCACTAAAAAGTATCTGTGACACATCTCGGAAATTATTTTGTCACTTCGACGTAATTTTTGTACCATTTTAAATTAGCTGTTACATGAAATATATATGAAAATGTGCACAATTTTATTTAGAATACAAAAAAAATACTCATGATTGTAGCTTTTATCAGTTTTGAGATATTTTCATATAAATAACAATAAGTGCCAAAATTTCAACCTTCGGTCAACTTTGACTCTACCGAAATGGTCGAAAAACGCAATTGTAAGCTAAAACTCTGATATTTTAGTAATATTCAATCATTTACCTTAATTTTGCAACTAATTGGAAGTCTAGCACAATATTTCAATTTATGGTGAATTTATGAAAAAACATTTTCCTTACGTCCGCACACTAACTCTTCCGAAAAAAATCATACATGCAATTGTGGTAATGTTTGCACCATTTTAAATTAGCCGTTACATAAAGTTTTATATATATGCAATGTGCAAAATTTAAAATTTCATGCACAATACACTAAAAACAACCCATGGTTGTAGCTTTTATCAATTTTGAAATATTTTTTCATATAAAAATGATAAGTGACAAATTTTCAACCTTCGGTCAACTTTGACTCTACCGAAATGGTCGAAAAACGCAATTGTAAGCTAAAACGCTTATATTCTAGTAATATTCAAGCATTTACCTTCACTTTGCAACAAATTGGAAGTCTCTTAGCACAATATTTATTTTTTTTTCGATTTATTGTTTTATTTTTATGAAAAAATACATTTTTGTTTTTTTCAAAAATTTACAATCCTTTCTCTCCCGTTCCCCCCGATCAGCGTAACCTCCTTTTTTTTTTTTTTTTTTTTTTTTTTTTTTATTTTCCGAAAAAATATACGTGCGATTGTGGTAATGTTTGCACCATTTTAAATTAGCCGTTACATAAAGTTTTTATATATGAAAATGTGCGCAATTTCATGTAGAATACAACAAAAAATATGAAGGTTTGTAGCTTTTCTCATTTTCGAAATATTTGCATATAAAACACGATAAATAGAAAAAAAAACCACGTTCGGTCAACTTTGACTCTACCGAAATGGTCGAAAAATGCAATTGTAAGCTAAAACTCTTACAGTCTAGTAATATTCAGTCATTTATCTTCATCTTGAAACAAATTCAAAGTCTCTAGCACAATATTTAGATTTATGGTGAATTTAAAAAAAAAAACTTTCCTTCCCTCTGCGCGCGGATTCTCCGCAGCAAATCTCCGAAATGTGTATGTCCCATTCTCGGAATATTTGCTCCATTTCATATTAGGCATTTCATAGAGTTTTATATATGAAAATGTGCGCAATTTCATGTAGAATAAAACGAAAAATATTTGAAGGTTGAAGCTTTTCTTATTTCCGAAATAATTGCATATAAAAAATATATATAAAAAAATTAGACATTTGGTCAACTTTAACTCGTCAGAAATGGTCGAAAACTGCATTTGTAAGCTAATATTCTTACAGTATAGTAATATTCAATCATTTGTCTTCATTTTCAAAGAGATTGGAAGTCTCTAGGACAATATTTAGATTTATGGTGAATTTTTGAAAAAAATGTTTGTTTACATCCGCGCGTTACGAATTCATGCATTATTTTGTGATAATATTTTCCCTGTGTTGCTTTTATTGTTTTACAATGTGTTATATACCAAAAAGATTGCAATTTAGTGTAAATTACAACGAAAAAAAAAGTAACTTGTTACCTTTAACCGTTTTGCGCACAGCGCGATTTGGATACAATTATATATGAAATTTTGTTTTTGTGCTATCATATATTGCATTATTTATATATGATAATGATAATTTTTATCATTTCTGATGGTTGCATACTAAACTTCAGGCAATGACAAAAAAAGGAGCCAAAAATGAACTCTTAATCTTGAAAACTAAGCGCGCTGTGATTTTTTGAAAAAATTATTTTTTCCGCTTCCGCGCTCACTCCAAACCGGCCCTGGCATTCGGGAGAGGTTTTGATTTTTACCGCTTCGGCGTTTAAAGGTTAACAGATGGTGACGGTAACTGTGGGCTGCTTGTATTATGGTACCAGTGCAGATAACTGGAACTCGGCACAATAAACCCTATGGGATGTAAAACCCAGTTATGAATATACTTAACAAGCATAGTAAAACTGAAATGCCATTAACAGATGGCAACAGTAACTGTGGGCTGCTTGTATTATGGTACCAGTGCAGATAACTGGAACTCGGCGCAGTATGGCACCATAAACCGCCGATTTTTTGGTGCTAGACATGCTCCATAAAACCAGATCGCCATTAACCAAATCCGCCGATAACCGGGCAACTCCCTGTACTTATATTTATTTGTTGTCTCCAACTTATGGATTTATCCTAGCCCTTTTTCAAATGATGCCTCGTTTTTCCCCACTCATTCAAAAAGGCCAAGAAGTCTGACCATTGAACAACACTCCATTCAACGTGTCCAAGGCACGGAACTCTTCCTCACTCTTTTCAACCAGGAAGAGAATCCAGGTGTGGCAAACTCCAGTCAGTTCAGAGACTTACTTGGATTCCTCCCACCAAGAAGTAAGTCTTCCTAATGTAAAGGACCGATGGGCTGTATATTGTGTACAGACAAATTACAGATTTTTAATTTGTATTTTTCCTAACTATACAAACATAAGGTCCTTTACAGTTTTATGCCCACTTCATGCCACCCCTCAACATTTACTTGGGCCAAAATGCAAACTGGAATGTTTACATCCAGCCAATGGTAGTTAGCTGCCTAACCACATTGTTTGAAAGTTAAACAACTGTTCCAGCTTCACAGAAAGTAATTCCTAATGTAAAGGACTTCATGTTTGTCATATTTTCTTAATGTCACTAATTATTGAATGGCTTTACACCTTACTATAGTAAGTATCCAGAATACTCATGATCCAAAAATTCAGGATTGACAGCATACAATGTAGACATGATCATTGATTAAAGTACTGGTTATATTATACAAATATGATGGCATAAAAAAAATGTACATAAATTATTTTTGTTTCTTTCCTGTATGTACTAAATCTATCATGTAAGGTTTTATGTCTAATAGCAGTATCTAAGGAAAAGGTGTTTCCAAGAGTTTATTTAAACTATGGCTTCTTGAATTAGAAGTACGCCAAGTATTTAAAGTATACTGTGATGTCTAAAAAAAAATCACATATACACCAAAATCATACAGGTATATGAATATAATTTAGTTTTTAAAATCATGATATAAATTTGAAGGAACCTAAGATGAGGGTGATTATTACTGTACCAAACATTTTTTTTTACAGAATTTCCCATTTACAGTAAACTTTTACTCAAATACAAAATTTGTGGGATTAAATCTTACCTACTGAAATATTAATGTCTACACATTCCCAATTTTATGTCTAATAGCAGTGTCTAAGAAAAGGAAGCAACAATTTTTTTATTTTTAACTTGAATCTGATAGACAGAACATGGTCATTCAGGTTTTCCAAGAGTGTATTTAAACTATGGCTTCATGAATTAGAAGTACGCAAAGTAATTTAAAGTACTGTGATGTCCAAAGAATCACATATACATCAAAATCATACTTGCATCTGAATATAATTTAGTTTTTAAAATCATGATATAAATTTGAAGGAACCTAAGATGAGGGTTATTATTACTCTACCAAACCTTTATTTACAGAATTTCCATTTACAGTAAACTTTTACTCAATTACAAAATTTGTGGGATTAAATCTACCTACTGAAATATGTCTACACATTTCCCAATTAGCTTAAATGAGAAAAGAAGTTTTTAACTAGGGATCACAAGTACAATTATAGAGCATCTAAAGGCCCTGAAATTCATTGTGGAATTTATATGTAATTATAACTTAGTTATTTCATTAAATCCAAAAGAAGTTTTGTGTCTTTTCGAACTAAGATTGTGTGGCATTAAGTTTTTGCTATGGAAAGAAATGTAACAATTTATCTTATCACACACACACTGTCTAATGAGGCCTCTATATAATCTCTGTCTTTTGTGCTACAGGAAGCTAAGTCACGTGAGAGAGTATAGTTTGGCCTAAACACCATTGATGTTGAATATAACAGTTATTTGATCTTTAGCAATTGTATGGAATTTGGCTGGCCATTGTCCTTTTAGGCACTTCAATTTATTTTACAACCTTGTAGAATCTTTGGACAATTTTTTTTTTGCCATTTCTCAAAAAACATGGAAATTTTACAATTTTCTAAACCACAAATTTGGAGATGGCAAAGGCAAATTTTAGATAGCATCTGATTTGAAATTGATATGGAAACCAAATCTTTCTTTTTTTTATTGAAAGTAGATGCTATGTAATTTTGAAGGGTATTAAAAACACTGTATGCCTTTAAAAAAAATTTTGTTTTCTATGTACATATTGTATATTCTGTTATAATAAATTTATCTTTCATTTGTAATAACTTATCTCTTCTTTCTGGGTTTCCTATTCTGGGTTTCCTATCATTTTCTGTAATTACTTTCAAATGAACTCCATGTTCTCGTTAGCTTGAACATCAAGCCAGTAGGGGTTTATCTTCTGATCAATGATAATAATCACTTTTGTTAAGTGATAGCAGAACTATGGGTACCTTCCCACCCAGTTTCATGATTTGATAAAAAAAAGTGATTAAAAAAATTAGATGTAATGACAGACAAATGTATCAACTTTCACATAGTGGAAGGGTAATTATTGAAAAAATCTTAAAAATACAAGGATATCTTGCAATCTCGTACTTTTCTTTACAGTATAAAATGCCACTAACAAAGAATTAGAAATAGAAGGATAACTTGCAATCTCATACTTTTCTTTTCAGGATAAAATGTCACTTACAAATAATTAGACCTTTCTATTTTGAGTATTTAGTACTGGGGCATGAGACCAACTTAATCCATCAGATGCTTCTGTAATGATAGTACTCATCAAAGTTAAATATGAGCTATTTCTAGGCATGACATGTTCTGATACACAGTATCTGCATGGCATTTCACTTTCATGAGCTTAGTGTGTGCTTGCAGACAAGATAATGTTACCACAATGTGTGCTTTTGAGATCATTTTTGTTTATTCTGAATGTATATACTTTATTTCCCTCAAGCTTCAAATTAAGGAAAGGTTACAATTAATATCTTTATCTTTACCCATAGCAAGAAGAACAGGATGGATTAGTGCTCTCTCCTCAACGGCGTAGCTTTAGCACTGGTTGTCATGGTTTGCAACAAGGATCTCCTCTCAGTAATCGTCCAGATTCTCCGGTAGAGCGATCACATCCTCAGCGAGAGAGTCACAGAGAAATTCCAGCACGAAGAATTGGCTCTGGTAGAATTTCACGCAGAGATGACATTGATGTTCCTGTGTCTGGAGAACGTCGAGAAATTGGACGAAGAGAGAGAGATCTTGAGCGTGATAGAGAAGTAGATCAGAGAAGAGATTCACGTGATTGGAGGTCCAAACCAGATCAGCGATATGATAGAGAAGAGAGGCAAGTTATAAATTTGTTGTCTTGTAAATTTTAAATTTTTATAACTTGTTTGCCTTCTTAGAAGCAACAGGTGTCTGAGGGTATATTTGGGTGTGGTTGGCATTTTCCAAGCCTGCTAAGCTTTATGGAAAATTTTCTTAATATGTGTTCATAAGTTCAGACCTCACTGCATTGAACGTATGAACTGTTGGGAGATTAGTCCTCCATCTTGACTCTTCTAAGAGGAGATCTGTTCCTCTAGAGTACTATGATTTCCCCTCTTTCTTGCCAGTCAGAGCTTTTGTCTGTAATTCAGGTTTTAGGGTGTTTAGCCATAGTACTCATTCAGTATAATGTAATGTTAATGTCAAACCAGTATCCTGACCCCTGGTTTTGTTCTGATTGTTCAAGCTAAATTTTATACTTCATTTGCATATTGTATTTATGTAATTTGGCTAGAAATTGAGTAACTTGGATTGTATGGGATTTATCCCATAATGGATGGGTTAATAAATCAATGTGCAGCACCCCATGCTGGCAAAACTTTAATGTTGGCCAATTTCAGAAAAGAAGCACCTCAATGGAAAGAGGAAGATATGCCAATGCACATGGTATTAGAAAAAAGATTTTTTTTTTTAAATTTCCCCACTTTCCATGAGAAGTTGAAATTACTATTTACAACCCCTTGCGGGACCTCTTTTACAAGACAATCGCAAATGTTAGTAAGATGTACAGTGGGCCCCCGTATTCGCGTTCTCCGGATTTGCGGATTTCTCTCTGGACCATATCTACTCCGGATTCGCGGATTTCTCTCTGGACCATATGAGGGCCTCAGAACCAGAAAGTCGTATATGCCACTTCCACGGATTTTGGAGTTATGCATACTGGTAGATTTGGCAACCTTTTCTCTGTGTATTTGAGGCATTTCTAGGCCATTCCACCATTTACATACGGTCGAAATTCCTACTGGGACAGTCGGAATTATCAATTTTAGCTACAGAAAAGAACATGACTTCGAGCGGTGCTGGCAGCCGCTCGGACCCTTCATGAGGACCAGATAGACGCATATCACTAGCGTTGATTAAGCCAATGAGAGCGCGCGTCACTTTGCGGGTAGCGAATTCTAGGCCAATGAGCGTTTTTCCCCATAAGGCGCGTGTAAGCATCGACCAATCACCACGCAGCTTACAATCTCCCGCCAATGTTTACATCTCACTTCAGTGATCATAGCGGGAGATTTAATTTACGATTATCCGTTGTGTTGTGCTGTTATTCTGTCTAAATTACTCTTTATTTGAGTACATTATGTCTTCCTCTGGCAGTGATAGTGAGCATAGTGATGTCGTGCAACATTTTTTTTCATTAGTCAGTAGTAGGTGTACGTAGTAGTCGTAGTGAGTAGTAGTAGTATTAGTAGTAAAGTCGTAGTAGAGTAGTAGTAGTAGTAGTCGTAGTAGTAGTAGTAGTAGGTAGTAGTAAGTAGTTAGTAGTAGTATAGTAGTAGTAGTAGTAGTAGTAGTAGTAGCTAGTAGTAGAGTAGTAGTAGTAGTAGTAGTAGTTAGTAAGTAGTAGTAGTAGTATGTTTTTGTAGTAGTCGTAGTAGTAGTCGTAGTTAGTAGTAGTAGTAGTAGTAGTAGTAGTAGTAGGTAGTAGTAGTAGTTAGTAGTAGCGTAGTAGTGGAGTAGTAGTAGTAGTGTAGTAGTAGTAGTAGTAGTCGTAGTAGTAGTAGTAGTTAGTAGGTAGTAGTAGTAGTAAGTAGTAGTAGTAGTAGTAGTAGTAGTTAGTAGTAGTAGTAAGTAGTAGTAGTAGTAGTAGTAGTTAGTAGTAGTAGTAGTAGTAGTAGTAAGTCGTAGTACGTAGATAGTTAGTAGTAGTAGTAGTTTAGTCAGTAGTAGTTAGTAGGTAGTAGTAGTAGTAGTGTAGTAGTTAGTCGTCTAGTAGTAGTAGATAGTAGTAGTAGTAGTAGTAGTAGTTAGTAGGTAGTAGTAAGTAGTAGTAGGTAGTAAGTAGTAGTAGGTAGTAGTAGTAGGTAGTAGTAGTAGTAGTAGTAGGTAGTAGTAGTAGTTAGTAGTTAGTTAGTAGTAGTAGTAGTAGTAGTAGTAGTAGTAGTAGTAGTAGTAAGTAGTAGTAGTAGTAGTTAGTAGTAGTAGTAGTAGTAGTAGTCGTAGTAGTAGTAGTAGTAGTAGTAGTAGTTAGTAAGTAGTAGTAGTAGCTAGTAGTAGTAGTAGTAGTTAGTAGTAGTTAGTAGTAGAGTAGTAGTAGTAGTAGTAGTAGTAGTAGTAAGTGTACAGTAGTAGTAGTAGGTCACAGCTGGTAGCGATGTTTGGCGCTAAAAGGACCTGCAATCTGATCGAGTTAAGTCCCCTTCACATTCCAGCTTCTATTAAAGGATGGGGGCCCTAGTAGTAGTAGAGTAGTAAAAAAATATTATTATTCTATTATTATTGTGGTATTATTGATGTTAAAACATCATAGTGATTCAAGGTATCATCGTCAACATCATTATTAAACCATCATAATATTATTATTTCTATCATTATTATTATTATCATTATTATTATGACAATAGTATTACTATTCTATTATAGTATTTTCTTGTGATTGATTATAAGTATCGATGTATTATGATGATGAAAGGTTATCATCATCAGTGTCATTATTAGTACTAATATTATTGTACTATCATCATTATTATTATTACTATTATTATCATCATTATTATTATTATTATTATTATTCCCATTTTTATTATTATTACTATTATTATTATCATTATTATCATTAGCAATACTCGGTTTCTTATCACAAAAATGTATCGTCTTTTCAGCACACTATTATTTACTTATCAATATTATTAATTAATGTATTATTATCATATTATTACCAGTATTATTACTATTACTCTTATTAATATCATCATCATTATTACAACAATATGATAACACTTTATTATCGTTTAACACATTCAATTATGGTTTAAGTGCTTGTTATGACTCAAATATTTAAAAAAAATGTGAGTTTGGCAGACATTTTGAATGCTAGCGCGCAAGCGCACCCAACAATTTTTTTCAAATTTTCACAAAAAACTTATAAAGAGTATAGCTTTCATATGAAACTAAGTTTAAATTGATATCTTTCTTAGAAGCAGAGTAATGAATGATAAACTTTGAGGCCAATTTACTCATTTTTTAAAAAGTGGCATATACGACTCTGGTTCTGAGGCCCTCATATCTACTCCGGATTCGGATTTCTCTCTGGACCATATCTACCCATTATTTGCGGGGATTTGCCTTTTTGTGGGCTTTTCCAATGAAGATAACACTAATTAGTGTATTTTGATGTTATTTTCATGACTAAATACTTTATGATACAAAAATAATTTACAAATATTCAAATATTAATAATGTATTAATAAGTTTAATAAGATTAAATGATATCACATAAAAATTATTTCTCTCTCTCTCTCTCTCTCTCTCTCTCTCTCTCTCTCTCTCTCTCTCTCTCTCTCACCTACAGAGATGTATGTTTTCTTTGTATGATAAATAAATGATTTACTATTTTCCAATATTAACATTAATGTACACAGCAATAGTATCAATTCATTAAAGAAAATACTGTAGTGAATTAGTAAGATTTTAGTTTATAAATTTGAAAGATTATGTAAGAATAAAGGAAATCCCAGTCTTCTCTAACTCCAGGTACTAAAGCTGTCAAATATATCAAGTAATGGGACCGGAGGGGAAGGAGCTGTTGTGTTGTTGCCACCAAGTGTTCATGTAATTCTCTCTCTCTCTCTCTCTCTCTCTCTCTCTCTCTCTCTCTCTCTCTCTCTCTCTCTCTCTCTCATTTACTGAGACTTGAGAATTTTTATAGTACATGTACTATATGTTTTTAATACATACTTAAAAATAATAATAATAATAAATTTTAATATATCTGTAATTAAAAATTCATATTATGTGATATTATTTTTAAGAAATACAATAATCTATCCATTTCACTCTTTTAATTAAGGATAACTCTCTCTCTCTCTCTCTCTCTCTCTCTCTCTCTCTCTCTCTCTCTCTCTCTCTCTCTTTTGCCCCACAAGATATGTATATCATAGTGGTAACTTCCTCCCTCTTTCGCCGGAAGCGTTATAAGTATTTTCTTAGAGAACAGAGAGATAAACTCTCTCTCTCTCTCTCTCTCTCTCTCTCTCTCTCTCTCTCTCTCTCTCTCTCTCTCTCCTTGCCCTACAAGATATGTATATCATAGTGGTAACTCCCTCCCTCTTTCGCCGGAAGCGTTATAAGTATTTTCTTGAGAACAGAGAGATAAACATCTCTCTCTCTCTCTCTCTCTCTCTCTCTCTCTCTCTCTCTCTCTCTCTCTCTCTCTCTTTTACTGAGATGAAAGAATTTATATGGTACTAGTATGTAAAATGTTTATTGATATTTTCAGTTGTTAATAAGAGTAATAATAAAACTGTAATTACAAAATTTGTATGTGGTAGTATTTTAAAGAGATAAAAATGACCTTTCCATTTCACTTACATATGGATAACTCCTCTCTCCTACCGAGATGCCGAAGCGGGGAAAAAAGTATTTTTAAAAAACTCACAGCACGCTTAGTTTTCAAGATTACAAGTTCATTTTTGGCTCCTTTTTTTTTTTTTTTTTTTTTTGTCATTGCCTGAAGTTTAGTATGCAACCTTCAGAAATGAAAAAAAATATCTATCATTTTCATTTATAATGTATACAAATTGCACTGTGAGGAAAACAGTTAAAGCTAATGAGTTAATTTTTTTCATTGTATTGTACACTAAATTGCAATCATTTTGGTATGTAACACATTGTAAAATGATCAAAGAAACACAGAGAAAATATTATCACAAAATTATGCATGAATTTGTAACGCACAGACGTAAAAAAAGTTTTATTTAAAAAAATTCTCCATAAATCAAAATATTGTGCTAGAGACTTCCCGTTTGTTGCAAAATGAAGGTAATTGATTGAATATTACTAGTCTGTTAGAGTTTTACCCCTTACAATTGCCTTTTTTGTCCATTTTGGTCGAGTTTAACTTGACCGAATGTCAAATTTTTTTTTATTGTGATTTATATGCAAATTTTTTGAAAATGATAAAAGCGACGACCATGAATTATTTTTTTTTGTATTCTACATGAAATTGCACAAATTTTCATATATAAAACTCTATGAAACGGTGCAAATATTACGACAATGTGACTCGAGCATTTTGGAGATATGCGGCCGAGATTCCACGCACGGAGGGAAGGAAAATTTTTTACAAAATTTCACCATAAATCTAAATATGCTAGAGACTTACAATTTGTTTCAAAATGAAGGTAAATGATTGAATATTACTAGACTGTAAGAGTTTTAGCTTACAATTGTGTTTTTCTACCATTTCGGTCGAGTCAAAGTTGACTGAATGTCGAATTTTTTCTATTTATCGTGATTTATATGCAAATATTTCAAAAATGGTAAAAGCTATGACCATGAGTTATTTATTGTTGTATTTTACATAAAATTGCACGCATTTTCATATACTATAGAACTCTATATAACGGGTAATATGAAACCGTGCAAATATTACAACAATGTGACTCAAGCATTTCGGAGATTTGTGGCTGAGATACCGCGCGCAGAGGGAAGGAAAAATTTTTTTTGAAAAATTCACCATAAATCAAAATATTGTGCTAGTGACTTCCAATTTGTTTCAAAATAAAGATAAATGATAGAATACTACTAGACTGTAAGAGATTTAGCTTATAATCGCGTATTTTGACCATTTCGGTAGTGTCAAAATTGACCGAATGTCGAATTTTTTCTCGTGATCGGGATTTATATGCAAATATTTTTAAAATGATAAAAGCTATGACCATGAGTTATTTTTTGTTGTATTCTCCATGAAATTGCGCACATTTTCATATATAAAATTATATATATATAACCGCTAGTATGAAACGGTGCAAATATTACGACTATATGACTCAAGCATTTCGGAGATTTGCAGCGGAGATTCCGCGAGTGGAGGGAAGGAAAAAGCTTTTTTCAAAAATTCACCATAAATCGAAATATTGCGCTAGAGACTTCAATTTTTTTCAAAATTGAAGGTAAATGATTGAATATTACTAGACTGTAAGAGTTTTAGCTTACAATTGCGTTTTTCGACCTTTTCGGTCGAGTCAAAGTTGACTAAATGTCGAATTTTTTCTATTTATCTTGATATATATGCAAATATTTCATAAATGATGAACGATATGACCATGAGTTATTTTTTTTGTATTTTACATGAAATTGCGCACATTTTCATATGTAGAACTCTATATAATGGCTAATGTGAAAGTGTGCAAATATTACGACAATGTGACTCAAGCATTTCGGAGATTTGCGGCTGAGATTCCGCGCGCTGAGGGAAGGAAAATTTTTTTTCAAAAATTCACCATAAATCGAAATATTGTGATAAGACTTCCAATTTGTTTCAAAATGAAAGTAGATGATTGAATATTACTAGACTGTAAGAGTTTTAGCTTACAATTGCATTTTTTGACCATTTCGGTAGAGTCATAGTTAACTAAATGTCGAATTTTTTTTACTTATCATGATTTTTATGCAAATATTTTGAAAATAATAAAAGCTATGACCATGAGTTATTTTTTGTTGTATTCTACATGAAATTGCACACATTTTCATATATAGAACTCTATATAACGGCTCATAGGAAATGGTGCAAATATTACGACAATGTGACTCAACCATTTCGGGGATTTGCAACCGAGATTCCGCGCGGAGGGAAGGAAAAATTATTTTTTAAAATTCCCCATAATTCAAAATATTGTGCTAGAGACTTCCAATTTGTTTCAAAATGAAGGTAAATGATTGAATATTATACTAGGACTGCCCCTAAAGAGTTTTAGCTTTTGGGCGTCTTTCAACCATTTCAGGCCGTCTTTTTTTTTTTTTTTGTATAGTCAAAGTTGACCGAATTTCAAATTTTTTCTATTTATTGTGATATATATGCAAATATTTTTAAAATGATAAAAGCTATGACCCTGAGTTTGTTTATTGTTGTATTCTACATAAAATTGCACACTTTTTCTTATATAGAACTCTATATAATGGCTAATATGAAAGGGTGCAAATATTACGACAATGTGACTCAAGCATTTCAGAGATTTGCGGCCGAGGTTTCGCTCGCAGAGGGAAGGAAAAAGCTTTTTTCAAAAATTCACCATAAATCAAAATATTGTGCTAGAGATTTCCAATTTGTTTAAAAATGGAGGTAAATGATTGAATATTACTAGACTGTAAGAGTTTTAGCTTACAATTGCATTTTTCTACCATTTCGGTCGGGTCAAAGTTGACCGAATGTCAATTTTTTTCTATGTATTGTGATTTATATAAAAATATTTCATAAATAATAAAAGCTACGACCATGAGTTATTTAATGTTGTATTCTACATGAAATAGCGCACACTTTCATATATAGAACTATATGAAACCGTGCAAATATTACGACAATATGACTCAAGCATTTCGGAGATTTGCAGCGGAGATTCCGCTTGCGGAGGGAAAGAAAAAGTATTTATAAAAAATTCACCATAAATCAAAATATTGTGCTAGTGACTTCCAATTTGTTGCAAAATGAAGGTAAATGATTGAATATTACTAGACTGTAAGAGTTTTAGCTTACAATTGCGTATTTTAACCATTTCGGTCTAGTCAAAGTTGACCGAATGTCAAATTTGTTCTATTTAACGTGATTTATATGCAAATTATTCAAAAATGATAAAAGCTACAACCATGTGCAATTTTATGTATTCTACATGAAATTGCACACATTTTCATATATAGAACTCTATATAACGGCTAATATGAAACTGTGCAAATATTACGACAATGTGACTCGAGCATTTCGGAGATTTGCGTCGGAGATTCCGCTCGCGGAGGTAAGGAAAAAGTTTGTTAAAAAATTCACCATAAATCGAAATATTGTGCAAGAGACTTCCAATTTGTTTCAAAATGAAGGTAAGTGATTGAATATTACTAGAATGTTAGATTTTTTGCTTACCTAAAAATACCAATATATATCTATATATATATATATATATATATATATATCATATATATATATCTATATATATATATATATATATATATAATATAGTATATATATATTACATACAATATACAGTACCAGTCATAATACTTTGCGTGGTAGGGAAGATGGAAGAAGAAAAAGAGTACAACGAACTAAAAATATTCAGGAAAAATCAATTATTAAAGCAACCTTCACAAAATTTGGAATGAATAATCACCAACTCCTGCCCTAGTACTTGATAGGCATGCCACAACGTTTACGGACTTTCTGGAGTGTCCTGGGCATTGAATTTGAAAACCGCTGCAGGAGGGACTCGTCCAGATCGTCCCAAGCGCGTTTCAAACTTTGCGCTGCGAGACGTGTCCACATTCAGTAACTTTCTTTTTATGATTGCTTGATGATTAAAATAGCTGGGGAATTCCCTGGCTAGTCGTGGATATATTCAATTCCACAATCTCTAAGCCACAAAGTATTCTGTTTGGTGGTATGATCCCCAGTGCACGAATCTTAATCCAATGCCATTGAAAATCAGCCATTGAAACTAAAAAAAATTAGGCTGAGTGAAATTGACTACTTGGGAAATTAACTAGAGCTACTGGCTCACTCACAGAAAGTGTAACTCTGTGTAAGAGCTCTTTAGTAACCCGTTGGATTTTGTGACAGTTGAATGTTGAATTCTTTTCTCGTGCTCTGCCATAGCCGTTGCTAACATTATTTTGTGTGGTTGAGTGAGTGTGGTTGTATTTTAATAATGTCTAAACCGTATACTTCCATTGAGATATCAAGTGAGAGGGATACAACTTTATGAGGAAGGCCTTAAAACTGGTGTAATTAGCCAAATAATTGGCGTGAAACAAAGGACTGTCCAGAACATTCTAAAAACTTTTCGTGAGTCGGGAGGGAAGGAAGTACTCAAGGCTAGGACCAGCACTGGGAGGCCCCCTATTATTAGTAAGAAGGGGTTAAGAGTTCTCGCCAGGAACATTGAGGTCTCTGTGTTCCTGGCGAGAACTCTTAACCGTTTGACAGCCTCTTCCTTTTAGCGCAACTATTGCCCCTCGTTGGCAAAGCCTTTCCTCTTGCGAGTTCATTCTCAATAAGGTTTTGGTTGATGTTGTTTCTTGAGGTGTACAAAACATTTTAAGGTAAACCTTTTCTCTCGGGAAAAAGTTAAGAAAGGCCGTAGTTTCGGGCCCACTTTCATGGATAAATAGCTTGTTGGAAAAGAACCCATCCCCCACCCTTATTCATAAACTCAGTCTCAGAAACTATTACCTTTCAACATACAGTAGTACCTCGAGATACGAAAGGCTCAACTTACGAAAAATCCAAGTTACGAAAGCCAATACGAAAAATTTTACTGCTCTACATACGAAAAGTTTTCAAGATACGAAAGGTTGTTGCTATAAAGTCCCGAGATTCGCCCGGACCACCGAGAACAATTTTAAAACTCCCGTGCTGCCAACTGAGTAAACTCGCCACCATCCTCCCGCTCTCCCATTGGTTCCTGATGCTAGTCACCCCATAAGGTCCTGCTCTCCTATTGGTCAGCATCTACCCCTTGTGCTTTAAGTATTCTATTGGTAAAAGTGATTGCTTGGCAATCGTTTGATACTCGTAAGTGCTGGATGTAAACAGACGTTTGGAAGCTTTTTTTTGTTTGTTTATTATAGTTGATGGTTACTTAATAATTATTTGAAATGAGTACATGCAATACATTTAATTAAAAAAAATGTGAATTAGATATCATAAAATATAAAATAAATCAGACTGCCAACAAATACGCATTTTTTAGAATTCTTCTTCTGTTTTATTATTACGTTACGTATACGTATTACGTATGCTTCATTATAGCTGTCAGTAACTCGGTATCTCCGTTAGGTAAAGATAGAATAAAGAATAGAAATGAATGGTTATTATACTGTTTGGTGGTTTCATTAGTTGAAGAGAGATACTAATGACAATTTATGGCTTACTGTGTGCTAGGAAAAATGATTGCTTGGCGCTCGTTCGATACTCGTAAGACGGGTAAGAGCTGAGAATGTAAACAATCGATTGGAAGGTTTGTTTTTTGTTTGTTTGTGTATTATAGTTAATGATTAATTAATAATTATTTGAAATGAGTACATACTGATTATTTATACATTTTATTGGCATATTCTAAGCTTTTAGCTCTTAGGTTTAGATGTCAGAATCATAGACTAGGCTACAGTAGCAACCGCTAACATAGGCTAGGCTTATTGCTAAGGGACATATGCTAAAGTCCTAATATATGCAGTAAAAATGGGGTTGAACATTATATGCAGTTGAATATTACTCAAGTATGTACAGTATTTTGCCTTTTTGGAGTCATATTTCTTCCGTCGTTGTAACCCTAGAACATGTGTTTTAGGCCTGGAAATATAATTTACTTGTGTGTTTTTGGAGGGCTTGGAACGGATTAGCCATTTTACATGTAAAATGTGTTCCAAGATACGAAAAACTCTTGATACGAAGGCCGTCTCGGAACGGATTAATTTCGTATCTCGAGGTACCACTGTAATTGGAAATGAACATATGCTGATCATAAAACCACTTATAAGTTATACTTAGTGATAGCATAGTTTACAAGCAATCTCTCTCTCTTCTTGAAAAAATGGTTTGTGGACAACGATTGTGATTTTTTAGCAATTGCATCGACATTTACTTTCAGTCAGTGTAGCGACAGTATCTGTTTTTGAAACGGAAATTTTGCAGTAGGTTCTAAAGATCTTGGAGTTAGAGAAAAAGCGTTAATGAAGCTATGCATGGTTTGATTAGATAGTTCACCATTCCTACCCTCCCTCCGAACAACTTCTACCTCCTTCCACTCTGGCCCCCTCCACCCCCATCACCTTTGTCAGTCTTAGAAGCACGATGATTTTACTCTACGTAATTCCCTCCTGTAAAGAGTTTCATTTAATCCTGAGAAAAAACACTTATTAACGAAATTTATACATTCCTGATTGTTCACACTTATATTTGTTTATCAACGTGATTTAATTTTTATGAAATACGTAATAAATATATGGTAACTGGTAAGGAGACGTCTGCGCCAATGAGGATTATCTATTACATAAACAAAAGCGGCGTTGCCACTTACAATGCCTCGTGAACTGGAGGGGTAAAAGGAATCTTTTCTGTGACTTTACGTGTGTTGCCATATTTTTATTCTTTCTGTGATTCACGAAACTGTGCTTCAATGCAACTTTTATAGTTGATTCAATGATTATCACATATTATAACAGCATACAAGAGAATATCTTATCACTATCGATGTTTCATTTCTTATCACCATAAAAATATTTAAAATACAAATTTCATTATGTTATTCTCGAGTTAAGCTAGTCAACAGTTACTCTTGTACTAAGCTGTTCTCTCAGGCTAGTCAACAGTTACTCGCATCCTAAGCTGCTGCTCTCAAGCTATTCAACAGTTACTCTCGTCCTAAACCTCTCTCTCTCTCTCTCTCTCTCTCTCTCTCTCTCTCTCTCTCTCTCTCTCTCTCTCTCTCTCTCTCTCTCTCTCTCTCTCTCAATGAAATATGAATTACTGTATCATAATATCATAAACTACTATGTACAAAGTTAAAAATAATAATAATTCCATTAATAAATTCATTTCTTTTAGCAACTAAATTGTTTTCCAAAATAATTCTTTCGGTAATAAACGTCTATCAGCTGGTTCTAAACGTAAATAAAAGACAAAAATAGATTTTTATTGCTGTATTTTGCTGATTATACATTAATATCATAGTTGGGTGCTGTAATCATTACAGAAAATCATGTTTTTTTATCATAAGTATGTTCATTCACGAAATAGATATACTAGGTACTTTTAGTTTGGTGCAGCGCCAAATCATGAAAATAGAAAGGAATTGTTAGGTAATATACTTTTGTTTGCTGATCTCATGAAGGGGAAATTGAAGATAGGAAAGAATTTGTAAAAGAATTGTGACATTATAGACATATAACTTAAACACACACACAAACAAAGGAGACATAAAATAAACAAGGGAGCCGTGTGTTGAAGTGGCGTTTGAGCACATGCGTATGTAGTCTTCTAGCTGTAATTCATAGGCTAGTAGGCTACCTATATACAGTAGTATGTATACTCCATATTATTTTTAAGGCTAATGTAAAATAACTTTGAAACTGTCTTGAATTTAGTTTAAGGTGATAGTTGAAGACATATTTGGTGCTTGAACTAAAGTAGGCAGTTATAAACATTGGAATAATGGTTTTGGGTGGGTTAATTATTAAATTAGACAGTTTAAAGCAATTTTTGAGGGGGGTACCAGGATAACACTGGTATTTACTTATCACGGGGGGTTCTGGGCCCTATCCCCCGCGATTATCGAGGCCCTACTGTACGTATATATATATGTGTGTATATATGTGTATGTATGTATATATATATATACATTATATATATATATATATATAATATATAATATATATATAATATATTATATATATATATATATATATATATATATAATTAAAGGCCATAAAAATGCCAAAATATAGAGAGAAAATACTATACAGTGGAACCTCTACATACGAAATTAACCCGTTCCGAAGCGGCCTTCATAACCTGATTTGTTCGTATCTAGAACTACGTTTTACATGTAAATTGCCTAATTCATTCCATGCCCTACAAAAGCACCACACTAAATTTTATTATAAAGCTAAATTGACCAATAAACAATAAAGTACAACAATTTAGACCATTCAATACCTAACATAACCATTACTTTACCTGTAAATAGTGTATTAGTGTACAGGGTACAAGAAATACTGTACATATGTATGTAGTAAAATGTGGAACCTTATCTTTCGAGTGAGGCAATGTCCGAAAGTGGCGACAAAGGAGGAGGACAGATGGCAGAAAACATGAAACTTAACTTTACGAAACACATTAAAAAATGACAGAAAACATTAACACTAAACTTTATGAAACACGTAAACACTAAACTTTATGAAACACGTAAACAAATGGCAGAAAACATTAACACATCTTGATTATCTCCATCTTCGTCTCCATAGAAAGCATCCTCTTCTTTCTGTGAACTTCAGCAACATTCTTGTGATCCATGGCTAATAATGTAAGTAATTAAGTTCACACACAACACGATAAAGTAACTTAAAAGTACAACGAAATCTATGTGAACGAATGAATTCCAGGTGTTTACGATAACACTGCTGCAAGAAATGGTCAAGGAACGAACGGCTTTACATAGAGGCATGATGGGACAGGTGCTGACCAATAGGAGAGCAGGATCTTATGGTGGTGACTAGCATCAGGAACCAATGGGAGAGCGGGAGGATGGTGGTGAGTCTACCGAGTTGGCTGCACGCCAGTTTTAAAATTGTTCTCGGCGGCCTGGGCGAGTCTCGGACTTTACAGTACATATTCCCTTTCACAACCTGAATTATTTTCGTACATAGAAGCAAAATAATCTTCGTCTTTCCCTTCGTAACCTGGATTTTTTCAACTCGGGGACTTTCGTATGTAGGGGTATGACTTATGACTGTACTCGCCAAGGGTGAATCCACCCACCACTCAAAAACCTGTTATTGCTACTCTTGTGATGGCATCCATCCATTAAGAATTACAGTAGTCCCCCCGTATTCGCGGGGGTTGCGTACCAGACCCCCCCACGAATAGTTAGAATCCGCGAATGTTTGGAACCCCTATAAAAACGCTAAAAACAGCCTATTTTGTTAGTTAAAACTTAAGAAAAACCACTAAAAATTTTCATACTTGATTTTTTTAGTTTTATCACAAAAAGTGCATTTTATGATGAAATTGATAACAAAAACCAGTAATTTGTGAATATTTCTTATAGAAAAATACCGCGAATGCGCGAATTTTCCGCAAATAATGCAGGGAAACGTTCCCGAGAGAAATCCGCAAATGTGTTAGTCCGCGAATCCGGAGAACGCGAATACGGGGCGTCCGCTGTAATGTCTTTTTATACAGCAACTATATTTCAGTTGTTACCATATTGTATTACAGGTCCATCGCTAATCCGGTTCCAGCACTAATTTCTCTCTAATTTTGGCTAGAGCAACTTCAAATTTCTCAGGTCACCACACCGATCGGCTGCTACTATTTGTTGCACATGATTGCATTTATGTTTTGAATTGTAAAAAATTAAAAATAAAGTAAAAATATAAATGAAAATGGTGTGAATTATAAATGAGAAAATCATAGGTGTAACAAAGGAAACCGTCCAGCGGTAGCAAGTTCTCAAAAGCTAGTGAATGAGTTTCTGCATTTGTATGTGGCCTACACACATTATTGCCTTTATGTTTTGGGTTATATAACCCTCTTACGCCGGAGCGGTAAATAAAAAATTGTCTCCCGTGTGCCGGAGGGGTTTCGGAGTGAGCGCGGAAGCGGAAATTTTTTTTTTCAAAAATCACAGCGCGCTTAGTTTTCAAGATTAAGAGTTCATTTTTGGCTCCTTTTTTTGTCATTGCCTGAAGTTTAGTATGCAACCATCAGAAATGAAAAAAATGATCATTATCATATATAAATAATCCGATATATGATAGCGCAAAAACGAAATTTCATATATAATTGTATTCAAATCGCGCTGTGCGCAAAACGGTTAAAGGTAACAAGTTACTTTTCTTTCGTTGTAATTTACACTAAATTGCAATCATTTTGGTATATAACACATTGTAAAACAATAAAAGCAACACAGAGAAAATATTATCATAATATAATGCATGAATTCGTAACGCGCGGACGTAAACAAATATTTGTTTAAAAAATTCACCATAAATCTAAATATTGTCCTAGAGACTTCCAATTTCTTTCAAAATGAAGAAAAATGATTGAATATTACTATACTGTAAGAGTATTAGCTTACAATTGCAGTTTTCGACCATATCTGACGAGTTAAAGTTGACCAAATGTCAAATTGTTATATATATATATATATATATATATATATATATATATATATATATATATATATTTTATATGCAATTATTTCGGAAATAAAAAAGCTACAACCTTCAAATATTTTTTTGGTTTTTCGTTTTATTCTACATGAAATTGTGCACATTTTCATATATAAAACTCTATGAAATACCTAATATGAAACGGAGCAAATATTCCGAGAATGGGACGTACATATTTCGGAGATTTGCGTTTTTTTACATTTCGGTAGAGTTAAAGTTGACCAAAGGTTGAAATTTTGGCAATTATTGTTATTTATATGAAAATATTTCAAAACTGATAAAAGCTACAACCATGGGTTGTTTTTTAGTTGTATTGTTCATGAAATTGCCACACATTTCAATATATTAAAAACTTTATATAACGGCTAATTTTAAAATGGTGCAAGCATTACCACAATCGCATGTATGATTTTTTTCGGAAGAGTTACCGCGCGGACGTAAGGAAAAAGTTTTTTCATAAATTCACCATAAATCAAAATATTGTGCTAGAGACTTCCAATTAGTTGCAAAATGAAGGTAAATGATTGAATATTACTAGAATATAAGCGTTTTAGCTTACAATTGCGTTTTTCGACCATTTCGTAGAGTCAAAGTTGACCGAAGGTTGAAATTTTGGCAATTATCGTTATTTATATGAAAATATCTCAAAATTGATAAAAGCTACAATCATTAGTATTTTATTGTTGTATTCTACATAAAAATGCGCACATTTTCATATATAATACTTCATGTAACGGCTAATTTACAATGGTACAAAAATTATGCCAAAGTGACAAAATATGTGTCACAGATACTTTTTAGTGCGGCAAGAAAGAAATTCGCGCTTGCGCGCCTGCGTAACAATTGTAAACAAAACAACACCTTGATCCGTGAACTCCCAGCATCCCCCAAGGCGCGTGATTCAAAAGTTTTAGGCTGGTAGGCCTATAAGTATTTTTCCGCGAATTTTAAAAAAAACTTTTGTAAGTCGACGTATAATACGTCCAGTCGGCACACGGGAGACAAAAAATGTCTACGTAAAATACGTCCAGTCAGCGTAAGAGGGTTAAATAAAGAATGAGATAAGCATAAAATAAAAAAAAAAATCATAAACGTAACACAACAAAACAAGCTGTAGGAAGTTCTCTGACACCAGTGAAGGATTTTTTTAATTCCTACATACACTACGCACACGATTTCATATAAGTTTTGTTTTGTAAAACTAAGAATGAGAAAATACAGTAAAAATATAAATTTCAAAAATCAAAAGTGTAACATTCCAAACCTAAACAGGTTCTTAAACGGCAGCAAATGGTTTTGTGCGTTTTTACATACTGCACACACAATTGTGTTTGTTTTTTGGTTTGTAAAAAAAAAAAAATATGAAAGTACAGTAAAAATATATATGAGACTAGCATAAAATATAAATTAAAAATCATAAGTGTAATAACCCAAAACCAAACAGGCTCTAGCAAGATGGCTACCCTAGCCCTTTTCACCCATCCATCACTGCATCCCCACCCCCTCCCAGCCAGGGAAACTGCTCTATAACTCCACCCACCTTCCAAAATAACCCCTCCTCTGAGCAAGTGAAATTTTCTTCCGACCTCCCCCACTCGTCACCGAGGGGTGGGGGGGGGGGGGGTGGTGGCTGCTTGGTCTCTGGTCTGAGTGTTTCAGATAATATCAAGATCTGGATTCGGGCGATCCAGATAATTGAAGGATTACTGCACCATGTTGAAACTTTTAGAAGAAAATTGAATATTTTTTTAGGAACATGTTACAAAAATCATTGTCTCTAGTTAATTTGATGAATAAAAGGGGATATTGCCATATAATTAGAAAAAAGACTTTTATTTCAAATTGTGACAAGTTTTTTTTTACTTTGAACTGCCAGTTTTTTAAATTATGATAAGCCATAAAAAATATGTTGTTAGGAGTATAACATTGCAATAGTACCCATTGCTGTTTTATGTTCAAGTACTGTTTTTTCTGAACATATTTCTTATGCATCTTTTCAGAATTTAATGTTATAAATGGAAAATAATATGGAATATTTAGAATACTCTTATGTATCTCAATCTAGGTTTGACAGCCGCCGTCGATTTTTCGAGGAAGAAGAAGCAGAGCCTAAACGTGCAAATCACAGAGACAGAGAACGACGATACCAGGACCGTAAAAGGGTAGCTTCACGAAATGAAGAAGAAGAACAGCCCGAGTGGTTTACTGGTGGACCTACTAGGTAAGAAATTGAGTAACAAGTATTTGGAAGGTTCAGGAAGGTCTTTTTACTTTGGTTACAAATACTGTATATTTCCTCATAAAAGATGACCTTTAAATCCTAAAACTCACCCTTAAAAATTTGGGGTTGTCTGACACTGTCATTGTAAAAATTAAACCCTGAATTATAAGTGATGTTTGTAAGTAGGCTAACCTAGTCCTCTTTGTTATGACATACATGAAAAGGTTCTCGTTATGATATAAACTGATAAAGATATTAAAACCAATGCTACACTATATATTACGTACTATTGGTATTTTCGAGAAATAATTCCATATCCATGAAATCTGCTTTCATGCATGCGAGCCCAGCTGAGAAAATGTAAACATCGAGTTATGGCTGCCCTCTCTGAAACACTTATCTTTCGGTAACCCTTCAGAAATTTTAATGGTATTGTAATTACGGTAGTACAGACAGTCCCAGGTTATCGGCAATCTGGTTTTATGCCATTCGTCTAGCGTCATAAAATCGGCAATTTTTGACGCCGTAACAGGCCGAGTTGGGGTTATCAGCACCATAAGGTATCTTATGGTGCCATAATGGTGCATAGGGTGCTGTGCTGATAACAGGTTATTGACATCATGAGCGCCATTATGGCACCATAATTTGCTTAATTTCAGTTAATGGCGGTTTTCGGTTACTGGCACCCCTTTGGGAACGGAACCCCTGCCATTAACTGGGGACTGCCTGTAATAACATTCGAGAAATAATTCCATATCCATGAAATCTGCTTTCATGCATGCGAGCCCAGCTGAGAAAATATAAACATAGAGTTATGGCTGCCCTCACTGAAACACTTATCTTTCGGTAACCCTTCAGAAATTTTAATGGTATTGTAATTACGGTAGTACAGACAGTCCCAGGTTATCGGCAATCTGGTTTTATGGCGTTCGTCTAGTGTCATGAAATTGGCAATTTTTGATGCCATAACAGGCCGAGTTGGGGTTATCAGCACCATAAGGTGTCTTATGGTGCCATAATGGTGCATAGGGCGCTGTGCTGATAACACGTTATTGGCATCATGAGCGCCATTATGGCACCATAATTCGCTGAATTTCAGTTAATGGCGGTTTTCGGTTACCGGCACCTCTTCGGGAACGGAACCCCTGCCATTAACTGGGGACTGCCTGTAATAACATTTAGGATGATGTAATGTACATTTTTCATTAACAATTCTTTATTATTATGCTGAAAACAGTTTTGTACATACAACTGTTTAGAACAATTCAGTCATGCGAACAATAATTACGTATGATTAGTATCATACATTAGACTAAGCCTTATTTCAGAAATTGTCTCCCGTATGCCGGCGGGGTTTGGGAGTGAGCGCCGAAGCGGAAAAAAAAAGTTTAAAAAAAAAATCACAGCACGCTTAGTTTTCAAGGTTTAAGAGTTCATTTTTAGATCCTTTTTTTGTCATTACCTGAAGTTTAGTGTGCAAACTATCAGAAATTAAAAAAATATCATTATCGTATATAAATATTGGAATATATGACAATGCAAAAAAAAATATTTCATATATAACTGTGAGCAAAATAGTTGAAGCTAATGAGGTAATTTTTTTTTCGTATTGTACACTAAATTTCGATCATTTTGGTATATAACAAATTGTAAAATGATCAAAGCAACACAGAGAAAATATTATCACAATATGATGCATAAGTTCGTAACATGCGGACGTAAAAAAAGTTGTTTTCAAAAATTCACCATAAATCGAAATATTGTCCTAGAAACTTCCCGTTTGTTGCAAAATGAAGGTAAGTGATTGAATATTACTAGAATGTAAGTGTTGTAGCTTACAATTGCAGTTTTTTACCATTTTGGTCTTGCAGTTTTTGACCATTTTGGTAGAGTTAAAGTTGCCCGAAGGTAAAAATTTGGCACTTATCGTTATTTATATGAAAATATTTCAAAACTGATAAAAGCTACAACCATGGGTTGTTTTTTGTTGTATTCTGCATGAAATTGCACACATTTTCATATATAAAACTTTATGTAATGGCTAGTATAAAATGGTGCAAACATTACGACAATCTGACGGAAGAATTTCTGATTTTTTCGGCAGTTACTGTGCGGACGTAAGAAAAAAGTTTTTTTTCTCAAAAATTCACCTTAAATCAAAATATTATGCTAGAGACTTCCAATTTGTTGCACAATAAAGGTAAATGATTGATTATTACCAGAATGTAAGAGTTTTAGCTTAAAATTGCATTTTTCGACCATTTCGGTTGAGTCAAAGTTGACCGAAGGTTGATATTTTGGCACTTATCGTTATTTATATGAAAATATTTCAAAACTGATAAAAGCTACAACCATGGGTTGTTTTTGTTGTATTCTACATGAAATTGCGCGCATTTTCATATATAAAACTTTATGTAACGACTAATTTAAATAGGTGCAAAACATTACGACAATCGGAAGAAAAAATTTCTGATTTTTTCAGAAGTTACCGTGCGGACGTAAGGAAAAAGTTTTTTTCATAAATTCACCATAAATCAAAATATTGTGCTAGAGACTTCCAATTTGTTGTAAAATGAAGGTAAATGATTGAATATTACTGGAATGTAAGAGTTTTAGCTTACAATTGCTTTTTTTTTTTTTACCATTTTGGTAGAGTCAAAGTTGACCGAAGGTTGAAATTTTGGCACTTGTCGTTATTTATATGAAAATATTTCAAAACTGATAAAAGCTACAACCATGAGTTGTTTTTTGTTGTATTCTACATGAAATTGCGCACATTTTCATATATAAAACTCTTAACGGCTAATATAAAATGGTGCAAAAATTATGTCAAAGTGACGAAATAATTTCTGAGATGTGTCGCTGATGCTTTTTAGTGCGAGAAGAAAGAAATTCGCGCTTGTGCTCCTGCGTAACGATTTTAAACAACACAACAGCTTGATCCGTGAACTCCCAGCATCCCCCAAGGTGCGTGATTCAAAAGTTTTTGCCTAGTAGGCCTATAACTATTTTTCCACGAATTTTTTTAAAAAATTTTATTCGTCAATGTTTCGTACGTCGGTTCGGCACCTGACAGACAATTTTTGTCGACGTTCAATACGTCCAATCAGCGTTAAAGGGTTAATTTCCTCTAATTTGGTAGTACAGCAGGATAACTAAGACATCTGTATCATCACTTCTAATAATATTGCATGGAGGTGATGACATATATTACATGCAGTGGCATCTTTGTGTCTGCCTCTTCATAGATTGAGAATAGTTTTTCCTGATATCTGCCTCTTTGGTGGGTGTTTTCTCTCACAACTTCTCCATTAGGATAACCTCCTGCAATTACAAGTGTGTTTCTCCGGTGGGAAGTATCTCTGAGACTCTGGCCTCTATATAATGACTCAGAAAATGAATGAGTCATTCACTTGAAAAACGTCTGTAGTTGGGAGACACTCTGTTTCCCACAATGATGTGAGAAGGAGCACCAGTGGTAGTTAATATGTTACCATGCCGTTGCCATTCTTTGCCTTGATAACTGAAGTTAAGTTACAGCGGCCACACTAACACAAGGGTCTCAATATCAAGGCCAGGATTCATGAGTAGGGTGATCAACCTCTTGAAAATAACTTCTCCTAGGTCATCAAATGTTTGAAATGTGATTCATTAATACCTTGGATAAAACTCATGCCATCAATGATGTATGCTGTTGGAGTGTAGCATTTGGTTTTCAATTCAGTTTCTTGCATAATAGTTTCCTCCAATGTGTGTGCTAGTTCAGACTGTTACCTTTCTCATGGGGCCATGATCTTAATATAGCGAGATGGAACTGGAGTTAATTCAAAGGACAAAACCTTCATATCAATGTCTCGATACTCTGCAACTGATAGGAAGCAACGGTACAATACTTCTGGATCAAGTATCATTTTCCTAGTTGTGTCTGAAGACATTGCCTTTTTCGTATGCTCAAAAGTCATCACTGTTCCTTTGGGAATGGAATCCCAAAAGCTTTTTTGTTCCTTCGTTCATTAGCCTCTCTGTGATGAAGTTTTGAACAATAGTCTTTCCTCTCTGGAATTGATGTCCAGCATTTCTCTACAGCTTTGGTAATAATCTGGCCGCAGTGATGTTGATCAACTCTTTAGGGATGGTGTCTATGTCAGAGGGCCTTTGGCAGTGCTTCATGATGTCATCTTTTATGGATGCCACATCTGACTTGTCTATTGACACTCTTGATGGGCCTAGCTCCTCATATGTATTACCTTTTGAGGTGTTTTCAAGTATCTGTTGAAAGACCTCTGAGTACTTTCCAGATACGTCCAGTTAACATCCATCGTAGAAGCGCAGCTTTCCGCAGGGTGAATCCTATTGCACCCCCTGTACCCTTTACCTCTCAGTTGATAGTTTGCTCTAGAGCTTGACCATTTGGAACACCGTTAAACTTTCTCCTTTTTATCTGACACACAACAAACCACCTTTCACTAGAAACTTGTACATCTCAGGTTGCTGTGTCTCAAGCGTGTACCTGGCATAGTTACTCGTCCAGCCATATGTAAGAAAGGAATTGTCTCCATAACTGTGTGCAGATGAAGGCTGAAATCACCTTCTTTGTCTGCCCTGTTTAATCTAAGAAAGTGAATTCCCTACCTCTAGAAAGTTGTCCCTGTAATTGAAGGTTTAAGACCGTTCTTCCTGAAATGGGTGAAAGTGCCTGAGAGTTTGGATCACTTCAGATATCTTGTTTTCAGTAGATTAAGTACCCCAAAATAACTAGCTTGGTGGTTCTTGTGCATATTGTTTTGGAATTCATCATCAATCCAAGGAAGACCATTTTTCTTGGAATAGTATTCAGCTGCACAAATATAGGTTGTCAGTGCTTCATGTGCAACTTTCACTCATTCCTTTTGCAAAGTGCTTACCATGCAACAACATTCGGCCTGCTCCACTAGCATACACATTGGAAGATGTCAAGATATCTAGTAAGACACCATTTCTATATAGCTCTCCAATGCTATCAGTGAAAGTCATTATAAGATGCATACCACCGATTCTGATAGTCACACTGCTTTGCAGTTCAGGTTTTGACCAAATTATCTGCTGTGCCTTACTGTAAATGGCAAGGTCAGCAGTCACTAAAGCATGTGGCTGGTCTTGGGATTTTGCAACAGAAATTAGTCTTAATTTAGCAGTATACACATTTGAGAAATTTGAAGGTGGAGCACTGATGAAAGGCAAGTATCTCACATTGGCAACATGAATACTTGTCTGTGATACTATTACATTGAATCCTGACCATGCTGGTAGGAAGGTCATGTCATTAGTATTTCTCCACAATTTCCAAACTAAATCACACGCTTCCACCTGCCCTTGCAAGCTCACGACATGTTCCTCTGCAACGAGCTTTAGTTCAGGCCTCTTATGAGCTCTGTTAAACAAAGATTGAATGGGGTTTCTCCATATACTGTGGGTCATGCAGTGTCCTTTTTTGTGATCTTGGAATGCCACTTAAGATGCCACTTGACTCAGTTCTTTGATATAACACAGGTCCATACACTGGGTGGTCGATTAGCTATCAAGTGTTTCTTCATGCTGGTCAAAATTGTTGATTGCAGCATCTATGATGGAAGTCCAGTCGCCTTGCTTGTTCGTACTTAACGATTCATTGTGGAATGTATCTGCCATCTTTGTTTTAACTTCCTTTGCCACTAATGTCATAAACTGTCTAACCTCATCATATGGAATAGAATAGCCCAGACCATGCAGTTTCAATAAGTTGCCAACTTCCAAATTTGTCATGTAGACGAATACCTAAACCAAAACCAAAACTGATAGGTGTCGCAATGTTATGGCCAAGTCCAATGATGTGACATATGCTTTTACAAGATTTTCTCTTAACGTATCCATCAGCGTGGCATGTAGCATTGGTAAAGGCTTTGTCTGAGGTACACCAAGAAATGAATTCAAGTAATGGTGTAGGGACAAATAATGGAATTGTGAAGAAATTGCAAAATATAGATTAAGAGTAAACTTAATAAGGGTTCTGAGCCCTGCTGTCGGCTGGCTCATTTCTTAGTGAAAAAACTTAACTTTTATTCAACTTTGAATTATTCCAGAAAGTTAATTTTGGTGTCACTAGAAAGCTCATTAAATGCTCTAAAACAATGAATAAGTTAGAAATGTACATATCTGTGACCGTTTGCTCCTGAATGTAAATGAATTTTTTTTTTTTTTACTTTTTGTAATAAAAGTATTATTTTCTTTTAAATGCTTCTGGCAATAAAATCATTGTCATATTAGGATTCCTCATATCCTAAAGCGTACAAAACTATGTCTTGTTTATGTTTAAATCTTTTGTAAGTGTAGTAATATGACAAAAAAAGCATATACACTGTGCAAAAAATTCTAGGAAAGTTTACACTAGTGTGTTAAAAAGACAGCGTTGTGCAGGGATATTGTTAGTATAACTCCATTTCTGGAAAGTAGAAGACTAAAGCTTCAATTTGATACCACATTCAACGTGTTATATCTCTCTCTCTCTCTCTCTCTCTCTCTCTCTCAAAATAATTGTAGGTTGTGTTTTGATTTCCAGCCAAAATGAGTTCATTGAGCTTGTTGGATTTGACGACATTCCCGAAGAAGGAAGTACTTCTGGCAAACCTCAGAGCAAAAGGGAGCGACGGAGATCCAAAAAGGATAGAGATGGTAAGAACAATGCACAGGTTCTTTCTCTGTTGTTTCTTCAGGTTATGTATATTTAACAGTGTAGTTCAGTGGAATATAACTTGATTTTTGTATGGTGAATGTATTAGCTGTTGAAGTTTATGCTTGGGTAAAAACTGGCCAATGAATAGTCAAGTTTCGTGGGATAACTGTGATGTATAGTTGTACAGTAGTTGTATTCAGTAGGTTCCAAATGTTAGTACCCTATTAGGCAGTCTGATATTCAAGAGAATTTAAACTTTACATAAAGTTGTCAAACGGACTTTGAACTACAGTTAAGTTGTTAAAAAGGATTTAATGAAGTTTTATTTGAAATAATCTTGGTAGAGTAATATATTTTAATGATTAAGTCATTTTTCTCATGAACTCGCAGAAGAATAATTGTTTTCCAATGTTGTTTCCAGCGATTCATCAAATATTAATTTAGATTTTTATTTTTACATCCAAAATAAGTTTACCATCTTATTGCACAAAGGTAGGAGCAAGGTTAAAGGAAAGTTTACTTGTCTTCAGTTCAGTATCACATCAAATGTTTGTTTCAGATATATGAAGAACAGTGGTTATCACAATACAGTAATGGTGGTAAGCTTTGTAACCCAAATCCATGCTCGTTACTGAACTGTTATGTGGGTTGGTATGAGATACAATATTAAGAAATTCAATTAGTAGTTATGGTATTAGAATTGACTCTTGAATTTAAAATTTTTAAATATTTAGAAACTGTTCCTTAGAAAAAACTCATGCTTTACAAGAGCATATACGTGGACAAATGTCACCCGACTGGAAGTTTTATCATAAGTATCCTCCTAATCAGTAGATGAGAAGTACAGTAACTCCAAGTTCATATCTCCCTATTGTGTATGAAGCCTCATTCTTATATTAACATCTGCACCCATATGATGAAAGGGAAGCGGATCATTGTAAGGTAGTGTTGTATTTGTGAAATGAGGCAGAACCTCTTTGTAAAGCATTGTTTCTGTGAATAAGACTAGTATTTGTTGACAAATCATATCCTTACAAATCATATCCTTTTGTATATCCTTTGCTTCTGTTTGATTGGCATTATGTATGCTTACAGTATTCCTTAGATTATTTGCAATGAGGATAAGGTAAAAACAATATATGGATTTAAAACAGCTATTTTCACATAAGTGACTTACCAAACAATTACATTAGCTGTATGCTTTCTTACCTGGCAGTCGAAAATTCAAATTCCTGGCGGCGGTAGTAGCGCTGCCATTGTTTTTGTAGGTGATACAGATCCCGCCCACTTTCGGGAATACCTGGTATTGCTGAGCTAGACTCTTCAATTTGTTTTCTGCCGGCCACGGGGTAACACCGGTGGTTTGTTGTTGCAATCGACTTTTGTCGCCATTGTGGATTTTTTCTTTTTGGTGATGTACAATTTCTTGGTAGGCTTTATTGCCTCATCAGTTAGCTGCCTAGTTATTAACAAGTTATTACGAAGATTTCTGATGCTAGTTCTTCTTCAGTTAGGTTTTGCAGCAGTGGCTGCAAAACTAGATAAGCTTAAACTATGTTACGATCCACACTCACGATTCACACTCCAAATGTGTTAAATATAGGGGTCAGTGCTGTAGCAAGGAATTAACTTGTGATGAGTGCCGTAGTTTAGATGAATAAGGTTGGAAGACTTTTCAAGCTCATTTGGATAAGATGGACAAAGATAGGAAAAGGAAAGCAGCTCTTAGAGCGGGTAGTAAAACTAGAGTAGAGGCAACTCCCGTGCCTTTAGAGGCAAACAAACCGTCACTATCCTCTCCACTTTTATCGAATATTTCACCTATTGATAGTCCTCCAACTTCAGTACCAATTACTCCAGACCAGGTATCCCATGTTTCTGATCCCAATACCATTTCCTTGTTAGAGTCCAAGATGGACAAGAAATTTGAGTTCTTGGCGAAATCTGTTATGGATTTGGGTATGTCGTTTCTTGCGTTTGTAGAGAAGTCAAGTGAAAAGGCCAGTGTTAGGCCAAGTGTCAGTGTCGTGTCCAGGAGGCGGCTGTCCATTCCCCTTCCCAGCTCCCAGGAGAAGACATACCAGAGGTCGAAGGGAGACTGGGGGAGTTTGCCCACGGTCAGTCGCCGACTCCGTCGACATAGTCGACTTGCGAGTCCCCAGGAAACGCTGCAGGAAAGGCGTAGATATCAGTGAGGCGCAGATGTTGTCCGACTCGGAAGTTCAGTCGCCTGTGTTGAGGCAAAAAGTGTGGAGTGATTTAGTATCGCGTCCTTTGAAGAGACATTCCCAGCGTACAAGAGGGATGTCGCCGCCTGTTAAGAAATCCGAGGAGCACTGAAGTCCACAACCTTCCTGCAGTTTCGCGCCGGACCAGTTTTTCTGGGAAGATCGTCAGTCCTCTTCGGATAGCGTAACTTCGGACGGAGTCAGACGCTCACGTGCGTCTGGAGCTGTTTCAACTTGTTCGCCTCATTTGCCTCGAGTTGCTTTGACTCGTTCGCCTCATACGTCTCGTTTTGTTTCGACTCCCAGTCATTCGTTTTCGAAGAAGAGCCGTACGACAGCCATGACTTCGTCTTCGCCTAAGGATGATTCGAAGGCCAAACCCTTGCTTGAGGATTCCTCTTTGGGTCCCTTTAAACATCAACTTCAAGAATTGATGGTCTTTTTGAAGAAGACAACGAGCCTGGCGGAAGAGGAAGACGGGGTATCGGCTGTCCTGTCGGAAGAGGAAACTCAAGACCAGGATTCGAAGCCCTCTTCTGCTTATTCTAGTCTGTTAAGGTTTCTTTTACAGACTTATCCAGACTTTTTTTGAACCAGCTTCGCCTTCTTCACCTCCGTCGATGTTTGTGAAGGATAGGAGATCAGCGCCTTCGCGGTTACCGAAACCAGTTCTTTCTCAGTCCTCGGAGAAAGCACTGAAGGAAGTAGAAGAGTGGCTTGCTAAGAAGAGGGAGTCAGGCAAGGCTTCGTTCGCCTTCCCTCCATTGAAGCTGCAGAATAAAACCTACAGGTTTTATGCGACAGGAGAAGTTCCTTCTTTGGGAGTTTTTGCCTCCTCCCAAGGAGACTTCTTCGGCCTTGTGGACTCTCACAGAAGAGCAGCGTTCTCGGCTGTGAAAGTGTTGTTCTCTTCACAAGAGTTAGATCACCTGGTGAAGAACTTATACAAGCTGATCGAAGTCTTCAGTTCCTGGATTGGACTATTGCAGCGTTAGCCAGGAAAATTGAAGTTTGCCAGTCTCTGGATGAGGATTTTTCTGCCAACTGGCTCAATGTGTTGTCCTGTGCGGACAGGGCAGTGAGAGATGGTTCGGGAATTGGCCACCCTATTCACTAAGGAAGTACTAAAGAAGAGAGAACGGTGGTGCTCCTTCACATCTTGAGGAGTAACCACGAACCAAAAATTGGCTTTGTTGTTTTCCCCCATGAGTAAATCTCACCTGTTTCCAGAAGAAACCATCAAGCATGTGCTGTCAGACCTCGAGAAAAAGTCCACTAATGATCTTCTTTTTCAGTCAGCGAGAAGACCTAAGGAACCTCTAGCAACAGGAGCCAAGGCTTCTCCTCTACAAAAGCATCCCTTTCAAGGAGGTAAGTCGAGGTGGCAGCAGAGACCAAGAACTAATCTACGAACCACCTCCAAGTCTACCATGAAACCTTCCTTTAAGACAGATAAATGATCGGAAGGTTCTTCACACACCCGCGGGGGCAAGACTCCACGACTACTGGGAGGAATGGAGTCAAAGAGGAGCAGAAGAGTGGGTAATACAGGTGCTTCGAGAGGGATATGTGATCCCTTTTACGCAGGATCCGCCACTGTCCAATACACCTGTCTGTTTGACAGCATACTCGACAGGATCAACAAGAGCTTTGGCTTTAGCCAAAGAAGTAGAAGAGCTCAACAAAGAAGCCATAGAGGAGGTAACAGACACGAACTCCCAGGGTTTTACAACAGGCTCTTCGTAGTCCCCAAGGCATCAGGGGGATGGAGACCTGTTTTGGACATAAGCGCTCTGAACCTTTCGTCCAGAAGACGAAATTCCGAATGGAAACCAGTCGATCGGTAATGTCAGCCATCCAACCGGGTGACTGGATGGTATCTCTCGACATGAAGGATGCATACTTCCATGTCCCCATCCATCAGAACTCCAGGAAGTTCCTGAGATTCGTCTTCAAGAAGAGTGTCTTCCAGTTCAGAGCCCTCTGCTTCGGTCTGTCAACCGCCCCTCAAGTATTTACTCGGATTCTCGCTTCTCTGGGAAAGTGGCTGCATTTGATGGGGATCAACACAGCTTTTTACTTAGACAACTGGCTTCTGAGAGCCAGATCCAGTCGTCAGTGTGTGAAGGGCTTGGAGAAGACGCTTACTTTGACACAACTATTGGGTATCATAATAAACACGGAGAAGTCCCAATTGATTCCAACTCAGAGGATTCTCTATTTAGGGTTGATACTAGACACACTAGCTTTTTTGGGTTTTTCTCTCCCCTAAGAGGATAGAGTCCTGCCTGTCGACAGTCCAGCAGTTTCTGGTTTGTCCGTCCTGCTCAGCACTCGAATGGATGAGCCTACTCGGTACCCTGGCATCAGTGGAGAGTTTTGTCAGGTTAGGACACCCACACATGAGGCTGCTTCAGTTCTTCCTGAAAGCAGATTGGTCTCGGAAGACACAGTCGGACTCACTAGTTTTCCCCCTGACGGAAGAGATAAAGGTGGACTTTCGTTGGTGGCATTCGAGGGAAAGATTACAAGAAGGAATCTCCCTAGTCGTGTCGAACCCCGACCTGCAGTTCATCTCAGACGCCTCAGACAGCGGATGGGGAGCCCTCCTAGGAGACAAGAGAGTATCAGGTCTGTGGACAGAACGAGAAAAGACCTTGCACATCAATGGGAAGGAATTGAAGGCCATCCTCTTAGGGCTACAAGCGTTCGACCACTTAGTCACCGGGAGAAACATAGCGATCTACTCGGACAACACCACTGCGTTGTCATATGTACGAAAGCAGGGAGGGACCCACTCGTTCTCTCTCAACAAGATAGTCGAAGATCTCCTCACCTGGACGAACGAGAAAAGGATCACCCTTTTTCTAAGATTCGTGCAAGGGAGAATGAATGTACTTGCAGACGAACTGAGTCTGGTAAATCAGGTGTTACCAACAGAATGGACTCTGAACGAGAGCATGTGTCAGGACCTCTGAAAACTTTGGGGAAGACCATCAGTAGATCTGTTCGCCACATCGAGGAACAATCGCCTTCCCATTTTCTGTTCTCCGATTCCAGAACCACTAGCGTGGAGAACAGATGCGATGCTACTAGATTGGACAGGACTGGATGTTTATGCTTTTCTTCCCTTCGGGATGATAAGAGAGGTCTTAAACAAGCTTCAATCGCACCAGAATGTGACAATGACCCTAGTAGCGCCATTCTGGCCCAGGAAAGAGTGGATTTTCCCAGACTACTTCCACAAAATCCTTCGCTTCTCGGACAACCCCATTTCAACCGATATCACCAAGGGTTGTCCGCTCTGGTCCTGACAGGATTCAGACTGTCAGGGACCTGGTGAGAGCAAAAGGGTTTTCGGGAAGGGCGTCAGAAGCTATTGCTAGCTGCAGAAGAAGCTCTTCTGCCAAGCTCTACCAGTCCAAGTAGAGAGTCTTTAGGTCATGGTGCAGACGACATAGCATCTTTTCTTTCGGAATTTTTTTCATTTCTGAGGGACACCAAGAAGTTGGCCACTTCAACTATTAAAGGATATAGGGCCATGCTTTCATCGGTTTTCAAGCATAGAGGCCTCGACATTTCGTCAAATCAGGAAATTAGTGACCTGATCAGATCCTTTAGTTCCTCCAAGATTTTCAAACCTGAAGAAGTGGAATGGAACTTGGATGTAATTTTAAGGTGGCTCAACGGCCCGCAATTCGAACGGTTGAATTCTGCAACCTTGAAGGACGTAACTAGGAAGACACTATTCCTAGTCGCCTTAGTCACAGCGGGAAGAGTAAGCGAGTTCCAGGCGATGAGTAAGGAAGTGGGTTTTGCCCGGGGCAGTGCAGTTTGCTTTATGTAACAGACTTTCTTGCTAAAAATGAGGATCCTTCGAATCCTTGGCCCGTTCTTTCAAGATAAAGAACCTAACGGACTTATTCGGGTCGGAAGATGAGGAACGTACATTGTGTCCGGTCAGAGCCATCAGACACTATAAAGCAATTACTATGACACTAGGACAGAAACTGAGAGAGGAGAGGAGAGCCGACTCTGGTGCTCGGTGAAAGACCTGTCTCGGCCTCTTTCAAAGAATGAAATGTCCTTTTTCCTGAGGAGTTTGATCCGAGAAGCGCATGCCCAAACTTAAGAACATGCTCTTAGGGTGCTGAAAGTGAAGATGCATGAGATTCGTGCAGTAGCAACGTCTTTGCCCTTCAGACAGAATAGTCTCTATCCTCCATTTTGCAAACTACATTCTGGAGGTCGAAATCGGTGTTTGCATCGCACTATTTGAAGGAGGTAGAAACTACTTACAAAAACTGCATTAGATTTGGACCGTTGTCAGTAGCGGGAATGGTGTTGGGAGAGGAAGCATAGGGGGACCCAGTTTTTTCCCTCTACTATCTCCTCGCCTTGAATTTGAGGTTTTTTGAGTTTGTGGGAAACCTGGGGGTACATATACCTGAAGTACCCACCAGTTAATGGTGCCATATGGTTTTTAGTGTAGGTGATGGTTTTTTGTGGTTTTTTATCTGGTCTTTTCGCCCAGGGGAAGGGCAAATTATTGTTGTTTTTGTCAATCATTGGTGCACTTCCATGATGGCAAAAATCCCACCATTAATAAGGATGACCCTGGCCTTTACTGCCATGTCTCCTACATGTGATGAGAGCGCCAACCAGAGGCAGTATCTACCTGTAGCTGCTCTCTCACAAGGTAAGGTACTGCAGACATTATATATAATGTGAGCAGATGACTGTTGTTTTTGTTCATGAAGCTATCCATATACCACCTTCTGGGTAATGTGGCGTCTGCTAATGTAATTGTTTGGTAAGTCACTTGTGTGAAAATGATATTTTAATGATAAAATAAGGTTTCACATATACGTACCAAACAATTACATAATCAGATGCCTCCCTCCTCCCCACTGATGGACGTTGCGGCTCAACGAATTGAAGAGTCTAGCTCAGCAGTACCAGGTATTCCCGAAAGTAGGCAGGATCTGTATCACCTACACAAACAATGGCAGTGCTGCTACCACCGCCAGGAATTTGAATTTTTGACTGCCAGGTAAGAAAGCGTACAGCTAATGTAATTGTTTGGTAAGTATATGTGAAACCTTATTTTATCATTAAAATATAATTTTGTAACCCATTTTTCCTATGTTGTCACTACACTATTCAGTACACACTGTATATGCTTATAAACAACACACACTACACCATACAGTATTGCATGCACAACAGAAACCAAACTGCACTTACTTAATAAATTACTGACTGTTCCTGGTTATGGGGGGAGAGTGGGTATTCCACTGAGGGGTTGGAGATGTGTATTTCCGGTGATAGAAGTTCACTATTGACGTGGTTCAGAAGTCATGTAAAGCCGTTGGTCCCGTAGCTGAATAACCACTGGTTCCATGCAATGTAAAAAACACTATACAAACAAACAAACAAGACCAAGGAGGTGCCTATAATTGCCATTAACCAAAACTTGGTGATTTATGGCACTTACGGCGTGATAACTGGTTATCAGCGCCATAAGCATCATTATGCATGTATAAAGTTAGCATTGAACTTCTTTCTCACATTTACAAAGGAGAACCAAGAGAGAGAAAGGGAAAGGTGATCAAGCGAACAGCAAGTGCTTACTGCAGTTTACCTCAATATAATGCATACATGTATATATACACATACTTTATTATTATTATTATTAATATCCAGAAACTGAAACCTTTTCATATGGAACAAACCCCACAGGGCCCAATGACTTGAAATTCAAGCTTCCAAGGAATATGGTGCTCGTTAGGAAGAAGTAAGACTAGGTAAACGGAAATACAGAAAGAAGATATATAAGAATATATTCATATGCAAGGAGTATAGTATTAGGTTAGTAATGTATTGCACCTTTGCTTGAACTTCTGAAGTCCTAATTGCACAACTTCCTCTGGAAGGCAATTCCACAGTCCAACACAGAAGAATAAAGGACCTCTGGAACTGACAATTTTGACAGTGAGGCACATTTACTGTATATTGGTGCTGCTTTTCAGCAAATTTGGTTGCTTTTGGCAAATATAAGGGATCAACTGTGAATGTGAAAGATATCTGTTGAATTACAACTTATGAAAAAGTTACCGACGAGGCCATCCGTCAATGGTCCATGTCATAACTACTACTGTTAGGAAACAGAAACCTACCACCACGAACCAGTCTATCTAAATGAGAGAATCTCTGGCAAAAGCAGACATCCACACCGGATAACAGTATTCTAGTAAAGGGAGTACAAATGACATAAAACAGGGTCCGTCGGTTTTATCACATTTATATCTTAAGCTTTATGAACAGTAATGAAAATATAATAGATGTTTTCCAAAAAGTTAAATGCGAGTCAAAAATTACACCTAAAATAGTTAAAGCTACAGACTTGTCAGCAAAGTTTTCATCCTCCTTAAGGGGAAAATGGGGTGGGAAATTGTATGAGATCTGGTAACTAATGGTGTTTTTTTTTTTACCGGAGTTCAGCCTTGTACCCCACCGACTACACCATTCCCTGATCCAGTCCCTGTCCCGATGGAGGCTGAGGGGAGCTTCATGTCTCAAAAGTAAAGATTTTATTACACCCACAAATGTTGCATCATTTGCATACTGATCAATCTTGTTTTCTAGGCAAACAACCATGTCACTTGTATACACTAAAAATAACGGTGGACTAAGAACACTGCCATGTGGCACTCCAGACACAATAGGTCTTGGTTAACTCTGTACTCAAAACCCTTATCAAGGTTCAATGGTAAATGGCATGTACAGGCGGCCCTCGGTTAGCGGCAGGGGTTCCGTTCCTGGCCACCGACGCCAAGCGATTTTTGACGCTGAGCGATTTTAAAGCCTACGGCCACCGCACACCTTCTTTCGAAACTCTAGACCAGTCAAAAGGCGCCGTATTCCCACAACAGCGCAATAAGTAAAATTATATTTATGCAGTATAGTACTATAGAATTTACTGTACAGTACATGTGGGTGTCTAGAGTATGTAAAGATATAATAAAGTTTATACAGTGTACAGGTAGCTGTAGTGTTCAGGTTACAATCATTAGTCTTACGATAGTTCGATTTTATGAGAGATCAAATTACAATGGCCTAACTTTATCCATCTTCTAGTTACATAGGTTCAATAACAGCAAAAGAGAATGATGAAAGTATGGTTTTAACGCTATACTCGTTGCATGAACGTGTACAGCCATGAACAACCGAACGAGAAACGACTTTTTTTTTTTTTCTAAGTACAACCGAACTGGATAACATCTGTTTGGCTTGTATTTCAATCATCGTACTACAGTACAACATTACCGTATTTGTTATAAATGGCGTTATGTATAGAATGGAACTGAGATATCTTGATGTAATAACTTTATTCGCTATAGATCAGAGATCAATATAGATTAAAGATCAATCGGGAAATATACTGTTAAATTTAAACCTAGTTATAACTGAAGCTGAGAAAACTGTTCAAGCTGCTAATGACTATTATCGTACATTGGCAACAAGAATAAAAGTGCAGTAAACGTCTGCCATCAAACACAACTGTAGATAAAATTGGGATAAAATCATTTTAATCAAAACTACTGTGCTTGAAAGAACACATTTTACTGTTGGTTTCACGCCGATATAAGATGAATAACGCAAAGTTCGTTTTACGATGATATAAAGGATTATTGCGAACGGAAGCACGTAATTTTTTACGCAATAAACATGCCGCCAACGTAATCTGTTAACGAAAAAAAAAAGTAGTTCACATTCACAACGAGACATATTCAATAGATATTTCCACCTAAAAATAACTTTGTCTCATATAAGTCAAGTATATAGATATTCGTTTATGCTAACTAGAAGCAAGAGCATTCGCTCAGAATTGCATTATGGTGAAACAAACTCGTATTCATCAGCTGATTTCAAACCACAACATTGGCCACTCTGCGGAATACTGGCTTAAATTTGCCGTAGTATTTTAAAATACAATAATATGAGAATACATACAATATTCTTGGATACAGTGAAATAATGTATAACTTTTTAAAGGATTTATGGAAAAGATGCATAATTAATAAAAATAACACAAAGCATTTTTCGGAACTGGTGGACAAGAACGAACATGAAAAAACATCCCCTGACAACGTGGAGCATAGTTACAAAGGCTGCCTTAATTTGTATCTTATTTCTGTACAAAAATGAAAATACCTTTACGTAATATATTTTCATACACATTTTTAAACATAAAAGCATAAACATTTAAAAAATCAACACATCGATCGCTAAATTTGCACTCTTTTCAACTCTATATTTTCGGAAGAGCGGCAGGCGGCAGCTCACAAGAAAGAACATGAAAAAACATCGTATTTGATAACGTGAAGGGCAGTTTCAAAAGCTGCCTTTGTATCATATTTCGTACAGAAATAAAAATACCTTCCACGAAATACATTTTCATACACATTTTAAACTAAAGCATGAACATTTATAAATCGACAGATCCATAGCTAAATTTGCACTTATGTAACTCGATATTTTCGGCATAGAACAGCGTCAGAGGCATATACAGGCGGCCCTCGGTTAGCGGCAGGGGTTCCGTTCCTGGCCACCGACGCCAAGCGATTTTCGACGCTGAGCGATTTTAAAGCCTATGGCCGCTGCACACCTTTCGAAACTCTAGACCAGTCAAGGGCCCCGTAATCCCACAACGGCGCAATAAGTAAGATTATATTTATGCAGTATAGTACTATAGAATTTACTGTACAGTACATGTGGGTGTCTAGAGTATGTAAAGATATAATAAAGTTTATACAGTGTACAGGTAGCTGTAGTGTTCAGGTTACGATCATTAGTCTTACGATAGTTCGATTTTATGAGAGATCAAATTACAATGGCCTAACTTTATTCATCTTCTAGTTACATAAGTTCAATAACAGCAAAAGAGAATGATGAAAGTATGGTTTTAACGTTATACTTGTTGCGTGAACGTGTACAGCCATGAACAACTGAACGAGAAAAGATTTTTTTTTTTTTTTTTTTTTTTCTAAGTACAACCGAACTGGATAACATCTGTTTGGCTTGTATTTCGATCATCGTACTACAGTGCAACATTGCCGTATTTGTTATAAATGGCGTTATGTATAGAATAGAACTGAGATATCTTAATGTAATGACTTTATTCGCTATAGATCAGAGATCAATATAGATTAAAGATCAATCGGGAAATATACTGTTAAATTTAAACCTAGTTATAACTGAAGCTGAGAAAACTGTTCAAGCTACTAATGACTATTATCGTACATCGGCAACAAGGATAAAACTGCAGTAAACGTCTGCCATCACACACAACTGTAGATAAAATTGGGATAAAATCATTTTAATCAAAACTACTGTGCTTGAAAGAACATTTTACTGTTGGTTTCACGCCGATATAAGATAAATAACGTAAAGTTCGTATTACGATGATATAAAGGATTATTGCGAACGGAATCACATAATTTTTTACGCAATAAACATGCCACCAACGTAATCTGTTAACGAAAAAAATAGTAGTTCACATTCACAACGAGACATATTCAATAAATATTTCCCCCTAAAAACACGCTGTATAAGGAAAAATAACCTTGTCTCATATAAGTCAATTATATAGATATTCGTTTATGCTAACTGGAAGCAAGAGCATTCGCTCAGAATTGCGTTATGGTGAAACAAACCCTTATTCATCAGCTGATTTCAAACCACAACATTGGCCGCTCCGCAGAATACTGGCTTAAGTTTGCCGTAGTATTTTAAAATACAATAATATGAGAATACATACAATATTCTTGGATACAGTGAAATAATGTATAACTTTTTAAAGGATTTATGGAAAAGATGCATAATTAGTAAAATAACACAATGCATTTTTTGGAACTGGCGTACAAGAACGAACATGAAAAACCATCCCCTGACAACGTGGAGCGTAGTTACAAAGGCTGCCTTAATTTGTATCTTATTTCTGTACAAAAATGAAAATACCTTTACGTAATATATTTTCATACACATTTTAAACATAGAAGCATAAACATTTGAAAAATCGACACATCGATCGCTAAATTTGCACTCTTTTTAACTCGATATTTTCGGAAGAGCAGCAGACGGCGGCATACAAGAACGAACTTGAAAAAAAACATTGTAGTCGATAACTTGAAGGGGAGTTTCAAAAGCTGCCTTTTTATCATATTTCTGCACAGAAATAAAAATACCCTATTCGTAATACATTTTCATACACATTTTAAACATAAAAGCATAAACATTTATAAAATTGACACATCGATCGCTAATTTGCACTTCTTTTAAATCTATATTTTCGGAAGAGCGGCAGGCGGCGGCTTACAAGAAAGAACATGAAAAAATATCGTATTTGATAATGTGAAGGGCAGTTTCAAAAGCTGCCTTTGTATCATATTTCTGTACAGAAATAAAAATGCCTTTCACGTAATAGATTTTCATAAACATTTTAAACAAAAGCATGAACATTTATGAATCGACACATCCATAGCTAAATTTGCACTTATGTAACTCGATATTTTCGGCATAGAACAGCGTCGGAGGCATATATTTTACCGTAATACCTACGTAATAACTCTCCATAAAATTTGTCAATATAATTTGCATAACCTTTATGGTCTGAACGGCATTTCTACAAATGTATGAACTCGTTAGACAACGGCGCTAGCGGCGCTGTAAACTGAAATTTGTGCCGTAAAGATACCTTTACAATGCCTTATTTTTTTAATGAATATTTTTGATGACCGCCGTAAAACCGATTCGCCATTGAGTGATTGCGCCGTTAACCGCGGGCCGCCTGTATTTTACCCTAATACCTACGTAATAACTCTCCATAAAATTTGTTAATATGATTTGCATAACCTTTATGGTCTGAACGGCATTTCTACAAATGTATGAACTCATTAGACAACGGCGGTAGCGGCGCTGTTAACTGAAAATTGTGCCGTAAAGATACCTTTAAAATGCCTTATTTTTTTAATGAATATTTTTGACGACCGCCGTAAAACCGATTCGCCATTGAGTGATTGCGCCGTTAACCGTGGGCCGCCTGTAGTCTAAAAGAGCATAGCGTATTGACTATCCACTAACTATCCATTAAATTCATCACATTTATATAGTGGATTAAAGATGCTTTTTAACAACTTTGGAGAGCAAAGGGAGAATAGCAATTGGCCTGCAGTTACTGCAGTCTGCAGATATGCTACTCTTTGGGACAGGCTCTGTAATACTAAGCTTTCGTTCATCTGCAAAGACACTACATTGGCTTAAAAATCTATAGGATGTACTAAACTTGGGAGACATCACACTAGAAAATTTTTATAGACAGAAGGAAGAAATCATCAGGGTCTTTTCCACCCCAGCTATCAAAATTATCCAGAATTTTTGTGACATTCCTGGAGCAAAATGCAAATTTCATATAAGTAACTAACCAAGTAATTACTTAGCTATAGTGTTAGCTCACGCAGCAACGTTTTTAAACATCGCAGTAGCTCTTCAATGCCATAGTGTAGTTGACAAGCCCTGCCCCACTGGTTGGGTGTTAGGTAATGACTTTGCCAACGGCATCATTGTAAGGTAATGACTTTGCTAATGGCATCATTCTGTTTCTGCCAGTCTTACAATCAATATCGTAGAGCTGCTACAGTCTTGTTTTCTTATTATTCTTGCTGGAATTCGATGAAGTATTGTTGCCTTCATGTAGCCCTCAAGCTGCTTGTTTGCTTTTGTCAGTTTGGATTAGTTTTGGTTTGGTTATATCTGATTTGAGTGCTTCTAGCACCCAACACCAGCTTCCGAGCACCCAGCGTCACCTCTTAATCACCTGCCTACCTCTTTCAAGCGCCCACCTTGGATCAAGGTGAGCCTTCTTTGGTGCTCATCAGGCAACAGCTTTCTGAAATCATGAGCTTCCTTTAAGCTTCCATCTCTCAACCTGCTCATGACTTATCCCTGCCTCCATTCTCATCAGAGGATTAAGAGGAGATCAACCAAGACTCCCCTCCTCCTTCGGCATATGCAGCTCTTCTTCCCTATCTGTAGGCAAGTTTTCCAGTTTATTTTGCTCCAGCTGCCCTGACCTCGTCTGCTTCTTCCTTCCTTATAAAGAGCCTCCCAGAAAATAGCTCCAGGTTCCCCAAGATGGCTCTTTCCTCATTATCCAAGAAGGCGATTAAAAGAAATCAAAGACTTGCTCTCTGCTAAGAGAGAGTAACGCAAGGCTGCTATTGCCCATCCTCCCTCTCATCTGGTTAAGAGGAGATACCTGTAGTACGCCATCGTTGAAGTTCCTTCGATTCGCTTTACCTTTATCCTCTGTCAATTGTGGAAGATATCGCTTGAGACCTCCAGGAGAAGTCCACTCGAGACCTCTTAGCTCAGTCTTCCGAGCACCCCAAGAGGAGTTTGCTGTTGTTGTTTGTACCCAAGATGATCTCTCCACTGCAACATCCCTTTCGTGGAAGCAAGCCTGATTTGCAAACTAGACCCTGCTTGAACATCCAGTTCTCAACTAGAACCATCAAGAGGAGCTCTTCCACAATGTTGCCCAAGAAGTGAACAAGAACCACTTCATGGCCTGGTAGGAGCCAGACTTCTCCATTTTTTGGAGAAATGGGATCACAGAGGTGCAGACTAGTAGATCATCAAGATTCTGAAGGAGGGCCACTGCATCCCTTTCATGGAGCACCCTCTTCTGGTCACTTCTCCCATCATTGTTACAGCCTACTCAGCAGGCTCAGAGAAGCATTCAGCCCTTTTTGAAGGAAGTATCCTCTCTCCTTCTGACAAGAGCCATAGAAGAAGTCAAAGATATCCTCACAGAGGGCTTCTACAATAGTCTGTTTGTAGTCCCCAAAACATCAGAGAGGGTTGGAGACCAGTCTTTGACGTAAGCACCCTCAATCACTTCATAAGGAAGTAGTAGTTCAAGATGGAAACGAATCAGTCAAGTCATGGCATCCATTCACCCGGGTTATTGGATGATAACATTAGACATGCAAGGCGCATACCTCCGTATCCCCATCCATCTGGACTCCAGGAAGTATCTCAATTTGTCTTCCAGGGCAAAGTCTATAAGTTTCGGTCCCTCTGCTTTGGCCTCTCTACAACACCTAATGTTTACTCGAGTCTTCTCCCATCTCGCCAGATGGCTTCACCTGATCAGTATCAACATCAGTCTTTACCTGGACAGCTGGTTTCTTCAATCCCCTTCGAAGGAAAAGTGTATAAAGGACCTACAGACCATTCTTCAGCTTACTGAGGAACCAGGAATTCTTTTAAATCTTCAAAAGTCCCAATTAGCCCTGACATATATTCTCTGTTTGGGGATGATTATCAACTCTCAGAATTTTTGTTTGAGATGAATCATACCTACTTTTCAAGTTAGCTATATCTCCCCACCAATTAGGCAAGTCGGCATTTAAACAAAAAATCGAATGGCTACCCGGATGACTGTCTAGTTTACCTGTTCTCCACCAGGTGTGTTTCGAATGTTTTAGCTCTTCACATAATTCTCCTTACCACCATTTCGGTTAGGCGATTGTTGGTATTCTAAGAAGTTTGCCTGTTTTAAACCAGTTTATGGTATTGTAATTTCATTTTCTTAGGATATCTTCCACTGGAAGTAAAACCAATAACATCATGCTAAGTAAGAATGTTTTTGATATAACCAGGATGTTGAAATTGAAAGTTGATCACATTCGGTTTGTACTTGCAAGGGTACAGTGTGTGATCTTAGAACTACTAGGTGTGAAGAATGTTGGGAATTATTTTGAGGAATTTTGTGCCTGAATATGCCAGATATAGGAAAGACGGGAAACTAATTGATTGCAAAAGCAATTAGTTAGTTAGGTCAGGGCTTAAACCTGTCATGCTATCCCTAATCAGACTAGGCATTTTGGTAGCGCTAGTATTGACTTCCTTTGTAGCTCTGCCTTCTGCTCCCCATTCGGTTCAGGAAAAGCGTGAAAAGAAGTTAGAACATGACATTAAACTTATTTTTAGTTCTAATACAAGTTGAACTGGGTTCGTGACGGGAACATTCCGAATCCCTCCATAGTGTGTGCTCTTTTTCACGTTCCCTGTTAGAAGTAAGGTATTGGTGCCCTCGTCTGTACATAGCCTGAGCCTAGGACTGCCCTGTGACAGTTGGTAATGTCCGCTGCCAGGGAACCTGGTCGGTTTAATAATATATAATATATAATTATATAATATATAATATAGGTGTAGACATTTTATTGAGATGATAATGTATCAGTAGCGAGTTTTACACATTTTAGATATGTCGACTCAGTCGACTGTTTCTCTCTCTCATGGTTTGGTTATTTTAGATTCTCGTCTGCTAGCATGTTCCTTTATCTTCGTAATGCTTAGGTTCGTTCTTTGCCTGCTTTCTCTTCGGCTATCGGCAAAGCTCTTACTACTGCCTCGGTTAATGTTTCTCTTTCAAGTCAACACTGTCTGTAGTATGTAAAGTTCTCGCCAAGTTAGATATTATTCTAGCTTCATAGCTTTCCAATGAAGTTTTATATAGGAATGCTTTCAAGTATGTACGTTCGCTTTCAGACGAGGCGGGAGTCATTGTAACTCCTCTCCCACCGCCTCCTGCTTCTGGCGCCTCGTTTTCTTTCCCTCAGTCAACACATGCGAACATTGTTGACTAGTGTGAACGCAGATGACTCGTGCGGACTTGGCCGAGTCCTCAGTCGCTTAAAAGTGTCTTATTCTCATTGAGTCTTGGTGGATGCAATACAGCGCTCAGCTGCTGTCACCTCTTATCGACAAGTGTCACTTTCTGTCGCCAAGGGTTGCGGAGAAAGAGCAATCCTTTAAGCTCTTTTGTTTACCTCTTGTCGCCCGCTGGCGGAAGAGGAGTTTGAATGGAGTTGGAGGAACTTGTTCGGGCTGGTCGGCATTTGTTGCAACATTATGCCTTGCTCTATCATTTTGTTGAGGAAAGAGGCCACATAGAGAATATGTCTTGCTTGTCTTAGTGAATTTTGGTGCCCTCTTAATATTGAAGAGCAGAACCAACACTTTCTCCTATTAGAGAGAATTTCATAACTTTTCTCATCCTCGGACGCACGGATCTCCCTTTGGGTCTGGTTTGGCTTGTTGTTTTGTGTCTTTTAAAGTCACAGAGAGCTGAAGACCGCCTCTTGCTGTACAAATGCTTATTGGTCCTTTAACCATCTTTAGTAGGAGGTTCGCTTTCTTTCACTTTCCTGTGGGGAAATGAACTTGAGACTGACAGACATGCTGATGGAGTTTGTCTAGCTTGTTGAGTTATTACCTTTTACTTAGCTACATTGTCTCATCTCTGCAACTGCTTACAGAGGTGGAGGCGCCAACTTAGTGATTTTGTGAAGCCAGCTTCAGGGTTTGTCGCCAGCGGGAGTTTTTTAGCAAGGAAGAAAAGTACCTCATTTCTGATACTGCAGGGTAATTTCCTCATGCTTATACTCACTCGATTTAGAAGTGAGAACACTTTTCGCATCCTGTCTGATAATGCAGCTCGGTTTAAGGCGATAAGGGATTATCTATTAGTAGTCTTGGTTTATACTTTTCGGGGATAAGTGCAGACTCAGGTTCTGGGATATGGACAGTTGCAACCTCCTAACAAGCATGGAGAGACTTGGGACCAGTACGTTACATGGTGGAGACAGTGAAGGGCAGTTGGGATTCTGTTTTGGTTGTCCTCTACTGGTTTAATCTCCCTCTTATAGCTTCCTATGTCTTCAGAAGAAATCTCTCATAAGTCTCTTTTTAGTAGGAGATTGTATATACGTATATATTCTTTAGGACGAGCTCCATAAGTAATTGGAGAATTCTTTCCAAAGAACGGTCAGACTTGTGGTACACATGCAGATTGTATTCTACTTACCAATACATCCACATTCATGCAAGTTCCTTCAAGATGTTTTTACAAGAAGGTATTAATGTTCTGTGTACTTTGTTTGGGTTAGTGTGCAGCTCTCTATAAGTAATGTCAGGGACTTGTTGCCCATTGGTGGATTGTGTCGACTTTAGGAGCAAGACACTTCTACTGAAACAGTGATTCAAGTTGGCCAACTCTTATCAACAGTATTTCAAAAGCCAAGGACCTGTTGCTTCTTCTGGCCCAATTTCTATGCATTATATTGTTAGTTCTCTATATCCCCATTCTTATCTAGTGGTGTGGGGATGATGATTATACATACTTGTCGGTCAAAGATGAATAGGCATATGCTGCTTGAAGAATTTTAGGCCTGAAGGAAACTTCCAATATGGTAAGGGCTTTTCCTTATTAGGAAACTTGACATCACTTGGGATATTTTCAGATAATCATGCTCAATTAGTGTACAGTTTCAGTGTAAGAATTACGACTAACAAATAAGGTTCATCAAAGTTGTAAGTAGTTCAGAACCAACTTTGGCTCCAGGACTGTAGGAGGGACTCTGTAACCAAGAATTGTCCATTTTGTTCTTAAACCTAAGCCCAGGTTTTGGTCTTTTACCTCTGTCATGCAACACAAACAGAGTTTAACTAGTGTCATTATATTTTCATGCAACATAGAATTATCATCACTTCACCTGGTAAAACTTTTTAGGTGTCAGGGCAGTGGAAAGACACCAGGATGCTTAGCAGGTTTATTCCTGGTCAGAAACAAAGTCTTTGTGGGAAGTTTGCTGCTTTGAGGGAAATGAAACAACATAATGGTTTAATCATTCATCCGTTTCCTTAAATTTGGCCTAATTCAGACTCATAGGCCTGCCCCTTGTATCTACTCTGAATACTATTGAGCAATTTCTTGTAGAGCCCTTGTAGCATCAGGGCATATGATTTTCAGAATTTCCAATGCTCTTGGTAGATGTCTCATGCTACCGTTGAGAGGAAATCAACTCTACCACGCAATTCCATACACTAACATTAACTTAGGCATCTCCTTAACCCTCTTTCGCTAACTGGACGTATTTTACGTCGACTTACAAAAGTTTTTTTTAAAATTCGCGGAAAAATACTTATTGGCCTACCAGCCTAAAACTTTTGAATCATGCGCCTTGGGGGATGCTGGGAATTCACGGATCAAGGTGTTGTTTTGTTTACAATCGTTATGCAGGCGCGCAAGCGGGAATTTCTTTCTTGCCGCACTAAAAAGTATCTGTGAAACATCTCTGAAATTATTTCGTCACTTTGACATAATTTTTGTACCATTGTAAATTAGCCGTTACATGAAGTATTATATATGAAAATGTGCGCATTTTTATGTAGAATACAACAATAAAATACTCATGATTGTAGCTTTCATCAGTTTTGAGATATTTTCATATAAATAACAATAATTGCCAAAATTTCCACCTTCGGTCAACTTTGACTCTACCGAAATGGTCAAAAAGCCCAATTGTAAGCTAAAACGCTTATATTCTAGTAATATTCAATCATTTACCTTAATTTTGCAACTAATTGGAAGTCTCTAGCACAATATTTTGATTTATGGGGAATTTATGAAAAAACTTTTTCCTTACATCCGTGTGGTAACTCTTCCGAAAAAAATCATACATGCAATTGCGGTAATGTTTGCACCATTTTAAAATTAGCCGTTATATAAAGTTTTATATATGGAAATGTGCGCAATTTCATGCACGAATACAAGCTAAAAAGAACCAACGCATGGTTGTAGCTTTTATCAGTTTTGAGATATTTTCATATAAATAACGATAATTGCCAAAATTTCAACCTTCGGTCAACTTTGACTATCGAAATGGTCGAAAAACGCAATTGTAAGCTAAAACGCTTATATTCTAGTAATATTCAAGCATTTACCTTCATTTTGCAACAAATTGGAAGTCTCTAGCACAATATTTCGATTTATGGTGAATTTATGAAAAAAATAACATTTTCTTTACGTCCCCGCGGTAACTCTTCCGAAAAAATCATACGTGCGATTGTGGTAATGTTTGCACCATTTTAAATTAGACGTTACATAAAGTTTTACATATGAAAATGTGCGCAATTTCATGTAGAATACAACAATAAATAATTGAAGGTTGTAGCTTTTCTCATTATTTAAATATTTGCATATAAATCACAATAAATAGAAAAAAAAACCACGTTCGGTCAACTTTGACTCTACCGAAATGGTCGAAAAACGCAATTGTAAGCTAAAACTCTTACAGTCTAGTAATATTCAGTCATTTATCTTCATCTTGAAACAAATTTGAAGTCTCTAGCAAAATATTTAGATTTATGGTGAATTTAAAAAAAAATCTTTCCTTCCCTCCTCGCGCGGATTCTCCGCCACAAATCTCCGAAATACGTACGTCCCATTCTCGGAATATTTGCTCCGTTTCATATTAGGCATTTCATAGTTATATATATGAAAATGTGCGCAATTTCATGTAGAATTAAACTAAAAATATTTGTAGGTTGTAGCTTTTCTTATTTCCGAAATAATTGCATGTAAAAAATATATATATTAAAAAATTCGACATTCGGTCAACTTTAACTCGTCAGATATGGTCGAAAACTGCAATTGTAAGCTAATACTCTTACAGTATAGTAATATTCAATCATTTGTCTTCATTTTGAAAGAAATTGGAAGTC
>NC_087205.1:45274281-45281781 GCF_015104395.2 Macrobrachium nipponense | reverse complement strand
CGATGACATTTGCCTGAGTTGTTTCAGGAACATTGTGAAAAGTAGGCAGAAGCAATCTTCCTTGGATCGTTATTTTTTAAAGAGGCCTTCAGCATTAGCAGGAGTAAGCAAAAAGGAAGAACCAAGTGATAAAAAACAAAGTTGAAAGCAAAAAGGAAGAACCAAGTAATGAAAAACAGAACGTTGAAAGCGGTGATGAAGTTGAAATTCTGTTAAAAAAAAAAAAAAAAAAAAAAAAAAAAAAAAGCCTACGTAAATGTAAAAAAAAAAAAAAAAAAAAAGTTGAAAAGAAAAATTTGTTTTTTTACGTAATTTCTAGATTTTTGTAAGTTAAGTGTCACAGTTTTGTTAAGGTGTTTCATAAATTTTAGTTTTATAGTTGCCCTTAAATTTTTTATGTGTTTTCGTAAATACGTTATCTGCCATTTGTCCTCCTCCTCTGCCACCACTATCGGAGATAGCCTCACTCGAAAAGTAAGCTTCCACATTTTACGTTATAGTAATAATATTTCTTGTACACTAATATACACTTTATTTACAGGTTTTGGATTTTTCTTAATTTAGGTATTGAATGGTCCAAATTGTTGTAGTATTTCATTGTTTATAGGTCAATTTAGCTTTATTATGAAATTTAATTGGGTGTTTTTGGAGGGCTTGGAACGGATTAGCCATTTTACATGTAAAATGTGTTCCAAGATACGAAAAACTCATTATACGAAGGCCACCTCGGAACGGATTAATTTCGTATCCCGAGGTACCACTGTATATTATATATATATATATATATATATATATATATATATATATATATATATATATATATATATATATATATCATATATATATATATATATATATATACACGTATATATATACTATATATATATATCTTATATATATACTATATATATACATACATATATATATATATATGATATATATATATATATCATATATATATATATATATATATATATATATATATATATATATGTATATATGTTATATATATATATTATATATATATATAAGTATATATATATATCATATATATATATATATATATATATATATATATATATATATATATATATATATATATATGATATATGTATATATATATATATATATATATAATATATATATATATATATATATATATATATATATATATATATATATATATATATATATATATATGACCCCACCTGGGTCGCGTGGGTTTCTTAAGTTACTGTGGGTCATGCAGAAATCAAACGCTCAGTAATTAATTTAACACCGGTCTTATATTCTAATGAATTTACACAAGGGCCCGAGTGAAATGAACTTAATATCTAAGTACCGGCGGAATTGAGACCGAGCGGAAACCGGCAGAGGGCACGAGGGGAAAGTGCGTCTTTCCCTTCTCTTGACCGACGCTTAGCTGCCACCCTGAAAAGGGCACCTTCGTATTCTCTCTCTTTCCTCAGTACCCCACAAACTCCCGATATATTCCCTCCCGTATGTGATTGGCTGCGGCACCTCTCCTTAGGCCTATTGACCAATGGGTGCCAATATAGGTGACGCTAAAGAACCAACGAACTTTTGGGGGGGGATGTTTGGGGGGAGGTGACGCTTTCTTCATCTGAGAGAGAATGACCGTTAATGACCTCATGGCGTCTTGTAAGATGTTCCGATATTCTAGGGAAGTTGTTTATAAGCCCTCTAGAATGGCTTATCACTCCCTCCCCAAACTCCTTTGCGTCCTCGCAAAGCTATAGTCTCTGCCTTGTCTCATCTCGAGTCTCTTTCCTCAAGGTACTGATTTATCTAAATTCAAATTAACTATCTTAAAGGGGGCCATTTGACGTGTGTACAAACTAAAGGTTACAAGTAAATTGAACACGTCTTACAACAACATAAGATCTTTATAAAAAAAAAAAATTAAGAACAATCACTCTTTCCTGGAATCATTTAATAAGTTCAGGTTCATAATCAAAACAAAATGGTGAAAACTAAAAGACAGAAAATTTTACACATTCAGCCACTGCCCTTGGCAATCACGACACATGGCATCCATTTTTAATGACATTGTATCACCTTAATGTATTAAATTCCTTCAAAATAACAAAAACATAATTTAAACATACACAGAACAAAAATAATGCAATGGAATTTTACGAAAATAAAAAAAAAATCTTCCTGGAACATCAATGTGCATTTACTACTATCACATAAAAAAAATCAAAAAATAACTAAAGAACCATAGAAATAAATTTGGAAATTCAGGCACAAACAAACAAAAATTTCATCATCTGTGAAAATGAAAAAAACTTCACAAGCATTAGTGTAATTTATGAAAGATGAAATAGGATGGAATCGGTGTTGCGACAAATTTAACACAAATAAAAAACAACAAATCAAAATAATAAAAACGTACATAAGCAACATAACCACATCAAAACAAAATTACACATAAGAATATGATCCACAGGTAATAACATTTGTTCTGAAAATAATTTGGACAAGTTATATCAAACAACATAAATTCGTGACACATTACAATCTGATCGAGATAACAAGAAATAAAATAAAAAAAAATAAACAACTGGTATGATTCTGAATCCTAGGCAAAGACGTGGGTTGGCATTTACAGACTCTGTTCACTGACCCCTTTCATTTACTTTGCAACAGCATTTACGTATGCCATAGGCTCGGGAGCTCGGTCTTGTTCTCTCGGTGGAGCGCCCACTTGCGCTCCGGTATTTTCTTCTGGCTCGTCTCCCAGGTACCTGGCCAACCCCGGGTACGGGGGTACTGGTTTAGTGGTGTAAAACACTACGCTGTCCTCAAGCACTGGACGTAAGTGCGACAGGTGGTGCTCGCTCACAACCCCTGTTCGAATATGCTGAATCACAGCAGAGGAGTGTTTGATCTCCTTCACACGATACGGTCCCATATATGACGGTTCGAGCTTGTGTTTCGACAGTTGCATTTTCTTCAAGTAGATTCGATCTCCAACCTGTATTGGGGAATCGTGAGCTCGGAACCGTCTGTCGTACCGCAAGCGGTACTTTTCGTTTGCCCTCAACAGCAGACGTTGCGTAGCTTGGAACACACGTCGGGTCGCATTACAAAACCACACCCGGTACTGTTCCACCGTATAAAGGGGCATCTGTTGAGGGTCCAAGACCACCGAATACGGCAGTCGGATGTCTTGTCCATACATCAAAAAGAAGGGTGTGTCCCTAATCGAGCTGTTATATGCGGCATTAATAGCCATCTCAGCCGTCTGCAACAGAGACGGCCAGGAAGTCGGATTATCCCCGATGAGATAATTTAAGATGTTGACTACCTCTATGTTGTGAGACTCAACGAGTCCGTTAGCAGACGGCCGATAAGCCGCGATGGTAACGTGATCTACTTGTAAGAGGGCCGTAAACTCGCGAATTAGTTCATTTACGAACTCACGGCCGTTGTCCGACACTAGTATTCTGGGACACCCGAATCGATTTAGCCACTTCCTTTGCCGATTTGTCTATCATTGCGCACACGTGTGAAACGCGTGAACGCGTCCACAAATACACAAATATATCTAGGTTGTCCTTGCACTGAAGGTAGTGGTCCTACCACATCCATATGCACTCTATCCCACTTCACCGGCACCACAGGCCATAATCGGGCCTTCGGAATCACCGTTCTGTGCTTTTTCATCATGTTGCATACATGACAATTACTTACAAATCTAGTTATGTCCCTACGCATGCCAACCCAAAAGAAATGTTCACGGGCTCTTCTAAGAGATCTTTCTATACCTACATGCCCAGCATAAGGGCTGACATGAATCATGTGTATGGCTCTCTCTACTAAGGCTCGAGGAAGAACGACTCGGGCTCGGACATCTCCGGGCCTTTTTTCATATTTACACAACAAGACGTCTCCCTCAATGAAGAAGGCGTCTTTTGACAGATGCACATAACTCGGGAACTCGTTGCTCTCACCTTTCACACAAGCCTTGATCTGACTAATCCAAGCTTCAGACACCTGACTTTCAACCAATTCTCGCACACTCCAACCACAAAAATCAACCACACTTTCATTCTCCGGGCATTTATTCTGGAATCCCCCGGACGGAGTTCCACCTGCATTTGACCCGCTACCGCCTCGGGCATTCTCATCCACCTGAGAGTGCTTGCAAGATTCCCGTTTCCTGCGCGTCGCGTTTACGTTTGTTTGACTGTCATTGTTCGGAACTGTCGGAACGTTGCTGGCACTATCGCCTGCAGTGCCTGCGCCACCAACGTCACGAGGTTTCTTTTGTCGTTCTTCCTTGCGCCTTGCGGCACGAGTTGTTACTCTTATGATGTTCCTGGAGAGAGCATCAGCCACCCTATTACTTTTCCCTGGGATATGTTCAATCTTTATGATGTCAAACTCTAAAATTCACTCGATCCATCGAGCTTGGCGATTTGTAATCTCGCTCTTCTTCAACAGATATGTTAATGGTTGATGATCTGTGAAAATCTCCAGCAACCATAAGACCGCCAAAGCCTCTCGATCGAAGGTACTATAATTTTTCTCTGCCCCTTTTAATGCGCGTGATGCAAAACAAACTGGTCTAACTGGTCTTTCATTACCTTCATCGTCAATCTGGGAGATTACTCCTCCTATCGCAATATCACTTGCGTCTGTGGTCACAAAAAAAGGGCGATCGAACCTCGGATAAGCCAAGAGTTCGTCGCTCGTTAGTGCATCTTTTAATTTCTGAAAAGCTGCTTCCTCTTTCTCACCCCATTGGAAATCAGGTTGCTTCCTTAATGCGTCTAACGGTCTCGCTATCTGTCCGAAGTTCCTAATGAACTTCCGATAGTAACCCGCGAGTCCGAGGAAGCTGGCTATATCTTTCGCATGTTTTGGTCGTGGGAATTCTTTAATTGCTACAACTTTATCGGCACAAGGCTTAAGGCCTTCAGATGTTACTAGGTGACCCAAAAATTCTACTTCGGCCTGGAAAAACTTACATTTTTCTAAATTTATTTTCATACCATGACGCCTTAATGCTTCCAAAACTTGTATCAGGTTACCTTTATGCTCCTCTACAGTAGCACCAACTACAATGATATCATCTAAATATACAAAAACCCCAAGGCCAATTATAGAAGCTAACACGGACATCATTACTCGTGAAAAATGAGCAGGGGCGTTCTTTAATCCAAAGGGAAGGAAATTATATTCATATAGCTGATTATTCGCTATAAAGGCCGTTTTCTCTTTACTCTCATTATCAAGGGGTATTTGATGATAGCCAGACTTAAGATCCAATGTGGTGAAAAATTTACTCTCCCTTACTTTAAGCAAAAGTTCCTCGATCGAGGGCAATGGGTAGGCTTTGTCCTTGGTAATGGCATTCAATCATCTATAATCAACACACAGCCTGAGAGAGCCATCTTTTTTCTTAACTAAAACGATCGGAGAAGCCCAGGGAGACTCACTTTCCCGAATTATTCCCTGATCCAGCATCTGTTTTATCTTTCCCCAATTACTTGTTCATGACAGGCAGGTGTTCTGTAAGACTTACTTCGGATAGGGGGATGATCTCCTGTTTCTATTTTGAAAGGTAACTTATCTATTCTCCCTGGAGGCTCTTCTATCGCCATCGTTTCTTGATATTCCCTTACTATTTCTCCTACGCAACTATGATAATTCAAAGGTGTTGCTTTAACAGCTGTTTGCAATAATTTTCTAAGCCGAGTTTCGCCGTGACCTTGACTCTGGGTAGTCAAGGCCGACACTGCGTTATTGGCTTCTACAAGGGAACACACTTCCAAATCACATAGAGACTAATCTACTACTACTCACATTTACAAAAGGGACAGTTGCCTTGCCATCGACGATGGTAGCGACACCAGGCAACATAAAGTCTGCCCACTTTTTATGGGGAGTTATATACACCAACGTTCCCTCTTGTAGTTTCCTTGCCGGGACGAGGGGAAGGGGGTAGAGATAGGCGGGTGGGATCACCTCCCCCACCTCAGGGCTAGCGGGCACCACTCCCGTATCCCCCTTGGCGGCCAGGGCAATTCGGACAACTTCTTTTGTTTCCCCCAGTATGGAGACCCGTTGGTACTGTCCCTCTCCTACTGGCACCGCCATTTTCACCTCTCCTCCCCCTACCCCAAGGAGAAGCACTCGGTGCTTGCTCACGAACCCGATTCCCAGTATAATGGGAACGCCAGGGAGGTGGGTGGTAGGCACCACATAGAATTTGTGAGTGAACATTCGTCCACCGAGGGAGATAGTTTGCTGTACTGTTTTCTGCAACACGATGGTCTGCCCACTGGCACTGTGCAACGTTAGATACCCTTTCGATGCCGAAATGGCGCCCGTCACTAAGTGTTCCTCGATCAAAGAGACACATGCCCCACTATCTAATAATGCGTTGTGGTTTTCTGAGCCTATTCCCACTTCTAGAATAGGTACAGCTCCATCTCCATCCTCGTGAGAGGGAGGGGCGGAGGGAGACGGGCGTCCAGCCTCTCCTACCGAAGCACTCACCCCGGGGCCAGGGGGAGCACCACGGGGCGGGGGTAGGTCCCTTCTTACTTGCTGGCTGGAGGTGGCATCGCTCCGACTGGGCCCTCTGTTGTTCCTCTGGTCGCGGCGGCCGCTGGCCCTTGGAGTGCCGGAGGGGGATTGTTCGTCGGCACTCGCTTTCCTCCCCTTCCTCTTGAGGGAGGGGGCCCGCGATTTGGTGCGACGCCGTTTTTTGTACACTGGCTGACCAGGTGATCAGCTGCACCGCACCCATAACAACCCCACTGTCCAAAGAAGGGGCATTGGGCGCGCCAGTAACCCCTACTCCCGCACTGCCAGCAGCGCCCCCTGGTCGTATCCACGCTCCCCCCTCCCTGGGCTCCCCTCTGATGCTTGGCACTAGGGCCAGCCCTGGAGTTGGATGGGGCGGGTAGGGCGCGTCTTCCTGTACCAGGACGGGCGGCGGCAGCTACGAAAGGGCGGGGAGCAGCCCCACTTCCTTCTTGTTCCTGCCGTGTGGTATCCACTAGCGATTGTATGGCTGGGATAGCATCTTCTAACGGCGCTTGTAGTCCTGCATTTCCGTAGAGGATACCGATCACACCTGAGGGGAGGGCCTTCTCCAATATATGCCTGCAGAAGGCATCTTTATCGTCTTCCGATCGAGCCAGTTCAGGTGCCAGACTATCATAGTCCTGTGACAGTCGGTCGACAAAAGAGGCCACAGTCTCCCCCACCCTCATCGTGGGGTGGTAGGCTGCCCATAACCTTCTTCGTTCACTTTCCCGGAGGCCAAAACGGCGGATTATTTTCTTTTTGAAGTCGCTCCAATCTCCGAAAGAGCCATATTTCCCACCTACCATCCTACGCTGAGCGTCCCCAGTAATTTTCTGTTTGGCAAGCAATACTCTTTCCTCGTCCGTCCACCTTTCCGTAGCGAATTCCACATACGTTAAAAAGGCCTCTACGGAGAGGAAACCTTCTTTG
>NC_087205.1:45009281-45266781 GCF_015104395.2 Macrobrachium nipponense | reverse complement strand
TTTAAAGCGTTCCCCAAAGGACCGTTAAGCGATCGCCTAGGACCGTTTCGGTAAGCGTTAATGCTTGCTCGGTAGATGCATTCTGTTGTCTTCAACACCTAGTTTGAGGTGTTAGCATGCTGCATAGGTTTAATAATATATAATATAGGTATAGACATTTTATTGAGATGACAATATGTGTAGCGAGTTTTACACATTTTATATATGTCGACTCGGTCAACTGTCTATCTTTCTCATGTTTTGGTTATTCTAAATTCTCATCTGCTAGCTTATTCCTCTTTTCTTCGTAATGCTTGTCTTTGTTCTTTGTTTGCTTCATCTTCTGCTATTGGCAAATCTCTTACTACTGCCTCGATTAACGTTTCTCTTTCAAGTCTGCACTGTCTGTAGTATCTAAAATTCTCGCCGAGTTAGATATTCTAGCGTCAGAGATTTCTAACGTAGTTTCATGCAGGAATGCTTTCAAGTATGTACAATCGTGTTTGGACGAGGCGGGAGAGTCGTCGTAATTCTTCTCCCACCACCTCCCACTTCTGGCGCCTCGTTCTCTCTCTCACTCAATCGACTCGTGCTGACTGTGGACATTGTTGACACGTTTGAACGCAGTTGACTTGTGCGGACTTGGCTGAGTCTTGAGTCGCTTAAAACTTTCTTCCTCTTATTGAATCGTGATGGATGCGATACAGCACTCGGCTGCTGTCACCTCTTATTGACAAGTGTTGCTTTTTGTCACCAAGGGTTGCGGAGAAAGAGCAATCCTTTAAGCTCTCTTGTTTACCTCCTGTCGGCAGCTGTCTCCTCCCGTCGCCCGCTGAGTGCTGATGGAAGAAGAGTTTGAATGTAGTTGGAGGAATGCTGTATCCTCATTTTGTTGAGGAAAGAGGCCACATAGAGAATATGTCTTAATTGTCTTCGTGTATTTCAGCGTCTAAATATTGAAGAAGAGAACCAACACTTTCTCCAGCGCCTCAGTGGCGTAGTTGGTATGGTATTGGCATCCCACCTTGGTGGTCGTGGGTTCAATTCTCAGCCATTCCATTGAGGAGTGAGAGATGTGTATTTCTGGTAATAGAAATTCACTCTCAACGTGGTTCGGAATCGCATAAAGCCTTTGGTCCCATTGCTGAATAACCAATTGTTCCATGTAACGTAAAAACACCATTCAAACAAACAACGCTTTCTACAATTAGAGAGCATTTTGTAACTTTTCTCTTCTTCGCACGCACAATCTCCCTTTGGGTCTCCCTTGGCTTGTCGTTTTGTGTCTTTTAAAGTCGCGGAGAGCCGAAGGCCACCTCTTGCTGTACAACACTTATTGGTCCTTTAACCGCTTTCTTTCTCTTTCCTGTGGGGAAATGAACTCGAGACTGACAGACATGCTGATGGATTTTCAGTTTAGCTTGAGTTATTACCTTTTATCTACGTTGTCTCGTCTCTGTGACCTCTTAAAGAGGTGTAGATGCCAACCCAGCGGGAGTTTTTAGCAAAGAAAACAAGTAACTAATTTCTGATACTGCAGGGTAATGTCCTCATGCTTATAGTCGCTTGGTTTGAAAGAAGTGAGAACACCTTAGCTTCCTGTCTGATTATGCAGCTCGGTTTAAGGCAAAAAGGGATTATCTATTGGTAATCTTGTTTTATACCTTTCGGGGATAAGTGCAGACTGAGGTTCTGGGACATGGACAGTTGCAACCTCCTAACATGCATGGAGAGACTTGGGACCAGTACGTTACATGGTGGAGACGGTGAAGGGCAGTTGTGATTCTTTTTGGTTGCCCTCCACTGATTTATTGTCCCTCATAGCTTCCTTTGTCTTATGCAAAAATCTCTCATAAATCTCTTTTAGTAGGAGAATGTGTATAGAGGGAATGATGGTCCAAGGGTAATTCATTAGGACAAGCTCCATAAGTAATTGGAGATATTCTAAGATGTTTGGAAACTGAATAACAGTAAGTGTCTACCCAATATACTTGTTGGTTTTCTAGCATGGTTTTAGTGTCTTTCCAAAGAACGGTCATAGGTGAGCTGACTGTTCCAGTTGTGAGAGGAAATTGTGTGCTACTACTCGCAGCTATTCTAACTTTGGGTCCGAAGGAAACTCTTGACGCTGCTGTATCTCTTACCATACCAAGGTAAAGCACCCTCTGGCTGGGCTCCAGATTCGACTTCTCTAGGTTCACCACAATACTGAGTTCTGAACAAAGCCGAAGAAAACGATCCCTGTCTTGCAACAGTTTCTTCCTGGAGCTTGCTAAGATCAGCCAGTCGTTGAGGCGAAGACCCTGATGAACACCTGAGGGAATGTGGTTAACCCAAAGCAAAGGACCTTGAATTGAAACACTTTCTCTCCGAGAGCGAAGCAGATGAATAGGAATCTGGAAGTAAGCATCCTTCAGGTCTGTTAACAGCATGAAGTCGTCGTCCCTTACTGCTGCCAACACTGTCCGTAGTGTCTCCATCTTGAACCTTGTCTACCTAACAAAAGGGTTCAAGGTGGAAAGGTTGATGACTGGCCTCCGGTCGCCTGTCGCTTTTGGTACGAGGAAAAGGGGCTGTAAAAACCCGAGAAGGACAAATTACTTCCTCTATCGCTCCTTTGTCCAGCATTGGCATCACTCCCTCCCGAAGAGCTAAGAATCTTGGCGAATTGTAAGGGTGCGTCTGACCAAGCAATGGACTGTCAGAGAGGGGGAGAGAAGTGTAACAGTAGCAGATATCCCACCCTTAGAACATTTACTATCCACCTCTCCGCCCCATAGTCTCACCACTTGTCCCACCGGCCTGCCAGGCATCCCCCTACCCATGGCAACTCAGAAGGAGAGGCGCCAGAACTATTGACGGCCACCTCTGCCTCTTCCTCTAGCTCCCCTCCCTGACTTGAAGTATGGGAAGTATGGAAAAATGTGGGCATAGGTCCTTGGTTTGTGTAGGGTTACTTGATTCTATTTGTAAGCTGCCCTCCGCTGTTAGATTTTCTAGTGACTCTTCATATCTTTGCAATCAGAAGCACTAAATCCTTCAGTTCAAGATCTTCAAACCTCTAGAGAAAGAGGCAGTAGAAGTAGTTGTAGAGCCAGGCCCTAGCTTCTACAAACACTTTTTTCTAGTCCCCAAAACAACAGGGGAATGGAGACCTGTTCTGGAGGTTTCCAGATTAAATGCCTTTGTAGGGCTGACATGGAGTCAGTGAGCTCAGTTCTAGCATTCATTCGGAGAATGGACTGGATGGTATTGATGGCTGTGCAGGATGCATATTTTCCCATAACCATCAAGATGGAGTGCTGGAAGTACCTGAGATTTGTTTTTAGGAACAAAGATTTCAGGGCCGATGTTTTGGCTTGAGCCCAGCTCTACAAGTTTTCACAAGGGTTTAGGCTCCTTGAGGGCAGTGGGGCCCTGGTATTTGCATTTTCCTGATTCACAGACTCACGGATTCAGATTTTTCTCTGGACCGTATCTACCCATTATTCATGGGAAATTTGCCTATTCACTGTATTTTTTGAGAAATATCCACAATTTTTTTACTACATCATAAAATGCACTTTTTGTGATACAACTTTTTTTTTAAGGCATGAAAATGTTTAGTGGGTTTCTCTTGAGTTTTACCTACCAAAATAGGCTGTTTTCAGAGTTTTTATAGGGGTTCCAACTACTATTTGCGGATTCTAAACATTTGTGGGGGGTGGGGTATGGGACCCATCCCTTCCAAGTACAGGGTCATCTTTATGCCCAATAAATACGGTGGTGTCCACCACCATATTTATTGGGCATAAAGATGATCCTGTACTTGGACAAATGGCTGATTCTGGCTCCCACATGGAGGGCATTTTGAGGGTAAGAGATTTTGAGTCTTAACTCAGTTTTTGAGAATAGTCATAAATTTCTCAAAGTTGACCCTGTCTCCCGCACAGGAGATTACTTATCTTGGGATGGAAATGAACACTGAATTTCAATGTTTTCCCTACAGTGAAATGCGTAGATTCTTTGCTGTCAGCTCTTGAAGAATTTCAAAACTTCAAGCCTCTTCCTGTGAGGAAGTGGTTGTTCCTGTTAGGGCACATGTCTTTGTTGGAGAAACTTGTACAAGGGGAAGGCTAGGAATGAGGCCTCTGCAGTTTTTTCTGAGGCAACACTGGAATTGGTAGGTGTTCCCCAATTCTCGTATGGTAGTAGTTTCCAGGGATTTGGAAGAAACTTACCAGTGCTAAAGAGACAAACCTCATCTTTGGCAAGAAGTATTGCTGGATTTCAAGAACCCAGACCTGTGATTGCAGGTGAAAAGCAGCTGTTGGGTTTGTGGACTCGAGGAACAGTAGCTGCATATCAATCTTTTGGAATTATTGGCAATTTGGAAAGGACTGCCGGAGCTGGAGCACCTGGTATGTAATCAAACTGTGGCAGTCTTTTAGGGCAACACCACATCGCTGGCGTACCTGAAGCACCAAGTGGGAATTGACAAGGTAGCATTTTTGTGGTGAAGATATGTGGTTACTGAAAGAGAAAATGGAAATGAAGTTATTTTGAAAAGTAAATGAATGCAAAGTACAAAGACATGTTTGGATCTGTTGAGATCATATATGATTAAGGAAGTCTCTTAAAGATGTGTCCAACAGCAGGAAAGTAAACTCAGATTTCATGGATTAAAATGGGAAAGGATGAGGAATACTTCATCATAAAAGTGTAGTAGGTAATGGAAGTAGTGAAAGGTTAGTTGTAAGGCCCTGAAATTTGGATAGAGGGCATATATGAAGACTTACTCATACTAGGTGAGCATTTGGGCAGAAAGTGCACAATACGAAAGAATGTGGAAAAATTACATCTAACCATGAAGTGTGGAGAGGCTCATTTCACATTTAACCATGTAAAGCTTTCACATTTATCCCTGAAAAGCTTTAAAGTAAAATCTATTTTGAGAATGTAGATATTGATGTGAAGGAATGAAAAAAATGGTTTTATTTTGAGTAATACTATTAATATTGAGAGATGTTAATGAAAGAAGACTTGAACCCTTATTGGATTATACAAGATAGAATAATCAACCAAGGTGTGAGCATTTATAATGTTGAGATATTTTGTTGGTCAAAATATATTAGTAGTATATATAAATTTTACTCTGATCACTTACATAAGTAATGGAAGTTATGTAATGTTATCTTTCCTTGCACCTGTTTATTTGTGTTGCTCAAAGTTGAATGAGAGCCCCTTAAAATATTGATTTTATCAGAAAAAGTATTGCTCGAGTTTTGAAATAAGTGTTTCTTGTTAGTTTAGAAGTAAGTTTATTTTTGTTTTTATTAGTTTTATTTTTGGCAAAGTTTAAGAGGTTACATTTATGATTTTTATGACTTGTGTTTGTAAGAACTAAAAGAAATATAATGGTTTTGCTGTCCCACTTATTCAAGTATATTTATTAGGAGGTGGAAGTCGGAAGAGCTCCCGCAGCAATACTCCAGTCATTATTGAGGAAGCTGTTGACAGAAAATCTCCAAAAGAAGAAGAAAATGACCACCAAAATGCCAATGAGGAGAGAGCACAGTTACAGCCACAGTGGACAAAACCCATGGTGGTGGAACCTACAAATGATCAGGAAATGCCAGATTTCAACATAGATGAATTTCTGGAAGACATTATCGGTTTTCAAGGTGAGTGGAAGAGGGTTTCAAGTTGTAGTAGTATTACTTGTGGTTTTATCGTGGCTTCCCTTTAGTTTTGAAAAAAACAGCTTTGAAACAAAAGGTAATGTAAAAACAGTCCACCTGAAAATTACAGCAAGGCATACTTTATCAAAAAAACCTCACATATGTAATTTGCTACTCAGAAATGTTATGTTGAGATATAGATCATATTTCTTTACAACATGAGCAATGGAAAAAGGGGAGATGTCTTTGGCCAAATCAAGATGTCTTTGGCCAAATCAATATGCCTGTAGATATTACTGGACTCCATGGTACAGTGTTTTTAGTTATTGGAAAATATGAGAAATAAAGAAACCAAATGAAATCAAGGGTTCAGGTGAAATTTAGAGTAAATACTAAGAAAAACTCGATTTTCAAGTGGTAACGTATTTGGAAGGTCAGTGTGCATTTATGATGATTGGAAGGGCAGTGTTCATTATGACAACATGATAATAGAGGTTTTTATAGTTAATTTATGCTACAAAATTTGTAGAACTTTCATTAATGTTAATAAATAAAATGTCAAAAGCCAATACCCAGGACGTAAGCTATTGATAATTGTTATATAAGAACTTATGTCATTACACTTGAGCATCCAAAATATGGTATGAATACAGTGGTACCTCGTTTGTCGAACGTTTTGTTTTTCAAACAATTTTTGGGAAACTTTTGTATCGTTTGTCGAACAAATGCTCATACTTCGACCTGACTAATGATCTAGTTTATACTTGTATTCGATGGCCTGCTGGGTCTTAAATGTTAAACTGTATTAAATTTATTTTTTTATATAACATTTAGCATAAAAGATGCATAAAATTGTACGTAACCGCAGTGACGTCATGCTCAGCTGACTAGAGACTGAACAAGGGAACGTTGATATGTTGAGGAGGGAAGGTGAAGAGAGTTAGAATATTACTGTGTGTATGTAAACGCAATAACAATTCACATAAAAAGGCAATTTCCCGAAAAATTTAATGTAATAAAATATGAAAACCATCAAATACTATACAGAAAACAAAGTTTGAGGCAGTGTTCGGTGCACCGAGTGAGACAGTCTAGTTGAATAACATTATGAAACAGTAAATGAAAGAACAAAGCTTTTCACAATGAAATTTAGCACAAATGATTTACAGAATTATTCGTCATTGTGATGATGCACAGCTAAACTGAGGTAGAGTGATGGAGCGTAAAATCTTTACTATAATATGTAAGTAAAAGCAGTGCCAATTCCATAAAAATAAAATTTTATTTTACAATAAATTTAACATTGATAAAATATGAAAACAATCAAATGCAATACAGAAAAAAAGTCTTAATTGAGCCAGTGTTCGGTGTGCCAAGTGAGACGGTCTAGTTGAACGATATTAACAAAACAGTAAATGAAAGAACAAAGCTTTTCACATTAAAATTTAGCACAAATAATTAACTAAATCATTTGTCATTGTGGTGATACACAGCTAACTTGAGGTAGAGGGAGAGAGCATTTATATTTTTGAGGAATAACGAATGAATGATTTTGAGTTCTCATGCATCGTGGTATTGTTGAGGAGAGAATAGACAGTAAAATCTTTACCATAACATATATGTAAAAGCAGTATCAGTGCTCAGTGTGCTGAATGAGACAAAAGAGAGTGCTTCCCACTGACTTATCAACTGATCTAGGCTGATTATTCGCGCTTTCTTTCACTTACACTCGATCTGCTCAGATCACTTTTATTTTTGTTATGTTAAAATACCAATCTAGTGATAATTGCTTTTTAAAATTTTTTTACCACTGTAAAAGTAACTCTGCTCTGTAATAAACAAACAGGTGCCACTTTCAGCTTCTGCATGCTTTCGATTGTTTATTTAAATGGCTTCCTTGTGAAAAGTTATTGTATCTGTTTCCTTTTCTTGCATTCTTGACTTATTACTAATTTGTTTGAAAAATCCTCATGTTTGTTTTAAAAGTCTGCTGTTTGCTGACAGTAAGTTGATGTATTGTGGCATAATCAATCTATTTCGTGCACTTAACCCTCTTACTATGAAGGCGTATAATAAAAATTGTCTCCCATATGCCGAGGCTGTCTCGGAGTGAGCGCCGAAGCGGAAAAAAATATTTTTCAATAAATCACAGTTCGCTTAGTTTTCAAGATTAAGAGTTCATTTTTGGCTCCTTTTTTTGTCATTGCCTAAAGTTTAGTATGCAACCATCAGAAATGAAAAAAATATCATTATCATATATAAATAATGCGATACATGATAGCGCGAAAACAAAATTTCATATATAATTGTATTCAAATTGTGCTATGAGCAAAACGGTTAAAGCTAGCGAGTTAAATTTTTTTCTTTGTATTGTACACTAACTTGCAATCATTTTGGTATATAACACATTGTAAAACGATCAAAGCAACATAGAGAAAATATTATCACAAAATGATGCATGAATTTGTAACGCACGGACGTAAAAAAAATGTTTTTTTTTCAAAAATTCACCATAAATCTAAATATTATTCTAGAGACTTCCAATTTGCTTCAAAATGAAGATAAATGATTGAATATTACTATTCTGTAAGAGTTTTAGCTTACAATTGCAGTTTTTGACCATTTCGGACGAGTTAAAGTTAATCGAATGTCGAATTTTTAAAATATTTTTTATATGCAAATATTTCGAAAATGAGAAAAGCTACAACCTTCAATTATTTTTTGTTGTATTTTACACAAAATTGCGCACATTTTCATATATAAAACTCTATGAAACTCCTAATATGAAACGGAGCAAATATAACGAGAATGCGACGTACGCATTTCGGAGATTTGCGGCGGTGAATCCGCGCACGTAGGGAAATAGTTTTTTTTTTTTTTAATTCACCATAAATCTAAATATTGTGCTAGAGACTTCGAAATTGTTTCAAAATGAAGATAAATGACTGAATATTAATAGACTGTAAGAGTTTTAGCTTAAAATTGCGTTTTTTGACTATTTCGGTAGAATCAAAGTTGACCAAATGTGGTTTTTTTTTCTATTTATCGTGATTAATATGCAAATATTTCGAAAATGAGAAAAGCTACAACCTTCAATAATTTTTTTTTGTATTCTACATGAAATTGCGCACATTTTCATATATAAAAATTTATATACCGGCTAATTTAAAATGGTGCAAACATTACGACAATCGCACAAAAAAATTTCTGATTTTTTTCGGAAGAGGTACCGCGCGGACATAAGGACTTTTTTTTTTTTTTTTTTTTTCACCATAAATCGAAATATTGTGCTAGAGACTTCTAATTTGTTGCAAAATGAAGGGAAATTATTAAATATTACTAGAATATAAGAGTTTTAGCTTACAATTGTGTTTTCGACCATTTCAGTAGAGTCAAAGTTGACCGAAGATTGAAAATTTGGCACTTATCGTTATTTATATGAAAATATTTCAAAACTGATTAAAGCTACAACCATGGTTGTTTTTAGTTGTATTGTGCATGAAATTGCACACATTTCCATATAAAAAACTTTATGTAACGGCAAATTTAAAAAGGTGCAAACATTACGACAATCGCACGAAAAAATTTATCAGAAGAGTTACCGCGCGGACTTAAGGAAAAAGTTTTTTCATAAATTCACCATAAATCGAAATATTGTGCTAGAAACGTCCAATTTGTTGCAAAATGAAGGTAGATGATTGAATATTACTAGAATATAAGAGTTTTAGCTTACAATTGCGTTTTTTTACCATTTCGGTAGAGTTAAAGTTGACCAAAGGTTGAAATTTTGGCACTTATCGTTATTTATATGAAAATATTTCAAAACTGATAAAAGCTACAATCATGTGTATTTTTGTTGTTGTATTCTACATAAAATTGCGCACAGTTTCATATATAATACTCCATGTAACGGCTAATTTAAAGTGGTGCAAAAATTATGTCAAAGTGACGACATAATTTCTGAGCTGTATCACTGATACTTTTTAGTGCGATAAGAAAGAAATTCACGTTTGCGCGCCTGCGTAACGATTGTAAACAAAACAACGCCTTGATCAGTGAGCTCCCAGCATCCCCCAAGGCACGTGATTCAAAAGTTTTCGGCTGGTAGGCCTATAAGTATTTTTCCGCGAATTTTTAAAAAACTTTTATGTCGACGTTTAATACGTCTAATCGGCACCCGGGAGACAATTTATCTCGACGTTTAATACGTCCAATCGGCGTAAGAGGGTTAAGATCCAAGTATAAACACAGTGATTACTCTCTTCTCTCTCTCTCTCTCTCTCTCTCTCTCTCTCTCTCTCTCTCTGACACAATTGGACACACACACACACACACACACAGTATCAATTCCTTTGATTATCTTTGTACCTAATATGTGAATAAAATTTATTTTATCAACCTTTGCTGCATATTGCAACCAATTCGGTTTGCTCAAAGGGTTCCCATCTCTCCTCTCTCCATCCCCCAGCCAGCCAGCGCCATTTTTACCAAAATAAAATTGAAAAAATTTTACTTCATATAACGTACTGTTTCATTACTTTACACTCTTAACTTTTGAACATATTAATAATAGAAAAAAAGTGAAAAGGATGACTTTTTGGGTTGGCTGGAACAAATTATCCTGATTCCCTTTATTTCTTATGGGGATTATTGTTTCATATTTCAAGCAAATTGTACTTTGAACAGCCTTTGGAAATGAATTAAGTCTGAAGTACAAGGTACTACTGTACATCCAAAATGCATAAAAATAATGGTAATTAGGTAAGTCGATAATGCTTCCTTCAGACTACCTAGGGATCTTACACTGCCCTGGCTCATATGTGAAAATACTGTAGAGCCCTGGATCTTGACGCTAATCCGTTCCAGAAGGAGCGTCGAAATTCAATTATTTCGAGATCTGAATCAAGTTTTCTTATAAGAAATAACTGAAAATGGATTGATCCGTTCCTGACCACCAGTTATTACCCTAACCTTGCCTTTTTATACAATACATTACATTTAAATTACAACTAAATATGCTTAGATAAGTTAAGAGATAAGTAAATATCATATTAAACGTATACTATTTATAATTTTAAATGTATAATATACAGCATAAAAGAAAACTGACCTACGTTTGTTGACCGAGCGCCATAGGCTACATAGGTAACTAGTAGTAGAATGTATTGTAGTGGGTGGGCATAAAATATGTTGCTAATATAATAAAACATTGAAAAGCAAGTCTTATTACAGTAAATTAACCCTTAAACGCCAACTGGACATATTTTACGTTGACATTTTTTGTCTCTCGGGTGCCAACTGGACCTATTTTACGTCGACATACAAAAGTTTTTTTTTAAAATTCGCAGAAAAATACTTATAGGCCTACCAGCCTAAAACTTTTGAATCACGCGCCTTAGGGGATGCTGGGAGTTCACGGATCGAGGTGTTGTTTTGTTTAGAAGCATGACCCAAGAGCGCATGCGCGAAATGCTTTCTTCTCGCTCCAGTCAGCATCAGCGGCGCATCATCGGAGAGCGATCTTTTGTCGCAATTGAGTTTTTCTGAACTTGTGCGAGACTTTGAACATTTGTGTTGCTACAGGACGTTCGTAGAGATGACTCAATGACGTGTGGACCGCAAAAGGCGCGTTTTACCCGTCGGAAGGGATCGTGTAAGACGTATTTTGGACTTAGATGCTGGCGAAGGACCAAGCACCCAGCATGACCCCGCGCCTCAACGCCGTTCTGTGCGTCCACGTGTGGATGAAAGTGGTTTAGGATCACAACGTGTCTTTCGTGTGGCTTTGGTAACCCCTAGGAAGCATCAGGGCGTCCTTAGGGGCATTCGTAGGAATTTGTGAGGCCTCCAACCAAGGGACATAGACGAGTATCTTTCAGAGCTTGATCGGGAATATGTCGCAAGTCCTCATTTTGATGGCGGATGGTCATTGAGTGATGAGGACATCAGTCCCGATGTCAGTGAGGACGAATATATGCCCCCAATGTCCGTTCGAGGCTCACATCTCGAAAGTGAGCTCGAATTCAGTGGTTTCAGTGCCTATGAGGGGGAATTTGAGGAGGGGGAGGATGGGATATGGGGTCTAGTTTTATCGCAGATGATGATACTGAAAGCGAAGGCCTAAGTGAGGGTGATGTGAGGGTGATGGGCCAATGGGGGGGGGGGGGGGGTAGTGTGCGAAATCATGCCGCACGCGCACAGACACGTAGGAGGTCGGCTCGTCGCGCCAGCCAAGGTGAAGGTCGGTCGTCCGAGAGCGACGAGGGGTGGACGGAGGACCCCACCCCTCCTGACATGCACCCCTTCACGGCAACCCCTGGGCTCACCGTACCAGTACCCCTGACTGCTTTGTGGTTCATCCAGCTGTTCCTTATGCGGGAATTGCTGGAGTACCTGGTAGAAGAGACGGTGGACTACGCTCGGTAGTGCTGGTATGAATTACGGACGACCTTGTCTTGTTACTGGCGGGGTTGCAACCTCATTGACATGGCGCATTTTTTGGGGCTCCACATTTATTTTGGTATGACACCTGCTGCCGACATCAGGCAATATTGGAGGCGGAAATATTTTTTATGTGCGCCCAATGTGCCTGGCGTTATGTCCCGTGATAATTTCCTGGCGTTGGACAGGTATTTCAACGCCTTCAACCGAAGGGCCATACCCCGGAATAACAGTGATCGCCTCATCCTAATCCGCCCAGTGTTGGAATACATTCGTTTTCGGTGTAGAAATCTCGTGGTTCCTGGAAAGAACCTTTCTTTGGATGAGGGGATGATGCCTTACAAAGGACATCTTAGTATAAAAGTGCTTAACCCCAAGAAGCCGAAGAAATATTGAGTGAAATTTTTTTTTATTACAGAGTCCAACACTGGATACGTCCATGGACTTTTCAGTGTATTCCGGGGTCTTCTCCACGCTGCGTGACACTGTATTCAGTCTTGTGGGACATTTCCGTAACCAGGGATATCACCTGTTTATGGATAATTATTATAACTCGGTATCCCTGGCCCAGGAACTGTATGAAGCTGGTGTGCAAGTCAGTGGTACCCTTCGGTTGGTGCGTGGGGCCCCGATTTCCCTCGAGGTACGCTAGTCATCCGCAACACCTGGCAAGAGGAGAGACAGAGTGGCGGCGGAAGGGCGCTGTCTTCGTCATCTGTTGGAAGGGTGTCTGACTCGTCCCCATGATTATGATGAGTCATGAACCCATCCAAGAAGAGATCGTACAGCGGAAGAAGACACGTCGACAGGGCCGAGTTGTGTTTGAGGAGTTTCATATCGAGCGGCCTACCGTCATTGGGCACTACAACAGGCACATGGGAGGAGTTGATCTCTTTGATCAGCTCATCCAGTATTATCCCTTCGCCAGGAGAACCAGGAGGTGGACACAGAAGCTCCTCAAATACATCCTTCAGTTGGCCCTCCAAAATGCCTACATACTGTACTGTGGGTACCGCGGTGACAATCTTCTGAGGTTGTCCCACATACAGTTCCTAGAGGTAGCCGGGAATGCCCTCATCAACTTCGATCCCCATGAGTGGCCTTCCATCACTGACCCCCTGCTCCGAGCTGCAGATCTGCCCCTAGCGGAAAGGGCAGATAGGAGGGCCAACTTCGGTCGACCTGCCGCCGCCCCTGCTGCCGCTGCCCCTGCTGACGACTCCCCTCTTGCTGCCGGCCCCGCCATCACTGCTTCTCGTCGGGTAGTGGACCTTGTGTGTCGGCTGCAGCCAGGGGATCACACACTGGAGGCCTTAGAAGGGCGAAGGCAGAAACGGTGCCAGGTGTGCCATATGAATGGCAGAAGGAGAGACACCTGGTTCTTCTGTTGTACCTGCAAAATTGCTCTTTGCAGGATAGGGGACTGTGACCGTAAATACCACACTACGGTCATGTATTGGAGTGTGCCCCATAAACCGACAGCGGAGGGCGCACGGGGCCGCCGGGCCCATCAGCAGTAAGGGCACGCGTCTCCCTCCTCCACCTGTACCTCGTCATGTCGAGAGGAAAAAAATGCAAGACTTTTCAATGGAGGAGGGAGAAAACAAGAATAGAACGAAGAGTCAGGATTACGAGTGAGTATTCTGCATTTATTTTAATTTATTTTTATATTTATAACAAGTTTTTATATATCCGTATCTGTGCATGATAAAATAATAATAAGACATTTCATTGTATGCAAAAAGAAAAGTGTCACCTGCATCCCTTTTATTTATGTATTGGTACCAGAATCGAAAAATGTAATATATATATTTTATATATTTAAAAAAAAATATATATATATATATACAGTGGTCCCCCCGTATTCGCGGGGGATGCGTACCAGACCCCCCCGTGAATAGTTAGAATCCGTGAATGTTTGGAACCCCTATAAAAATGCTAAAAACAGCCTATTTTGTTAGTTACAACTCAAGAAAAACCCTCTAAAAATTTTCCTACATGGTTTTTTTAATAGTTTTATCACAAAAAGTGCATTTTATGATGAAATCCATCAAAAAAACCAGGAATTTGTGGATATTTATCATAGAGAAATACAGCAAATGCGTGAATTTTCCGTGAATAATGCAGGGAAACGTTCCCGAGAGAAATCCGCGAATGTGCGAGTCCGCGAATCTGGAGAACGCGAATACGGAGGGTCCACTGTATATATATATATATATATATATATATATATATGGTATTTTTGGGTAAGCAAATTACATAACAGTCTAGTAATATTCAATCATTTATCTTCACTTTAAAACAAATTGGAAGTCTCTAGAACAATATTTATATTTATGGTGAATTTTTGAAAAAAACCATTTTATTCCCTCCGCGCGCCGATTCTCGGCAGCGAATCTCCGAAATGCGTAGGTCACATTCTCCTAATATTTGTGCCTTTTCATATTAGGCTTTTTATAGAGTTTCATATATGAAAATGTGCACAAAAACATGCAGAATACAACAAAAAATATTTGAAGGTTGTAGCATTTCTCATTTTTTAAATATTTGCATAAAAAGTAAGATAAATAGGAAAATAACTACGATCGGTCAACTTTGACTCAACCGAAATGGTCGAAAAACGCATTTGTAACATAAAAATCTTTCAGTCTAGTAATATTCAATCATTTATCTTCACTTTAAAACAAATTGGAAGTCTCTAGAACAATATTTAGATTTATGGTGAATTTTTGAAAAAAACTATTTTCTTCCCTCCGCGCGCTGATTCTCAGCGGTGAATCTCCGAAATGCGTAGGTCACATTCTCCTAATATTTGTGCCTTTTCATATTAGGCTTTTTATAGAGTTTTATATATGAAAATGTGCGCAAAAACATGTAGAATACAAAAAAAAATATTCGAAGGTTGTAGCATTTCTCATTTTTGAAATATTTGCATAAACAGTAAGATAAATAGGAAAAAAACTATGATTGGTCAAATTTTAATCAACCGAAATGGTCGAAAAACGCATTTGTAACATAAAAATCTTACAGTCTAGTAATATTCAATCATTTATCTTCACTTTAAAACAACTTGGAAGTCTCTAGAACAATATTTAGATTTATGGTGAATTTTTGAAAAAAAACTATTTTCGTCCCTCCGTGTGCCAATTCTCGGCAGCGAATCTCAGAAATGCGTAGGTCACATTCTCCTAATATTTGTGCCTTTTCATATTAGGCTTTTTATAGAGTTTTATATATGAAAATGTGCACAAAAACATGCAGAATACAACAAAAAATATTTAAAGGTTGTAGCATTTCTTATTTTTGAAATATTTGCATAAAAAGTACGATAAATAGGAAAAAAACTACGATCCGTCAACTTTGACAACTGAAATGGTCGAAAAACGCATTTGTAACATAAAAATCTTACAGTCTATTAATATTCAATCATTTATCTTCACTTTAAAACAAATTGGAAGTCTCTAGAACAATATTTAGATTTATGGTGAATTTTTGAAAAAAAACTATTTTCTTCCCTCCGCATGCCGATTCTCGGCAGCGAATCTCCGAAATGCGTAGGTCACATTCTCCTAATATTTGTGCCTTTTCATATTAGGCTTTTTATAGAGTTTTATATATGAAAATGTGCACAAAAAACATGCAGAATACAACAAAAAATATTTGAAGGTTGTAGCATTTCTCATTTTTTAAATATTTGCATAAAAAGTAAGATAAATATGAAAAAGACTACGATCGGTCAACTTTGACTCAACCGAAATGGCCGAAAAACGCATTTGTAACATAAAAAATCTTACAGTCTAGTAATATTCAATCATTTATCTTCCCTTTAAAACAAATTGGAAGTCTCTAGAACAATATTTAGATTTATGGTGAAATTTTGAATAAAACTATTTTCTTCCCTCCGCACGCCGATTCTCGGCAGCAATCTCCGAAATGCGTAGGTCACATTCTACTAATATTTGTGCCTTTTCATATTAGGCTTTTTATAGAGTTTTATATATGAAAATGTGCACAAAAGCATGCAGAATACAACAAAAAATATTCGAAGGTTGTAGCATTTCTCATTTTTGAAATATTTGCATATAAAAAAAAAATTATAAAAAAATTTCAACATTTGGTCAACTTTAACTGTCCAAAATGGTCAAAGACTGCAATTATAAGCTAAAACTCTTACAGTATCGTAATATTCCATCATTTATCTTCATCTTGAAACAAATTCAAAGTCTCTATAACAATATTTCGATTTATGGTGAATTTAAAAAAAATTATTTTTTTACATCCGCGCGTTACGAATTCATGCATCATTTTGTGATAATATTTTCTGTGTTGCTTTTATCCTTTTACAATGTGTTATATACCAAAATGATCACAATTTAGTGTACATTACAACGAAAAAAAAAGTAACTTGTTACCTTCAATCGTTTTGTGCACAGCGCGATTTGAATACAATTATATATGAAATTTTGTTTTTGAGCTATCATATATCGCATTATTTATATATGATAATGATAATTTTTTTCATTTCTGATGGTTGCATACTAAACTTCAGGCAATGACAAAAAAAGGAGCCAAAAATGAACTCTTAATCTTTAAAACTAAGCGTGCTGTGATTTTTTGAAAAAAAAAATTTTTCTGTTTCCGCGCTCACTCCGAAACCCCTCCGGCACACGGGAGACAATTTTTTATTTACCGCTTCGGCGTTTAAGGGTTAATAAATTATTAAAATTAAACCCAATTTATATTTATCAAAAACTTACGAAAAATTGCCTACATTAAGTCGGCAAGCTGTGGCATGAAATGATGTAAACAAACCATAGCGCAGCCCTGGTGGCTTATAGCGGGACTATGATAGTAAACAAACCATATCGTCACTATTAAGCCTAGAAACGTTTACATTCGGTATTAATTTATGGTAAATCTTATACTGAGTCGAATATAATACTGTATACAAAATCACTTTAAAATTACCTTTCAGTTAGTGTTATGATACTAATGGTTTTGTTTTCATAAATATCCTTATAAAAAAAGTGCGTCTTCTACGACGGCAAAGTTTTGTCATAAATCAGGGCTGGTGTCAAGCTTATTGGACTTTGAAAATAATTATGGTACGTGGTACATATATAAGTACGTATATGTAAAAGAATCTTAATTTTTATAATTACTATACCATTACGTACCAGCATCTCAAGTTTAATATCAGGCTAACCTCTTCTTTACGAGGATGCTCTTAAACCAAGCATACAGATTGCGTTCATTACCGTGCACACGTTACATAACTGGTGTCACTACCAAATGTCGTGCGTAAACATTGACATATTTTTACAGTAGACATAAAAGAATCTTCTTAATTTCTATAACTACTTCGTACACCATAGCGGCTTTTCTAATTCAAGCTAAGGCTAACCTCCTCTTTACCATCAAGCTTAACAAAGCTTAAAGATTGCGTTCGCTACCTAACCGCACACGTTACGTATGTAACAGAGGTTTCACTACCAAATCTCTCACGTAAACATTGATGTATTTTTACAGCAGACAAAAGAATCTACGTAATTTCTCTAATTACACTGTACGTATACCATAGCAGCTTCTGAGTTAAGCTACCGAACCGCACATGTTATGATGTAACAATTGTTTCACTTGTTTCACTACCAAATCTCACACGTAAACATTGATGTATTACAGTAGACATAAAAGAATTGTCTTAATTTCTTAATTACTACGCACATATACACATACCATAGTAGCTTCTCTGATTTAAGCTATGGCTAACCTCTTCTTTACTGGCAAGCTTAAAGCTTAAAGATTGCATTTGTTGCTGAACCGCACATGTAACCTACGTACGTAACATTGCCCTTCACTCCAAACCTAATATACTTAAATATGTATTGCATTTGCTACTGAAACGCACGCCTCATGTGTGAGCATTTGAAAAATGTGTGAAGATCACTTCAGATATTATTTAACATTTTGATATCTCTACTAAAAATTAAAACTAAAAAAGGAAAACAAATAACTCTCTACTCATGATGAAAAACATACAAATTTTACTTATTACTGCATCATTTTCATGCCACTGAAACACCATTTTTATTTAACAGGTCATATACACAATTAATAAATACTTGAAAAATGTGTGAAAATTAATTGAAATATAACATTTTGATTTCTACCGAAAAATTAAAACAAAAAAAAAGGAAAACAAACCAACCAGTCTCTACTCAAGAAGAAAAACATACGTACGTATTACTGATCATTATCATACCACTGAAACACCATTTTTCTTTAACAGATCACATACACAATGAATAAATACTTGGAAATTGTGTGAAAATCACTTCAGACATAATTGAAATTTTGATAACTACTGAAAGAAATAAAACTTAAAAAAGGAAAGAAATCAGACTTTACTCATGAAGAAAAAACATTATTCACACTTTACTGATCGTTTGTTATGCCACTGTGGGTATTTATATTCACAAAATTTAACATTCCTTAGTTGGGTTCAAACTTAGCAATCAACTCATTTATTAGTGCTGCTTTTGAGGTAATTTCACTATGAAGATACATATATTCACTATAGCTGTGTACAAAATTGAGGAATTTTCTGCATTTTATTCAAAATTTTAGTGAAAATACATTCTAAAATAGTATTAGAACCCTAAGTATGATAGAATATATGCTAAGCTCCAATTCTTGGGTCAAATCATGCTAAAAAAAACATGAAATTATGCTACCTTTGGTAACACTGGATGACGCTAACTAGCGGCGGCTGGCGGAAACAGTTTTGTTTACAAACATCATATGGTCTGAGGGTCGGAATCCGGTTTTTTGTTTGAACACAGATACAAAGTTTATTGGAAATTTAGTGGCAAAATCCGATTATGTCGAGTTCTAATATGGTCGTGAGCCGGGGCTCTACTGTATACACTAAACAATTGTATGTATATACTACTAATCCAAAGAAATAAGTATTGGTCACGTATTTTTATATAAGTAACTTACCAAGTAATTACATTGCTAAAAGTTACTGGAATCGGCAGCTAGAATTTTGAAATTCGCAGGGCATGCTATTTTCTAGTGGCTAGAAAGAGTAGAACTAGCAAAATAGCTTAGATTTGTTTCTGTCAGCTGACATTTCATGCTTGGTGAAGTACATTCAACGACAGGGGTTCTGTTCCTGTGGGCCTGACGCTAACCGAAAATCATCGCTAACTGAAATTCAATAGTCTATGGGTGCCACAATCCACCTTACAGTGCCCTAGACTTGTTAACGATGCCTTAGACAGTGTTGTGGCCAGATTGCCCTAATATGTAATAACTCTTTAATGAAAATGTGGAATTTCATTTGCTTAATCATTTACTATGGTCTGGTCTGCATGGTAGTTCTACAAATTTTTAATGCCAGATTCGATGAACGTACTGATTAATCTTGGCCTAGTATAAGCGTATTTTCAAAAAAATATCATGGGTTCTATCCCTAAGTGGAAAACAACTGTGGCCTTGTGTCAGAAGCAGCAGTTTGTGTACGTATTGTGTAGGGTGCTGTTCTGGAGGAATTTGCAGCACCTGGAACAGTGTTGACAAAATTCCTCAGCTCTCTTAGATATAGTGAGACTTTTTGCCGTCTACTTTCGAGGTTATCATTCCCTACTTTCCTCGGTGTTGTGTCATGTGCTATTAAATCTGGCTGATGATCAGCAACGTAAGGTGTTGAGATTAGTTGAGAGTGAAGCCCCTTCAACCTGATATCAATCAGTCTCTGGAATTTAGATGCAGGTGTAAATTTTATCTGCCGATTCTTATGTGCTTCTGGAATGGGTTCCATTGTATTATTAACTATGAAACCAACTTTTGTTTAGCACTGTTGGCTAGTTAACAGAATAAATTGGTTGCAGCACACTCCTTAAGGCTGTTGTAAAGGGAATGCTATTTTATCTTTTTGCCTTTAGAGTTAAGAATGATGTTAAGGCTAAGTTTTTCATAGAACTGTAAGAATTCCAATATAACCTCTTTGGTGGGGAAGAGGAAACTGTTCTCTGTCATGTGGGGAAAGTAAAACTAACTTAGATAAGTTAAACCTGGAAGAGGCAGTTATCCTTTTGTTTTGTAATTTAGAAAACCTAGCTGTCTTTGTCAATGGTTAAGCTTGGCGGAGGCAAAGTTTTTTTTCATTTTGTGGATTTAGAAAACCTAGAATGACTTCATCAAAGGTTAAGCCTGGAAGAGGCAAAATTAACCTTTTTGTTTTGTGTTTTTAGAAACCTAGAAAGTCTTTCTCAAAAGATAGGAGGTTCTTTGTGACGTATTTGATTAGGCTAGTTGATGACAACCAGCTCCATACCTTTTACCTTTATTGAAGGTGAACATTCATAATTTTGAGAGCTGTTGCAACTTCATTAAGTGTTTCGATAGTATGTCACTTGAGGATGGGTTTAATGCGGCACAGTAGAAGTGCAATTTATCTTTGCCCACTCACTGCCTTGGGTATGCTTAGTCTTATTTGAAAATAGTCAAGCCCTAGGTTTGCTTCTAGTAGTGGGTAGTCTTTTTCCAGAACCGAAGAAAGAGCATTCCTTTTGCCTCTTTTGTTTTAAATCTCAGTTTTTAATATGTTGGGCTGCATGAAGGTACATATATCGTATAGGAGCATACCTTTATATGATAAAGTAATTTATTTTTGTGACTTGTTTTATAAGGCTTTTGGACCCAGGCAGAGGGGTCCCTTATGCCCATTACGTTTCATTCTGGCTGAATTGAAGCGGTTTTCTCTGCTAGGATGGGCTGAGCAGATTTTGTCTAGCTGCACTGCCCACCATTCTCTTCTTAATGTGGGAATTGGCTAACTTTTAACAGTAGGTAAGATTCATCCTAAATAAATATTTTCATAATAAAATGATTTGGATACTTACCTACTATTTAAGTAAACCCCTATCCAGTCTCCCGCAAGGAGAATTCTGACGAGCTAAAATATTCAGAACACACCTGGTGGAGAACAGGTGTACTAGACGTCATCCAGGCAGCCATTTAATCTTTTGAGTACAGACTTCCCTATTGGAGCAGAGATGTAAGCTAACTTTAACAGTAGGTAAGAATCCAAACAACAAATTTTATTATGAAAATTTATATATACAGTGGTCCCCCGTATTCGCGGTGGATGCATACCAGACCCCCCTGTGAATAGTTAGAATCCGGGAATGTTTGGAACCCCTATAAAAATGCTAAAACCAGCCTATTTTGTTAGTTAAAACTCAAGAAAAACCACTAAAAATTTTCATACTTGGTTTTTATAATAGTTTTATCACAAAAAGTGCATTTTATGATGAAATTGATAAAAAAAACCCAGAAATTTGTGGATATTCCTCATAGAAAAATACTGCAAATGTGCGAATTTTCCGTGAATGCGCGAGTCCATGAATCCAGAGAACGCGAATACAGGGGGTCCACTGTACTTACTTTTCAAAAGTTAGGAAATTTATTTATATATCTGCTAGTATTGATGACAGTGTAAAAAGAAAGTTAATGCATGATTCTAATTTTGCTATGACACAGGAACAAAATACAAAACATAGGTGAGCAGAATTAAAGTTTGAGAAATTTTGGGTAGTTTTTAATTTTTTCAAAATACATGGCACCTTTTGACAGAATTGTTATGCAGGGGTTCGGGTTAATTGCCAGGGTACCAGACTTCTACTGTATTAAGTGGTATTTTTCTAAATAATAATAAAAATAATGGTAATGGTAATAACAATAGTAATACTTTGATAATTTTCTTTGGAACTTTTTGCCTATATGTAATTAGTTCATGGATTTTTATGTAGATCTTTTCTCTTAAATTTCCATTGTAGGTGGTCAAGAAGAAGGGGCAACTGACAATAGTGGCAGCATTGGTATGTGTGGTTCATCCAGGCTTAAACAATTTTTTTCAAAAAGAGAAAGTCCTGTTCTTGGTTCAACTGCTGGCTCTCGAAGGTCATCTGTTGATCTTCCACCACACATTAATAATCTGCTTAATGGTAAGGTTAAAATGACTATGCTGGGAGATTTTTATATAGCACATAATTTTTGCCTGTAATATAGTATAGGAGATAATGACTGTAATATTGCCCTTCAGAAGGGCTTGAGTGGTATCGTTTTAATTTTATAAAGGATATGGTTGATCCAAGAATGCTCTTAACAAAGGAATGGCCTGGACTTACAACAATGCTAAAATAAAATTTTACTGGAATTTGGAAAAATATAACATTATTAGTAAACTTAGAAGTTTTAAGCAGTCACTGCGTTATGTATTCCATTTACTCTTAAAAGGTTTTCTACTGCATTTTTTTGCCTATCATACAAGATCCCTGAAATCAGTCTATTACACACACAGCATGCAGTGGTAATGCTTTGTAGAATTTAAATGAATTGCCAAGTAGCTTGAGTAGCTGCATGCATCAGTAAGCCTCAGGCAGCTGTTTTCCACGTATGCATGGGTGGTTGTGTAGGCTGAAACAATAGGCACAAGTTCAGTGGTATGTTGTGAAGATAAAGCCACTTTATTATTCTTCTCCTTTCCCTTTAATCTTTGTTTTGGCTGTCACTCGACTTATAACCTAAGTTGATGCTAAATATATGATGGTGCAAGAATTCAATAAGAATTTTTCCTAAAGGAAAAATGTCTCCAAACCAGGTCATAAGTTCATGTAGCTCTTGAGCAGTAAGTATTGTAAATGCAGTTGCCTTAAATGTTGGAGGTTTCCTGCTCTTTTTCCTGTGTGGTGCCTAATGCAACCTGTAATTATGAATAGCCCTAATTCCTTGCAGTGACACTCTGCTTTACTGATTAATTAAATCACGGAAGAGACGCACCCCAATTGAATATGCCTAAAGGTCTCATTCCTCACTGTCCTTTGTGTACAGACATGCTCTGGGCTGCTCTTCTAGGATTAGCACCTTTTTGCATTCTCTGATGGGAGATTAAATGTCATCCATTCATTTTCATTTCACTTTTTGTATTCTGGTAACATTTAGTGATTGATGAATTAAAGTTTTTTTCACTGGGGAAGGAACAGTGGGATTACTTGCTGCTAAATAGTTAGTGTGAGAGGTTTTCTTTATTTTCAGCAAGTCATTTCCATTGATTCTATGGATCTGGAGATTGTTAGTTCAGCATATTATTTTGGGTTGGGATTTTTGTTGTTGACATAAAATTTGGGCAGTATATTACTTTTCAATAATTATTTGGTATACAGAATTTTCTTGCCAGTTTCATCATTGTTATTATTATCATGTATTATTATTATTATTATTATTATTACTATTATTATTGTTATTATTATGTATTCAGAAGATTAACCCTATTCATATGTAACAATCATATGGGGCCATTGACTTGAAATTCAAGCTTCCAAAGAATATAGTTTTCATTCGAAAGAAGTAACAGAAGTTAATGGGAAATACAGAAAGTGATCAGTAATTAAAAAAACTGATTAAAAATTATTAAATAAAAATGCAAGCATTTTATTAAAATACAAGAAGAGTTGTATTAGAGTAGTAATGCAATGCATTTTCGCTTGAACTTGTGAAGTTCCAATTTACGACATCTTCACAGAAGCTGTTTCACAGTCCAACAGGGAGGCACATTTACTCCATGTTGGTGCTGCTGTTCTGTGAATCTGGTTGCAATCGGCAGATAAAGGCCCAAGGGAGAAGGGAGGCTAGTGGGGTTTGCCCACAGGCTGCCACCCCCCTCAGTCGAGCCTTTTGCAAAATCTTAGGTTTTGACAGACAGCCATTGGAAAGGCATGTTGTTGCATGTGAGTTGTTTGTCATCCAGCACTGATTCTGATTCCGATCGCAGGCACCGTAGGCGCGTCCTCAATTCATCCCAACCACTGAAGAGGCATAAGGCCAACACCTGTTAGTCTTCTTCACTTCTTGTTAAGAGGTACAAGGAAGCTTTCAGCAGTCCACAACCTTCTTGCAATTTTGTGGTGGATCCCTCAGTCTTTGCTTCAGTACAACTTCCTGCTCACCCATGGGATATTCCAGTCTTAATCTGTCCAGATTGTCCGGGTATACAGCGCCCGATTTTGGATGCCAAGCACCTGAAGTGCCACTCCAGTCATAGTCACAGGGCCTAGCACCCGCTCCCAAGAGCCCAGTACCAACTCTAGTCCTTCCATCACCACTGATCTCGGGCCCGGTGTCTACTCTTCTTCGCCCATTTACTGCTCTTGAGTGCCAAGTACCCACCTTCAGTGAAGATGAGCCTTCTCTGGCACCCATCAGGCAAAAGCTTTCTGAGGTTTTGAGCTTCATTAGAAAAGCTCCCAACTCAAAGCCTTCTCAGGACGTATTCCTGTCTCCAATCTTGTCCGAGGTTGAAATAGAGATTAATAAAAATTCTGCCCCTCCTTTACCATATGCAGAAGATTCTGCCCCTCATTCAGCATATGCAGCTGCTCTTCGCTACCTGTTGGTGAGCTTTCCGTCCTTTGCTCTAGCTGCCTCGCTTGCTTCTTCCTTCCTGATGAGGAGCCACCCAGAAGAGAGAGAGCTAGGCTACTTTCGTCCACCCTCCCTCTCGTCTGTTTAAGAGGAGATACCTGTCACATGTCACCGGGGGAGCTATGGAGTCGCACAGTTGCAGAGGTGGGTGTTGTATTCGTCTGTAGACTCACTTCACCTTTTTCATCAGTTGGTCATGGAACAGATCGCTTTGGATCTTCAGAAAAATCCACTCAAGACCTCTTAGCTCTGTCTTCCAAGCAACCCAAAAGTTTTTTGTCCGGGATCACAGAGTCACCTTTCCCATTTCCTTGACACCCTACTCAGCAGGCTCAGTGTTTGCTCCTTTTGAAGGAAATACCCTCTCTCCTCCTGAAGAGAGCCATAGGAGACAAGGAGATCAACACAGAGGTCTTCTGCAACTGTCCCATTGTAGTTTTCAAGGCGTTGGGAGGCTGGAGACCAGTCCTAGACATAGATGCCCTCAATTACTTTGTAAGGATGACGAAGTTCAAGATGGAAATGAAGCAGTCAGTCTCGTCATCCAATCATCCGGGCGATTGGATGATAACACTGGACATGCAAAATGCTTACTTCAATATCTCCATCCATCCAGACTTCAGGAAGTACCTCAGGTTTGTCTTCTAGGCCCAAAGTCTTCCAGTTTTGGTCTTTCTGCTTTGGCCTCTCCACAGAGCCTCAAGTGTTTAACACCCATAAAGTGTTTGTAACTCTATTTTAACAGTCCATCGCCAAACTTGATGGTTCAAACACAAATACTCCTCAAATTATCATCCTAGAGCACCTTAATATAATTTCAAAGTCATGTTGCAAAATTAAGTAGGCAGTCCCCAGCTCCGCGCCTATGGCTTGATGATAGCAAAAATCACGAATAAACAAAAGTCAGCAATTTTTGGCACTGTTTACCAGAAATCTGTGCATTTCGGCACCAAAAATTGCTGATTTTCGCACATAGACAAGCCCTATTAAACCAGGTCACCAATAACCAGGGACTGCCTATACCACCCTACAACTGTTACTCTTAAGTATCTCCTATTGTTCAGACATGCATGTTTTCTTTGCCCTCCAGCATTGTTCTGCACATACTACTTGTAATACACTGGCCACACATTTTACGTATACATAGTATTGATGGTGTCTTGTGTTGTAAGATGATTTTGAAATTTTATTTATGGTACAGGTACATATTTTAGGATAAAACTATTGTATAAAGTATATCTACAATATATGGGTAGTTTAGCCCTCTTACGCCGAAGGAGTATAATAAAAATCGTCTCCCATATGCTGAGGCGGCCTCGGAGTGAGCGCCGAAGCGCAAAAAATATTTTTTTCAAAAAATCACGGCACGCTTAGTTTTCAAGATTAAGAGTTCATTTTTGGCTCCTTTTTTTGTCATTGCCTGAAGTTTAGTATGCAACCATCAGAAATGAAAAAAATATCATTATCATATATAAATAATGCGATATATGATAGCGCAAAAACAAAATTTCATATATAATTTATTCAAATCGCACTGTTAGCAAAACCGTTAAAGCTAACAAGTAAATTTTTTTCGTTGTATTGTACACTAAATTGCAATCATTTTGGTATATAACACATTGTAAAACGATCAAAGCAACACAGAGAAAATATTATCACAAAATGATGCATGAATTCGTAACGCATGGACGTAAAAAAATGTTTTTTTCAAAAATTCACCATAAATCTAAATATTGTTCTAGAGACTTCCAATTTGTTTCAAAATGAAGATAAATGATTGAATATTACTATACTGTAAGAGTTTTAGCTTACAATTACAGTTTTTGACCATTTCTGATGAGTTAAAGTTGACCGAATGTAGAATTTTATATATTTTTTTATATGCAAATATTTCAAAAATGAGAGAAGCTACAACCTTCAATAATTTTTTGTTGTATTCTACATGAAATTGCGCACATTTTCATATATAAAACTCTATGAAACACCTAATATGAAACGGAGCAAATATAACGATAATGCTACGTATGCATTTCGGAGATTTACGGCAGACAATCCGCACGCAGAGGGAAGGAAAGTTTTTTTAAAAATTCACCATAAATCTAAATATTGTGCTAGAGACTTCGAATTTATTTCAAAATGAAGATAAATGACTGAATATTACTAGACTGTGAGAGTTTTAGCTTACAATTGCGTTTTTCGACTATTTCGGTAGAGTCAAAGTTGACCGAACGTGGTTTTATCCTGGTGTAGGCTACCTTCCGAAGCTGCATATGGCCCGGTCGGGTAGCCTAGTGCAAGCCAAATAACCTAATCTTAAAACTAGCTAGAATAGCACAGCGTGCAAACTTGTGAATTAACAATCAATATGTAAGATGTCTGAAGTTAAAAGCAGACCGCAATTAGTATGAGGAACTAATTGCCAGTCGCGACATCAAAATGGCTGACGGGGAGCGGCGTCCTCCGAACTTCCCGATACTTAAATTACTCAAGTAATTAAACGTATACAGACTATCGCTACCTCCAGATCAAGAACTGATAATTGCAATACACAACTTGGCAGTAGAGGCTTCTAACAGGTCAGACATCTTGGAAATATCACAATTCACAGAACACAAAAGGAACGTGTGTGCTTGTTATGATGCTATGAATGGAATGAGCGGGATCGCGTGGGTGGAAGTAGTAGTAGCGGGCAGTAGTGGGATGTAGAACGGCACCTCGTAGTAACAGGGGATTTTGGGAGAGGAGAGATCTAATTGGTACGAGACCTCTGACAGTGGTTTTTCACGCCCCAGTTACTATACCGACACCCTATATGGTTGAGCGAGCTGGGTTCATTCCTAGCATTCCAATGCAACTTTTCCTCTGGTAATATATAGCAGTTATATACCTCAGAAATGATGCTATAAGGAGCATTTCATGGAGCGGCACAGGTCTCTCGCCCAGAAATAGATTTTTCCTCTGTCAAAATCCCTTTATCGTGATTTATATGCAAATATTTCAAAAATGAGAAAAGCTACAACCTTCAATTATTTATTATTGTATTCTACATGAAATTGCACACATTTTCATATATAAAACTTTATGTAACGGCTAATTTAAAATGGTGTAAAACATTACAACAATCGGACGAAAAAATTACTGATTTTTTCGGAAGAGTTACCATGCGGACGTAAGGATTTTTTTTTTTTTTTTTTTTTTTTTTTTTTTTTTTTTTTTTTTTTCACCATAAATCGAAATATTGTGCTGGAGACTTCCAATTTGTTGCAAAATGCGGGTAAATGATTTAATATTACTAGAATATAAGAGTTTTAGCTTACAATTGCGTTTTTTGACCATTTTGGTAGAGTCAAAGTTGACCGAAGGTTGAAATTTTGGCACTTATCGTTATTTATATGAAAATATTTCAAAACTGATAAAAGCTACAACCATGGGTTATTTTTAGTTGTATTGTGCATGAAATTGCGCACATTTCCATATATTAAACTTTATGTAAGGGCAAATTTAAAATGGTGCAAACATTACGACAAGCGCACAAAAAAATTTATCGGAAGAGTTACCGCACTGACGTAAGGAAAAAGTTTTTTTCATAAATTCATCATAAATCAAAATATTGTTCTAGAGACGTCGAATTTGTTGCAAAATGAAGGTAAATGATTGAATATTACTAGAATATAAGAGTTTCAGCTTACAATTGCGTTAGAATATAAGTTTCAGCTTACAATTGTGTTTTTTGACCATTTCGGTCGAGTCAAAGTTGACCAAAGGTTGAAATTTTGGCACTTATCGTTATTTATATGAAAATATTTCAAAACTGATGAAAGCTACAATCATGAGAATTCTTTTGTTGTATTGTACTTGAAATTGCGCACATTTTCATATAATACTCCATGTAATGGCTAATTTAAAAATGGTGCAAAAATTATGTCAAAGTGACGAAATAATTTCTGAGATGTGTCATTGATACTTTTTAGTGCAATAAGAAAGAAATTCGCGCTTGCGCCCCTGCGTAACGATTGTAAAGAAAACAATGCCTTGATCCGTGAGCTCCCAGCATCCCCCAAGGCGCGTGATTCAAAAGTTTTTGGCTGATAGGCCTATAAGTATTTTTCCACGAATTTAAAAAAAAACTTTTATGTTGACGTTTAATACGTCCAATCGGCACCCGGGAGACAATTTATGTTGACGTTTAATACGTCCAATCGGCGTAAGAGGGTTAGAGCAACAGGACTTGACATCCAAAGAGAGTGCTATGTTTTTATGTATTTTTAGTATTTTCGGGATTGCGTACAAAAACACATGATAAAAAAAATTTTTATGCTATAGTAAGTTTACTTTATGTGTTTAGTCCCCACCATCTCCCATAAATTTATTGATTAAATCCTTGTGCTGTCATTCTCGCAGCAAAAAATATTTGTGGGATGACGTAATCTCTTATCTCTTTTGTATATCAGTACTGTACTGTACATATCTTTTTAATGAAAATAATATAAGTTATTGTACCATAAACATAAAAAAAAATATTATAAGAAGTATACAAGTAAACATTGATGATATTTGAAAATTAGTAAATAATTTTTATCATTGGATCTTCTTGATGTTCTGTTTTGTGCAGACAAGAGTAGGGACGCTTCAAGAGAAATGGCTTCCCTTTATGTGATGGGGGTTTTGAAAAAGGGGGAGCTATGGTGTTCCTTTACCACTAGGGAGTCACCACGGTTCAGAAGTCCACTCTTTATTTTCACGTATAGTAAAGGACTTCCTCTTTCCTCCGTCTTTGATTAATGACATAGCGTCGTGGCTTGAGAAGAAGTCCACACAAGATTTGTTGGCCCATTCCACGAGACTGCTGAAAGGAAGTACTACTCCATCTTCCCCTTTGTAGCCCTTTCCCTTTCGTGGCTGTAGACCGAGATCAAATGTCCACTTTGGGTTAGCCATTGAGAAAACCTCAATGAGATTGGTCCCCAAATAGTGAAAGCGATCCCCTTGCACCAGTAGGAGCAAGACTCCAGCAAATTTGGGAGGTATGGAGCAAGAAAGGTGCAGAACCATAGGTAACGGAAGTACAGGCGGCCCTCTGTTAGCGGCAGGGGTTCCGTTCCTGGCCCTCGACGCTAAGTGATTTTCGACGATAAGCGATTTTAAAGCGTACGGCCGCTGCACACTTTCGAAACTCTAGACCAGTCAAATGCGCTGTAATCCCACAATGGCATAATAAGTAAAATTATATTTATGCAGTGTAGTACTATAGAATTTACTGTACAGTAGTATTGTACAGTACATTATCGCATTATAAATACTGTAAAGTGAAAAAAAGCCTAGCTTTAATCCTTTGGGTGTCTAGAGTATGTAAAGATTATAATTAGGTTTATACAGTGTACAGGTAGCTATAGTGTTCAAGTTATGATAATTCGTCTTACGATAGTCCGATTTTATGGGAGACCAAATTACAATAGCCTAACTTTATCCATTTTCTAGTTACTTAAGTTCAAAAACAGCAAAAGAGAATGATGAAAGTATGGTTTTAATGTTATACTCAATGCGTGAACGTGTATAACCATGAACGACCGAACGAGAAACTTTTTCTCTCTCTCTCTCTCTCTCTCTCTCTCTCTCTCTCTCTCTCTCTCTCTCTCTCTCTCTCTCTTAAGTACAAGCGAATTGGATAACATCCGTTTGGCTTGTATTTCAATCATCGTACTACAGAACACTGCTACCGTATTTGTTATAAATGACATTAAGTATACAAAGAACTGAGATATCTTAATGTAATAACTTTATTCCCTATAGATCAAAGATCAATCGGGAAATATACTGTTAAATATAAACCTAGTTATAACTGAAGCTGAGAAAACTGTTCTAGCTCAACATCAAACACAACCGTAGATGAAATTGAGATAAAATAACGTGAAGTTTGTATTATGATGATTTTATATAAAGGAGAATTGTGAACGGAATAATGTAATTTTTTACGCAATAAGCCGCCAACGTAATATATTAAAGAAAAAAAAAAGTAGTTCACATTCACAACGAGACACATTCAATTCATATTTCCGCCTAAAAACACGTTTGTTCCGATACGTAATACAAACCATCGGTCCTTTAACAATAGGAAGTAGCTAGCGGCAGCTGGAACGGTCGTAAGCTTCGAACAAGGGGAGAACGGTAGTTAACTGCTTGTCCGACAGTCGCGCGCCGCGCGACTGGGAGGTAAACAAATCATTTTTTGCTTTCGGCCGCGGGGGAGAAGGACGTGTTCGTCATCGCTCTCTGTCCGCTTCATCGTCGTATGCTTTGTTTATATTGTGTTTTCTACTAATGGTTTGTTTGACTTGAAAATGAAACTGTAAGTACACTGTTTTCATTTTCATTACTTAATTATGAACCAACATGGAGTTATCGCCGTAGATGCGGCGATTTCCTCTCTTTTCATGAATTGAACCCTTGAATTATGTCTCGGTGCCGAGGGCGGGCGCGCTCGCGCCGAGTCATGTATTTTGGGCGAAAGTGTGTAATTGAAATGTAAGTACTCTTTTCATTATATTTTTGCCCTGTGCGTTCGTTACCGAGAGTGTGATTGCGCTCGGCACGAGCCTTTTAATTTTGTATAATAGAATGCAATGAAAGTGGATTCGCAATTGCAATATTCTTTTCATTTTCATTTATTTATTTGCATGAAATTTAATTTGGATCAATTTTCGTTCTTACCCGGGAATTGATCCTTACGATTTTTTTATGTGAAAATGAAATCGCAAGTGCAGTATTCTGTTTCATTTTCATATATATTTTATGATAGCATCATATTATTGGATCAAGTTTCCGTTCTTACCCGGGAATTGATCTTTTCCCTTTAAGTTCTATGAAGTGAATCGCAAGGGCAGTATTCTGTTTCATTTTCATATTACTTTTCACTGCTGTGCGGGGGTAGGGGAAGCGAAGGTCTGCCAGGAAGTCGTCGGAAAGCTCTCCCGCGACTCCCTTGGTATCCGATTCTTCGTCTTCCTTCCTGCCCCCCGCTCAGCTTCTTCGTTGTATTTTGTATTTGGGGTCTTCCTTGCGTTCGGGGTGGGGCATGTCTTCCCCTGTGCGTGAGGGAACCCCTCTTACTAATCTATCTATGTTACCGCAGGTGCTACATCCGTGGGAGACGACCTTGGACAGGTATGGACCACCGCGGAGGCAGGGCGTGCCTAGCATCCACGGGCTGCTGCAGCGTCTAGCGAGGTCTGGGGCGGTCTCCACTACTACCACGGCCGCTTATGCTGCTCCCCCCCCTCCTGGTCTACACTCCCCATGCTGTGTCGATGACGCCGTCTGCCGCTACTAGGGCCGCAGCCGTACCGAGGTGGGGTTGCCGCCGCCGCCTGTTTTCTTCGTGTTGCCTGCCCCAGACTTTCGCTGTTCCAGCAGCTCGCCCCACCCCCTGGACCGGCCGCCAGGACCAGGTTCCGCTGGCTGCCGATGATTCTACGAGGCGATCGCTGGGGCCTGCCGTACCTGTCGCTGATGTGATTCCGCTGTTGGCTTGGCTGTCCCTTCTGGGTCTACCGCTGCCGCTGTTCCTGCCCGCCTCCTGAGCTGGTTGCTGTTCCTGTCGCTCCTGGTTCCTGAGCCTGTCCATGCTGGTCCTGCCCACGGTGTGTCTTCCCCAGTCCCAGGTCCTTCCGGACAGGTGCAGTCGGGCCGTGTTGCTTCGGCAATAGCCCCGGCTCCGGCCTGGATGGAGGACCTGACGACTGTCCTGCGTGAGCTGACGAGGAAGAGGAGAAGAGGAAGCTGTCATCTTCGTCTTCATCGTCTGCTGCTGCCTCTTCCCCTTCGACTTCTAAGGCCCATAAGCCGAAGAAGAAGAAGGCTGCCTTCCCCCCTAAGAAGTCTCCTTCGGGAACTTCTAAGGGCCCGCCCTCCCACCCCGGTGGGACGGGGGGTCCTTCTGCTGGTCCTCCTGCTCCTTCGGGAGCGGGGCCCGTCTGCCCCCCTTCCGTAAGGAAGAGATAGACGGGGACCAGAGGAGTATCGGTTAGCTCTGGTACTTCCTCGCCTGGTGCTAGCGGCGATGCCGCTACGCCAGGTTCCGGCTTGGTCTCTCGTTCGCGAGAGATCCCGAGTGTACGTTCTCCCTCGGGAGACCGTGCAGCCAAGTTTCGGCGCCAGAGTTCGCTCGGCGCCAAGACGCGGCACGGAGCAGAAGGCTGGTGAGAGACGCTCAGGTGACTCTTGCCAGGCCAGCGGCCGCTCTTGCAGCGACCAGCTGTTACCCGGGTTTTTTCCCCCCTAAGAAGGCTCCTTCGGGACCTTCTAAGGGCCCGTCTCGCTCCGGCGATTCGGGGAGCTCTTCTGCTGGTCCTCCTGCTCCCTCGGGAACAGGGCCCGTCTTTTCTTCTACCAAGGAGAAGAAGACGGGGACCAGAGGAGTACCAGCTTCGGCTGGCACTTCCTCGCCTGGTTTTAGCGGTTCTGCCGCTAAACCAGGATCCGCCTCGGCTTCTCGTTAGCGAGAAGTACCGAGTGGACGGTCTCCCGCGGGAGACCGTCCAGCCAAAGTCTTGACACTCGAGCTCGCTCGCCGCCAAGACCGAAGCGCGGAGCAGAAGACTGGCGAGTGTCGTGCAGACGACTCTCGCTAGGCCAGTGGACGCTCTCGCAGCGACCAGCTGGCTGCTCGGGTTGACGTGACGGTCGCTGACCAGCCACGGGTTGAGGCGAGGAAGGGGTCCCCGCGGTCGTCGGTACCAGCCACGGCTGGTACCAGCGGCTCGACGCGCCGAGAGGACGCTCGCCGGTCTCACCGCGACAACGAGCCTAGCAGGTCACCTGACGCCGCTCCCATCGGGACCGGGCGGAGACGGTAACCAGCAACAGCTCGCCTGACGCTAGACATCAGCGTCGACGTTCTCAGTCGAGCCGCTCGCCACAGGTGAGCGGCACGGCCAGGCCTGCAGATCGATCCCCACCGCGGGTTGGTGATCGGCTGCAGCCCCCCACGTACGCTGGTCCTGCCAGCGAGCGGGGGGGGGGAGCGTCAGGTCTGTCTCTCCACTACCTTCAACTTCCTCGGGCTACACCGGGAAGAGCGAGGTAGCTAGGAGTGATCGTGAGAGGTGCGCCGCTCACGATCCCGTCACGACGCCGCACGTGCCACGTATGGTCTTAGGACCAACCAGGACGTACGCGCAAGTGATTGAAGGCGACCGTCAGGGGGGAGAGGGGGTAGCGTCAGTTCTGTTTTCTCTCCGATAACCTTCAACTTCCCTCGGCATACGCCAGGAAGAGCGAGGTATATAGGAGTGATCGTGAGAGATGCGCCGCTCACGATCCCGTCACGACGCCGCACGTGCCAGGTTGGTCTTAGGACCAACCAGGACGTACGCGCAAGTGATTGGAGGCAACCGTCAGGGATCTGTTGCTGGTCCTTCTTCTGAAGGAGGAGGGTCCTGGGAGCTGCTCTTGTTGGAGGGACTGGACGGTCCTACTCCTCAAGACACTGTAACTTCCGAGATTCAGAGTAACTTACCCAGGTTATTGCACTGATTCGTCAGCACAACGACCGGGGGGAAGGATCGCCGCTCCCACCAGCAGAGCCCATGTCTCTGCTCGAGTCGTTTTGGGGCCCGAGAGGGAACCCAAACCGACGGTGGGTTTGCCGCGATCGGAGCTTGCCGATTCTGTCTTGAACCAGAGTCTCTCGTCTCCGGACAAGAAGGCTCTCTCAGTTCTGGCCGGTCGATCAAGCTACTTCCACCTCCTCTACTGCGACAGCGGCGTTTCTACGTGTCTTCGGACACCGTATTTAAATACTCCTTCGGTCCTCCTGAGAGGTTTCGACCTCGACGAGGACTGGAATGAGTCGGAGGACGGTATCGGCTCTCTCCTGTCAGGTGTCGATCAGCCCCACCCAGACGACGTTCACAGTGGCGGCAGACCCTTACCTACAGTGAAAGTTCGTAACCCTCCTCGGGAAAACGTTTTCTCCTGACGATAAGTTTTCCCAGACTTGCGGCGATGGCTGCTCCAACTCTTCTCCAACTGCTAGTTCCACTGGGAAGGCGAGCGAGTATCCAATTCCTCCCCCATTCCCTCTCTCCTTACGGCTACGAGGGAAAGGGGAAGGATCCTACAGAGATTTCTCTGTAGGATCCCACGTTGGGGACTGCGCTACCAGGGGGGACCTTCGGGTCCTACCTGACGTAAGCCCCGGTCGTTGAGGAGGGATCCTGCCCCATTCTCGATTTCTACGGGAATCGAGAGGACCACCAGCCGATATCGTTTGACGAATTCGGTGGGGGTTTCGCAGACTGCTTAGAATTCTACGGAATTTCTAGCGCATTCAGAGTGTTAGAGTTTCTTACGATCTCCAAACACTTAGGCGAGACCACGGTCCAAAGTGAGCGAGACGAGAATCCCCGATATGTTACACGATAATCGGGAACCTCGCCTATGCTCGAATTCCTGGAATTTCTAGCATTAGGAAGAAGACTGCTGCGGAAAGAAGACTATCTCACAGTAGGCGACCAACCTGGAATAGAGAAGAACGGACGGGAATATCCAGTTTGGCTGGAACTATCGTCTTAGTATTCTGTTCACCATTGAAGCTTTCCTTCGAGGAAGACTTCTCCTTCACTCTCTTTAATAGAGAACGAAGGTGGTCGATCTCCAATCCTTATTTTCTTGAAGGAAAGAATTTAGGATGGAGATCGTTGTTCAGAATCCTACAAATATACTACGTATATTAACCTCGCGACATGATTCTGCTAAGCAGTTGAATGGTCCGAGGGGTAGGCGCATATCCTGGTTATTCTACGGATTGCGACTTAGACGAAAAGTATTCTAATTGAACTGCAACCTCCCAGGAGTTTCCAGTTTCAATTTTATATACTTATGGTGTTGTCACAACAACACCATTTAAGCTTTTATATTTACCGAAATTCGTTTCGCTTAATATAATTGCTCGAGCATATCTTTTATGCTCGGTGGTTCTAGCCGAACGCATTCCTTCGTGGAAAGGATTACTTGGCAACTCAGGATGACGAGTCAGCGACAGCTACTGCGTATTGAATTGCCCGAGGCATTTCAGTATCAGCTGGCGCTTTGAGATAGACGGTTGTTTATGTCTTTCTCACCTGCTTGGATTGAATAACAACCGTATCTCTGCCCAACAATCACGGACTTAAGTCTCTGATTAACGGGGATTCTCTCATACATGAATGACCATCTACTGCTGTGAAACGCTAGTATTCATCGTCTTCGGTATTGCGAGAATTTTAAACAGAGATATCTATTCGACTCTCATCTTTCTGTCTACCGCACGGTAACAGAATTCTGTAATAGTCTCTTGCTGCATCGTATCCGATAATGCGAATGATTTTTGCGGAATCTGAGTTTGTCCTCAAAATATCTTGTATTCGGAGGTGTACAATTGTTCATTGTTCACCCCGGATTAGCAGATGTATTGAAAGACATCGCCTACTCCCACACCTGCCAGCTCTACTTCCAAACGTTCAGCCCATGAGAAGCAGTTCTTCAAGCGGCTCTCCCCTGTGTTTCATTACTGAAGAACGCCCCGCTTTCATTGCACAACGGACAGCAATGAAATGGCGGTTAGCGTTTGCAGTCATTTGTAAGCACAGGTTTAGAATCTTGAGATTCCTTCTCTCGATTCAGCTGGAAGACGTAGGTTGCATTCATTGCCTACCTTCGTCTTCAACGTCACATAGTGTTGTTTCTCCTTAAGCTGAGATCCAACGTCTATGAGATTTTCTTGCCATCAGGGACCTCGGTCTTTTGAAGGCAATTGACTTTCGCCTTTTGAGATTATGCATTAAGAGAATCATCGCCGTGCCGTCCGGCATCGGTGACTAACAAATATTTTATTTGTTTGGTCTCTCAGCATAACTCTTTAAAGGGCGAAGGTCACGTGACTTACCCGGATGCTTGGACAACTTGCCTCTACTGATTCCGAACCAGTCAGTCGGCAGCTGTCAGAGCGCCCGAGTCAGTTACGAACTATGCTGTGGACTTAGTTCGGTTGTTCCAGAGCAATCATTACTTCGTCTTAATAGCTTGTCAGTATAGTACTGTACATAACCAAAGTCGAGAAGAGGGATAGGTCATACGACTATTCCTTCTTTTCGTCTTAGGTAACTGCATGACTTCTCTTGAGAAGTCAATCACAAAGGATGGGGATTTGTGACGCTCGATTTCGTACCGATCTTCGTAGCGAAGACTCAGAACCCTTCGGTAACTGACGATTGGTTCGAGTCCTTCACAATACCCTCCCTAATGGACTTCACCGCCTTCGATGCGAAGGAGATGCTGCCTTGTCCGCAAGAACTTCTCCGTGGTGCAGGTACTGAAGGCAGGGGTCTGGTCAACCAGACCACATGCCCTTCCTTCTACCTTCGGGATATTGCCCACAGGTCCTTGGATCCTTTTCCTTGGGACCCGTGGCTGCTCAACACGTTGTGTAGCGAACCCAGACCCTCGAGGCTGAACAGCATCGAGTCCTGGTGTGACCATAAGAATGGATGAGTGAATGAGAGTGTGACTGGCTCCTCTTCCCATCTTTTTCTTCCCCTCTACCTGTGGTTAGAGGGACACGGTCGTCACCCTGCTGGATAAGGACAAGATGCAGGTGAGCTACTCAACAGAGCCCCATCCTATCCCTTTCACTAGGGACAGGAGCGTATATCCACCACTTCCTCCAACAAGGGGAGGAAGTGGATGCCAGCTTGAGACAACCCATACTTTATGTTGCCTCTTGCAAACAGGAACAAGTTCTTGCTTGCTGGTACGAAGAGATACGCTTGCCTCTCTCTTAGTACTCGGCCCAGAGGTCTGACCATTGATCCTGCGGTGCACACCCCGATCAATCGGACGAGGCTTGGATCCCCCCTCCCTCGCTCTTACGACCAGGGAGGCATTCCAGGGATGGACGAACACCAGTCTGTTCATCAAAAGACTCAGATTCCTCCCACCAAGAAGTGAGTCTTCCTATTGTTAAAGGACCGATGGTTTGTATTACGTATCGGAACAAATGACAATTTGTCGAAAATTGCATTTTTCCTAACTATACAAACCTGAGGTCCTTTAACATATAGTCCCTCCTATGCCACCCCTCACTCTGCGTATTTTGCATGGGCCAAAAGCAAAAGTGATTTGTTTACCTCCCAGTCGCGCGGCGCGCGACTGTCGGACAAGCAGTTAACTACCGTTCTCCCCTTGTTCGAAGCTTACGACCGTTTTCCAGCTGCCGCTAGCTACTTCCTATTGTTAAAGGACTCAGGTTTGTATAGTTAGGAAAAATGCAATTTTCGACAAATTGTCATTTTAGAAGGAAAAATAACCTTGTCTCATATAAGTCAAGTATCTAGATATTTGTTTATGCTAACTAGAAGCAAGAGAATTTGCTCAGAATTGCGTTTTGGCGGAAAAAAACTCTTATTTGCCATCAGCTGATTTCAAACCACAACATTGGCTGCTCCACGGAATACTGGCTTAAATTTGCTGTAGTATTTTTTAATACAATAATATGAGAATACATACAATATTATTGGATACACTGAAGTAATATATAACTTTTTAACCCTCTTACGCCGAAGCGGTAAAAAAAAAATTGTCTCCCGTGTGCCGGAGGTGTTTCAGAGTGAGCGCGGAAGCGGAGAAATTATTTTTTTCAAAAAATCACAGCGCGCTTAGTTTTCAAGATTAAGAGTTCATTTTTGGCTCCTTTTTTTGTCATTGGCTGAAGTTTAGTATGCAACCATCAGAAATGAAAAAAATTATCATTATCATATATAAATAATGCGATATATGATAGCGCAAAAACGAAATTTCATATATAATTGTATTCAAATCGCGCTGTGCGCAAAACGATAAAAGCAACACAGAGAAAATATTATCACAAAATAATGCATGAATTCGTAACGCGCGGACGTAAACAAATAATTTTTTTCAAAAATTCACCATAAATTAAATATTGTCCTAGAGACTTCCAATTTCTTTCAAAATGAATACAAATGATTGAATATTACTATACTGTAAGAGTATTAGCTTACAATTGCAGTTTTCGACCATATCTGACGAGTTAAAGTTGACCGAATGTCGAATTTTTTTATATATATATTTTTTATATGCAATTATTTCGGAAATAAGAAAAGCTACAACCTTCAAATATTTTTCGTTTTATTCTATATGAAATTGCGCACATTTTCATATATAAAACTATGAAATGCCTAATATGAAACGGAGCAAATATTCCGAGAATGGTACGTACGCATTTCAGAGATTTGTGGCGGAGAATCCGCGCGCGGAGGGAAGGAAAGATTTTTTTTTAAATTGACCATAAATCTAAATATTTTGCTAGAGACTTCGAATTTGTTTCAAGATGAAGATAAATGACTGAATATTACTAGACTTTAAGAGTTTTAGCTTACAATTGCGTTTTTCGACCATTTTGGTAGAGTCAAAGTTGACCGAACGTGGTTTTTTTCTATTAATCATGATTTATATGCAAATATTTCAAAAATGAGAAAAGCTACAACCTTCAATAATTTTTTGTTGTATTCTACATGAAATTGTGCACATTTTCATATATAAAACTTTATGTAACAGGTAATTTAAAATGGTGCAAACATTACCACAATCGCACGTATGATTTTTTCGGAAGAGTTACTGCGCGGACGTAAAGAAAATGTTATTTTTTTGATAAATTCACCATAAATCGAAATATTGTGCTAGAGACTTCCAATTTGTTGCAAAATGAAGGTAAATGCTTGAATATTACTAGAATATAAGCGTTTTAGCTTACGATTGCGTTTTGTGACCATTTCGGTAGAGTCAAAGTTGACCGAAGGTTGAAATTTTGGCAATTATCGTTATTTATATGAAAATATTTCAAAACTGATAAAAGCTACAACCATGTGTTGTTTTTAGTTGTATTGTGCATGAAATTGCGCACATTTCCATATATAAAACTTTATATAATGGCTAATTTTAAAATGGTGCAAACATTACCACAATCGCATGTATGATTTTTTTCGGAAGAGTTACCGCGCCGACGTAAGGAAAAAGTTTTTTTATAAATTCACCATAAATCTAAATATTGTGCTAGAGACTTCCAATTATTTGCAAAATTAAGGTAAATGATTAAATATTACTAAAATTTAAGAGTTTTAGCTTACAATTACGTTTTTCGACCATTTTGGTAGAGTCAAAGTTGACTGAAGGTTGAAATTTTGGCACTTATTGTTATTTATATGAAAATATCTCAAAAGAGATAAAACCTACAATCATGAGTATTTTATTGTTGTATTCTACATAAAAATGCACACATTTTCATATATAATACTTCATGTAACGGCTAATTTACAATGGTATAAAAATTATGTCAAAGTGACGAAATAATTTCCGAGGTGTGTCACAGATACTTTTTAGTGCGGCAAGAAAGAAATTCGCGCTTGTGCGCCTGCGTAACGATTGTAAACAAAACAACACCTTGATCCGTGAACTCCCAGCATCCCCCAAGGCGCGTGATTCAAAAGTTTTAGGCTGGTAGGCCTATAAGTATTTTTCCGCGAATTTTAAAAAAAACTTTTGTAAGTCGACGTAAAATACGTCCAGTCGGCACACGGGAGACAAAAAATGTCGACGTAAAATACGTCCAGTCGGCGTAAGAGGGTTAAAGGATTTATGGAAAAGATGCATAATTAATAAAATAACACCATGCATATTTCGGAACAGTGGCGGACAAAAACGAACATGAAAAACATCCTCTGACAACGTGGAGCCTAGTTATAAATGCTGCCTTAATTTGTATCATATTTATGTACAAAAATAAAAATTTAACTATATGTAATATATTTTCATACATATTTTAAACATAAAAGCATAAAACATTTAAAAAATCGACACATCGATCGCTAAATTTGCACTCTTTTTAACTCTATATTTTCGGAAGAGCGGCAGACGGCAGCTTTTAAGAACAAACATGAAAAAACATCGTATTTGATAACGTGGAGGGCAGTTTCAAAAGCTGCCTTTTTATCATATTTTTATCATATTTCTACACGGAAATGAAAATACCCTACACATAATACATTTTCACGAACATTTATAAAATCGACACATTGATCGCTAATTTGCACTTTTTTTTAATAGATATTTTTGGAAGAGTGGCAGGCGGCGGCTCACAAGAAAGAACATGAAAAAAACATCGCATTTGATAACTTGGAGGGCAGTTTCAAAAGCTGCCTTTGTATTATATTTCCATGCAGAAATAAAAATACCCTATACGTACAGTGGGGCCTCGCTTAGTCACGGATCAGCAATCACGGATTCAGTTAATCACGGGTTTTTCCTTGGACCACTTCTCAATCTATATCACTGGTATGAATCGCAGCATCAAAGGGTTGTCCGTTGTAGGCTAAGCCTCGTCCGGTTCCGATAACCAGCAAATGCATGAACAGATTCACATTATGATATTAACTGACAATAAAGGTATTATTAATAAAACCATTCTCACCTTATATATTATTGGCATATCTTCATACTATATAGCCTATTCATGGAATATTCCACATCATTGACATCAACTTGTAGTTGAGTGGCCAGCAGAAATGTAAACATTGAGTTACACTTAACAGCACCTTTGTCATTCTTAACCTTTTAGAAATGTTAATAGTAGTAGTGTAATTACAGTAGTAATAACATTTAGGAAACATCAATTTTCAATTCGAACTTCATTATTGTTTTGGTATAAGTAATCGACTCCTCTGAACACTGCAGGCATACAAACGATAATTGTCATAGATTATCGTATTGTTGTTTGTGATCGGCGACGAAGCGTAAACGTAATAAAACCATTTTTACCTTATATATTATTGTCATATATTCATAATAAAACGCATATCTTATATGTTATTGGCATATCTTCATAATAAAAAGCCTCTTCAAGGAATAATTCCTTGGGGAATGCATTTTTCAAAAGACAAAAATACACTTTACATGTTTACAACATGCAATGATTACTTTATTTTGATGTGATTACATTAATATTCCAGTATGGTACTCTAAGCAGTACAGTAACTATTTTTTTTATTATAAATGTATATTCATTCACGAAAAAAATACTATGACCACCGTGACGTCACCAAACCTAGTCTCGTTGGTACGAGAAAGATTCACTAATTACTGTGTTTTCTTCTTCTTTTCATGACTAAATGCATTTTTAGGATACACTCATTTACAAATTTTCAAATACTATGAATGCAAATAGCAAAATTCTCTCTCTCTCTCTCTCTCTCTCTCCCTCTCTCTCTCTCTCCTCTCTCTCTCTCCTATCTCTCTTCTCTCTCTCTCTCTATCTACAATAAAAAACTATAATACTGATCTCTCTCCTCTCTCTCTCTCTCTCTCGTCTCTTCTCCTCTCTCTTCCCTCTCTCTCTCTCTCACAGAAAAAACTATAATACTGGTCTATTATTCTGTGATTTACGAAACTGTGCTTCAATACAACTTTTATAGTTGACTCGATGATTATCACATTATAACAGTATACAAAAGAATATCTTATCACTATCCATGTTTCATTTCTTATCACCATAAAGATATTTAAAATACAAATTTCATTATGTTATTCTAAGCTAGTAACAGTATTCTCGTCCCAAGTTGCTCTCTCAAGCTATTCAACAGTTACTCTCATCCCAAGCTGCTCTCTCAAGCTATTCAACAGTTACTCTCATCCCAAGCTGCTCTCTCAAGCTATTCAACAGTTACTCTAATCCCAATGCTCCTCTCTCTCTCTCTCGTCTCTCTCTCTCTCTCTCTCTCTCTCTCTCTCTCTCTCTCTCTCTCTCTCTCTCTCTCTCTCTCTCTCTCTCTCTCTCTCTCTCTCTCTCAATGAAATATGAATTACTGTATCATATTATAAACTATTATGTACAAAGTTAAAAATAATAATAATTCCATTAATAAATTTGTTTCTTTTAGCAACTAAATTTTTTTCCAAAATAATTCTTTCGGTAATAAACGTCCATCAGCTGATTCTAAACATAAACAAAAGACGAAAATAGATTTTTATTGCTGTATTTTGCTGTTTATACATTAGTATTATAGTTGGGTGCTGTAATCTTTACAGTAAATCATGTTTTTTTTATCATAAATATGTTCATTCACAAAATAGATATACTATGTACTTATAGTTTGGTGCAGCAGCCAAATCATGAAAACAGAAAGGAATTATTAGGTAATATACTTTTGTTTGCTGATCTGATGAAGGGGAAATTGAAGATAGGAAAGAATAACTTTGAAACTGTCTTGAATTTAGTTTAAGGTGATAGTTGAAGACATATTTGGTGCTTGAACTGAAGTAAGCAGTTATAAACACTGAAATAGTGGTCTTGGGTGGGTTAATTATTAAAGTAGGCAGTTTAAAGCAATTTTTAGGTGGGGTACCAGGATAACACGGGTATTTACTTATCATGGGAGGTTCTGGGCCCTATCCCCCGCGATTATTGAGGCCCTACTGTAATACATTTTCATACACATTTTAAACATAAAAGCATGAACATTTATAAATCGACACATCCATAGCTAAATTTGCACTTATGTAACTTGATATTTTCGGCATAGAACAGCGTCAGAAGCATATATTTTACCCTAATACCTAAGTAATAACTCTCCATAAAATTTGTTAATATAATTTGCATAACCTTTATGGTCTGAACAGCATTTTTACAAATGTATGAACTCGTTAGACAACGGCGCTAGTGGCGCTGTTAACTGAAAATTTTCCCGTAAAAGTACCTTAAAAGGCCTTATTTTTTTATTGAATATTTTTGACGACAGCCGTAAAATCGATTCGGCGATGAGCGATTGCCCCATTAACCGTGGGCCGCCTGTACTAAGATTCGGGTATTCATAAACACCAGTTGGACACCAGTACCAACATTTGAACCCCAAGACCACTGATTGGAGGTCTCTCGCGTTTTTTCACAGAAAAGAAGGGTTTTTCGCCCTTGGTGATTATATGTCTCATAGTAAGCAATGTGTTAATAGTGTCTCCATGTAATACTCGGCGTGTAAGCCGGCGAGTGTTGTGCAATTGCAGATATACTAATATTCTTTTTGCTCCAATCAGTGCCTTAGAAATCTTTCAAATCACAGCTACTTGAGGCCTATTGGTCCTGGGAAATGGGTAAAAGAATGCGGTTTATGTGTTAGTGCTTGACCCTTTCCCTTACCACAAAAGTGTCTTCCGACCAACCTCCAAGCGTTGCGCAAGTGACCCTGGCACCTACCGGTGCCTGTGCCCCACATACAAGTTCCGTACTCGTGAACAATTGTCTACTTTATACAATACCTATCAAACCGTTCTGACGTCGAGTCCACTATACAATCTGTCAGTGATGCTTTCTCCGATGAGGAAATCAACGTTGCATATATGAAATGCAAAGATCTGATACCAGAGAGCATTTTCAAGGAGCGATCTGTGAAGAATTTGTCCTCTCACAAGAAATTATCATATATCACTAAGTGGCTAAGGACCTGCTCAGTGGAAATCTACGCCGATGACCCTTACAATCTGCCTCCAAAGGGGCCTGCTGACCTAAGCCTACCTGCGGTATACCACACAGCAGAAAATGGCTTCCAGACAGCAAAATCTCTCTCAGAAATAATTGGAAAAAACTCTGAAAAAACGAGGAGACAAATGATAAATTATCAAGAATCTTGGACGTGATCAAAGGACTACAGGAATCCCTAGACAGTCTTAAAATGGTAGAAACAAATAATCTCACATGGGTCTGGGATGCAATCAAAGGTGTGCAGGGATCAATAGACAATCGCACAGATAGCTGCCAGACTCCTATGAATGCAGCATCCACTTTTTCCTCTCCTCCCAGCGACACGGGAATTGCCCCCATCGCCTATAAACCGTTCTGAGTGGACTGTTTGTCTCCCAACCTCTTCTCCCTCCCAAGTGCCTCCGGTGGAAGATAGATCTCCGGTGATGATTACCAGCCCTCGAAATCCTCCCCACCCTATTTCACCCCCCTCCCCCCAACCCCCCATCGTAGATGCAGATGAGAGCGATCATGAGGGGTCTGGCGACTGGCAGATACAAACAAGCAGAAATAAGAGAAGAACCTCTAGTTTGGCCGCTGGACCGGAGCCCAACATTCTTATTTCACCTCGCCCGACACCTGAGAAGAGATGTCACATAGTAATTCACGATCTGCACTCATCGGTGATGCTAGATGCCATAGTGGAGAGAGTCGGGTTTCTCACTGGCTCTGACCCACTCATCTCTCACGAACTCCCATGCAGAAGTAAACATAAAGTGGCTTACAGGATTACCTGACTATTTCAACACCTCGACATTCTTAAAGGCGAGAAATTTGGTCCTAATATATTAGTTTCAAGATACAGTGGTTCCCCCGTATTTTTTATGAAATTCATAAAAAAACCCCAGGAACTTGTGGATATTTATCATAGAAAAATACCGCGAATGCGCAAATTTTCTGCGAATAATGCAGGGAAACGTACCCAAGAGAAATCCGCGAATGTGCGAGTCCGCGAATCTGGAGAACGCGAATACGGGGGGTCCACTGTATACATTATCTGGGACCAACCACCCCCAGGGGAACTTACTGACACTCCAACCAGGGTCATTTCCTCCGCAAGTGCCAGCCAACATCCCCACGGAGAGTGACTACCCACTCCCCCTGGCTAACCCCCCATCCACTCAAATGATTAGCGTATTCATCTCCCATCTTCGTGAGTAGCCATGGATACATCAAACATAATCTCTTGGAATATTTTTGGCCTCAAGCGAAACATTCCTTTCCTAAACATGTTCTGCAAAAACTTCAAAGGCATCATTGCATTGCAAGAAACGCTCCTCTGGCCACGTGACCTTGCCATGTGCGATTCAATTCATGAAGACTTCATCGATGTAAGTTACAGATCAAATTGTAGCCGGTCGTCTGAAAGGGGCCCTTTCTTTCCTGTGGCAGAAATCTGTAGACAATATGATAAAGGTGATGACCTACAGGAGTGACAGATTGCTGGGGCTTCAAGTGACAGTAGGGAACTCTAAAATCCTAATAATTAATGTTTATATGCCATGGGAAAATAACAATTTTGATCATTACTGCATGATCCTAGGGGAGTTACACAGTATTATTCATGATTCTCCTGCTGATCATATTTGTATAATCAGGGACCTTAATTCTCACCCCACAAAACAATTTTATAATGAACTTACTCGCTTCTGTCAAAATCATGCTCTCCAAATTAGCGATGTAATGCTCCTCCCTCCCTTCCTCCTATTCATATATACATAATAGAATGGACGCTATTACAACCTCCTGGCTGGACCACTGCATCACATCTCCACAACTTCATGATTCTATTATGACCTGCAATATTCGCTGTGATCTTGCAACAGGCTACGATCATGTCCCATTACAGGTGTCATTTAGTACCCCATCCCTCCCTACCGTGAACCCCCTAACTGACCGCCCACCAGCGGTAAAGTGACATTTTAAAAACCAACAGAAAATCAGATACTTTAGGGCGACCACAGAAACCAGGTTGCGGTCAATAGTTCAACCAGCAGGTACCCTACTTTGTGCCAACACAAATTGTAGAAATGACCACCACAAGAGGGATCTGAATGAATTCTATTCGAGCATAATCTCCGCTATGCTTGCTTCGGGCATGACTGCCTATAGATTTCGGCAAAGTAATTCTTGTAATATACCTGGATGGAACGACTTGGTTAAGATCTGTATACATACTCACGAGAAATGTTTTTATTGTGGAGGCAAAATAGTAGCCCGAGGGAAGGGCACACTGCATTACTAATGAGACAGGCAAGAGTGCATTTCAAACTTGCTCTTAAGCACTGCAGGTTAAATGAAAAACAACTAAGAGCCGATGCAATGTCTAGAGACTTAGAATCTGGTGATTATCCTCATCTTTGGAAAGATATCCAGTCCTTAAATCCCAAAACAAAAAAGCTATCATAGAGAGTAGGGCAAGCATTCGGAGATGAAGCTATCGCAAGTATGTGGGGCGATCACTTCAACAATATCCTGAATTGCATAAATGATCAAGATTCCCGAAGGGAAGTAGACAACCTCCTTACTGACAACATTCAATTTCATTTTGCAGACTGTATTACGCCAGGTAACATCAGCGATGCCATAAACAGCCTACCTAATAATAAATCGCCCGGCTGTAATGGACTTCCCGCAGAGGCTTTCAAATTCTGCCATCTGATAATTTACATTTTTATGCATTCAACTTACCTGTCAGATATATACTTAGCTATAGACTCCGTCGTCCCCGATAGAAATTCGAATTTCGCGGCACACACTACAGGTAGGTCAGGTGATCTACCGCCCCGCCGCTGGTGGCGGGAATAGGAATCATTCCCGTTTTCTAAGACAGATTTTCTCTATCGGCCGTGACAGCAACATTGTTGTTGTTACTCCTGATTTGATTTTCGTGTTTTTTCATCGCTATTGATCTTCTAAGCCGGTTATAATGGACTGTTTTTTGGACTTGGTTTTGGATATTTCTCATGATGTCGGATTCTAGCTTTACGGTTAGAAGACAGTGTGTAAATGAGGGATGCATGGTGAGGCTACCGAAAGCTTCGGTAGACCCTCACACAGTTTGTAAGGGGTGTAGAAGGAATGAATGTTCAATTTCTAACACCTGTGATGAATGTGTAAATATGAATGAGGAAGAATGGAAGAATTTAAATTCATATTTAAGGAAATTAGATATGGATAGGGCTAGGAAGGCTTCCTCTAGAAGCGTAAGTAGGTCTCGCTCTAACGAGCCTATTAAATTAACACCTAACCCTAAACCTCTATCTTCTTCCTCTAGTACTAAGACTGCAAATCCGGCAACGGAAATTGCAGATCTTAAAGCTGCGCTACAAAGGATGGAACGTCAAATGCTGACGTTGAAAGGTAAGCACAGTGATAGTGAATTAAGTGTCCCTAGTGCAGTGGAGGGTGCGTCTGATCGGCTCTGTCTCGTTCCCAGGCCTAGACCTCTTCCAAGCTCACAGGCCCAGAGGAGAAGGAATGTCGAAAGCCTTATGGAGGTTACGGAGAATCCCCACCGATCAGGCGTCCCCTCGGCAGATTCTGTGACGACCCGAACTGCCAAGGATCGCTATCGAAAAAGCATCCTAAAGAAGTGTTTTTCTTCTTCAGATTCTTCACCGAATGTAAGGGGATGGAGTTCTGAGGAACTGTCACGCCCCTTAAAGAGAAGTTGGAAGGCTCCAACTTTAGATTCAAGCCCTGAGCTTTTCTCCGATCTATCACCTTGTGAGAAGAAGAAAAGGAGATTGGTTCCTAAACGGAAATCGGAGTTTCCTTCCGCTTCTAGACATCCCTCACCTGAATCAGGGAAGGAGAAAGAGAATGCTGCTGCGAAAATTATCCTAAATGTGCAGGAGCAGCTTTCGGCCTTAGTAGGAGTTTTTACTAAGGAAACTCCCAGGAGAAAGGACTCTTTCCTTCCTATAAAGAAGACGAAGGGAAGGAAAGAAGAAACGGAAGTTTCGGCTTATACTCAGAGGAGTATGAAGAATGCGCCAAAAACGCCAACCTGGCGCAATGCGCCAGATGCGTTTGAGACTCCATACGAGTCAGAAGAGCCAGATGCGCCATATGCGCCAGAAGCGCCAGCATGGCGAAATGCGCCAGAAGCGCCACCCTGCCGAATTGCGCCAGAAGCGCCAGATGCGCCAGAAGCGCCACCCTGCCGAAATGCGCCAGAAGCGCCAGCTTGGCGCAAGGAATCACGAGCGCCAACCCGGCGCAATGAGCCACAAGTGACAAATAAGAGACGGACTTCTTCCAAAAGACAATTAAGCCAAGAGGATTTGTTTAGCTTTCGGAAGGATAAACCTTTACCTGACAAGGACTCTAGTTGTCGCACAAGCGGCCGTATTCCTTGTCAGGACATAGGTGGTTCCGGAGAAAGCGATAGGAGAGGACATCCTTCGTCTGACAGGAGAGAAAGGTGTCGCACAAGCGGCCATCGCTCTTGCCAGGAGAAGGATAAGGTCGTTTTGCACGATCAACCTATCTCTCGTAGGGACGCAAGTTATCGCACAGGCGGTCGTCGTTCTTGCGAAAGTGGGGTGGATGTTGCAAGAGGCCAGTCTCCTGATGGAAATAAACAATCATCTTCGGAATTGGATTTGGAAGAGATTTCGGACTCTGAAGATCACTCGGCTCCGGGTTTGTCAGATTACAAGACGCTGGCAGCCCTCTTACTTCAAGAGTTTGGGGACTCTTTAAGCCCGACTGCTCCTCCTTCTCCAAGGTCCTTATTTACAAGCACGAAGGTCCCGAAACAATCATCTTTTATTAAAATGAAGCCAACCATTTCCATGAACAAGGCTCTCCGATTCGTAGGAAATTGGTTGGAATCCAAGGAGAAGGCGGGGAAGACAGTCTTTACCTGCCCTCCTTCTAGACTATCAGGAAAGAAGGGAATTTGGTACGAGACGGGCAAACCACGGGGTCTTGCTCTACCGTCCACTGCCGAAGCAGATTTTTCGAATCGGTGGAGATTCGTCTAGGAGACAAGCCTTGTCATCAGCAAAGATCACATGGGGGACTTCTGAGATGGACCATCTCCTCAAGGGATTGTTTAATGTCTTAGAAGTTTTTAACTTCTTAGACACAAGAGAAGGAATCTCTTAGTCCAGAAGTCCTTCATAGTGTTCTTTCCTGTATGGACAAGGCGGTTCAGGATGGATCAGGAGAGGTGGCCTCTCTGTTTGGAACTGGTATTCTGAAGAAGAGAGTCTTATTTAGCTCTTTTCTGACGAAAGCAGTTACTCCTACTCAGAGGTCATCTCTTCTGTATGCTCCTCTGTCGGACCAATTGTTTCCTTCAAATTTGGTAAAAGATATTTCTCATTCTTTGACAGAAAAGGCCACACAAGATCTCTTGGCCCAATCTGCAAAGAAATCGAGGACTTCGGGTCCTACTAAGAGAGAGACTCGGGCTCCTCAACAGCCCTTTCGAGGGAGTACCTCGGCCAGACCCTCTTTTAAGAAGAGAGGAGTGCAGAAGAGAGGTAGGTCTTCCTTCAGACCTATCAAGAGAGCGAAATGAGACAACAGTCCTTCAAGCACCGGTAGGAGCCAGACTTCGGAAATTTTCCGAAGAATGGGCTCGGAGACAGGCAGAAATTTGGTCCCTTTCCGTGGTAACAAAGGGATATATGATCCCCTTTCGAGACAGACCTCCCTTGACTACGAACCCGAGGGAACTGTCAGCCCAATACAGGGACCCTGCCAAGAAAGAAGCATTATTGCAACTGGTAGAACAGATGTTGCAAAAGGAGGCCATCGAAGTGGTTCGGGATCCGCATTCCCGAGGATTCTACAACCGTCTGGTTCCGAAATCCTCGGGGGGGTGGAGACCGGTCCTGGATGTGAGCGCATTGAACCGATTTGTGGAGAACACAAAGTTCTCTATGGAAACATCAAAATCGGTTCTTGCGGCTCTTCGTCCAGGAGATTGGATGGTCTCCTTAGATCTACAAGATGCATACTTTCATGTCCCCCTGCATCCATCATCGAAGAAATATCTCCGATTCATGATGCAGGGGAAAGTATACCAATTCAGAGCCCTATGCTTCGGCCTTTCAACGGCCCCTCAAGTGTTCACGAGGCTAATGATGAATGTTGCGAGATGGCTACATCTAGAGGGGATAAATATATCCCTTTATCTGGACGATTGGCTAATAAGAGCAAAATCGGAAATTCAGTGCTTGAAGGACTTGGAGAAGACTTTGAACTTGACAAAATCTCTGGGACTGCTCGTGAACCTCGAGAAATCACAATTGATCCCCAGACAGAACATAGTCTATCTGGGGATACAGATGGATTCTCGGGGTTTTCGGGCGTTTCCATCTCAAGACAGAATTACTCGAGGCTTAGAAAAGATCTCGAACTTCTTCGGGAAAGAACGGACCTCGGCGAGGGAATGGCTCAGTCTGCTGGGCACCCTTTCCTTGTTAGAGCAGTTCATTTCCCTGGGAAGATTAAATCTCAGACCTCTGCAATTTTATCTAAAGAGGATGTGGAGTCAAAAGACAGGAGACTTGTCAGACGTTTTTCCCATCCAACAGGGGATAAAATCCGACCTAAAGTGGTGGTTAACCCCATTAACAAGGAACGAAGGGGTGTCCCTCTTGATTCGGAACCCTCACCGAGTGTTGTTTTCCGATGCCTCGGAAACAGGTTGGGGAGCAACACTGGGTCCAAAGGAAGTAGCGGGTATTTGGACCAGACAACAAACTACTCTGCACATCAATGCGAAGGAACTCCTGGCAATTCATCTAGCCCTGGAATACTTCGAAGCGGAAGTCAGAGGGGTGGTAGTTCAAGTCAATTCCGACAACACCACAGCTCTGGCTTACATCCGGAATCAAGGGGGCACTCACTCTTTCTCTCTGAACGAAATAGCGAGAGCTCTATTAACCTGGACAGAGGAACGGGGCATTATTCTGCGTACAAGGTTTGTCCAAGGAGAAAAAAACCTAAGGGCAGACAGGTTGAGCAGAAAGAACCAGGTTCTCCCGACAGAGTGGATGCTCCACTCAGGAGTCTGCAGACAAATATGGTCACTCTGGGGGAGACCCCAGATCGACCTGTTTGCCACGTTCCTCTCCAGGAAAATAGACAACTTCTGCTCGCTAGAAGAAGATCCCAGAGCCACAGCGATCGATGCCTTCCTCATGGATTGGTCAGGCATAGATGCATACGCCTTTCCCCCATTCAAATTGCTGGGGAAGTAGTAAGGAAATTTGTGGCATCAGAAGGAATGAGAATGACTCTAATTGCTCCCTTTTGGCCTTCACGAATCTGGTTCACAGAGGTACTGGAATGGACGGTGGACTTCCCCAGATCTCTACCACACAGGACAGATCTGCTCAGACAACCCCACTTCGAGAGGTTCCACAAAAACATCCAAAGTCTCTCCCTGACTGCCTTTCGACTATCGAAAGACTGGTCAGAGCGAGAGGCTTTTCAAAGAAAGTGGCAACTTCAATTGCTAGAGCCCGCAGAGCCTCTACCCTGCGGGTCTACCAATCGAAGTGGGAAGTTTTCCGTAGATGGTGTAGGTCGAAGAAGCTGTCCTCTTCCAATACCTCTGTAACCGAAATCGCGGATTTTCTCCTCTTCTTAAGAGAAGAATCCAAATTGGCCGTATCAACTATCAAGGGATATAGGAGCATGCTCTCAGCTGTTTTTAGAAACAGAGGGCTGAATCTCGAGAATAATAAGGATCTTCATGATCTCATCAGGTCTTTCGAGACTAAGAAATTGAGATCGTCGATTCCCCCGAGTTGGAACCTGGACGTTGTCCTAAAGTTCTTGATGTCGGACAGGTTCGAACCTATAGATAAAATCTCATTCAGAGATCTTACTAGCAAATGCATATTCCTGTTGGCTCTAGCAACTGCTAAGAGGATCAGTGAATTGCATGCTTTGGACTCTCGGGTGGGATTTAGAAAAGACTCGGCTGTCATTTCTTTCCAGGATCTTTTCCTAGCAAAGAATGAGAACCCTTCTAAACCTTGGCCTAGAAGTTTCGAAGTCAAGGGACTCTCTTCTCTAGTAGGAAGAGAGTTGGATCGGTCCCTTTGCCCAGTCAGGACCTTAAAATTTTATTTAGAAAAGAAGACACAGCTTCAGGGATGTCGACAAGGTCTTTGGTGTTCGGTAAGCCCCAAACCCAAGAGACCTATGTCAAAGAACGCACTGGCATTCTTTGTCAGAAATGTAATTACCGAAGCTCATAGGAATTGCCAAGAGAACTCTTTAAAGCTGCTGAGAGTGAAAGCTCACGAAGTCCGGGCTGTGGCAACTTCCCTTTCTTTTACGAAGAATATGTCCATGAGAAACATTTTAGCAGCAACTTATTGGAGGTGCAATTCAGTATTTGCATCCCACTATTTAAAGGATGTTAGAATAACATACGATAAATGTTTCGCTCTTGGACCTTATGTATCAGCGGATACTATGCTGGGAAATGGAGCAGACGCTGATCCTTAAATTTGTTTTTAATATTTTTAATAATTAGTTTTAATATTGTTGTTGAGTTGTGGGTTGCTTGAAAGGATGTTCGGGGATGACTCCTTTCAATCGTAGTACTAACCCCAATGAGGATCAGGTGATCGGGATTAGTGTCGTGCTCTATGATCATGCCAATAGGCAAGGTGTTTTGTCATGTAAGTGGATAGGACCCCATTGACAAAGATCCTAAGGTTCTGAAGCGTAAGTGGGTAAGACCCCTGTAACAGACCATCAAGAACTCTTAGCATGAGGTCACTACCTCGCTGAGGCTCTTGAAGCGATACGGGCTCCTAGGCAGTAGCCATGAAGTCTTTCGCTAACACAGGTAGGAATCAAGGTTTTTAATTTTATTACCTACAACATATGTTGTTTCCTGTCTATTTCAGTAGATTAGCTGTCTCTTACCCTCCGCCAAAGGTGCCAATCAGCTAAGTATATATCTGACAGGTAAGTTGAATGCATAAAAATGTTATTGTCATGATACAATAAAGTTTTATGCATACTTACCTGGCAGATATATACGGTGTATGGCCCACCCGACCTCCCCTCAGGAGACAGGTGGAAGAGAAAATCTGTCTTAGAAAACGGGAATGATTCCTATTCCCGCCACCAGCGGCGGGGCGGTAGATCACCTGACCTACCTGTAGTGTGTGCCGCGAAATTCGAATTTCTATCGGGGACGACGGAGTCTATAGCTAAGTATATATCTGCCAGGTAAGTATGCATAAAACTTTATTGTATCATGACAATAACATTTTGCTAGCTGCCCTATTCAATGCGTGCATAATTCAGCGGTTTCTTCCAGACTCCCTACTCTTAGTTCACTTGATACCATTAATCAAAAACAAGCTAAAGGATGCAGCTGACCCTGGCAACCACCGGCTGATTGCAGTCACAACGATCGCATTGAAGATACTTGAGTCGGTTCTTCTAGTGAGACTTCTCCCCTTTCTACACACCACTGACAACCAGTTCGGGTTTAAAGCAAACCACTCAACCGACAGCTGCATCTACATACTGAAAGAATTGCTGAACTACTACCTATCATAAGCCTCTCCTGTTTTCCCTTGTTTTGTAGATGTGAGAAAAGCATTTGACAGAGTAAACTACCTGAAGCTGCATAAAAGGGGCACACCCCTATATCTAATTGGCATTGTACATTGCTGGTTCTCCACACAGCAATTGTGTCAAATGGGGTAACATATTATCGTATACCTTCGGCTCCCTAAACGGGCTTCGGCAAGGGGGCATTCTCTCTCCTTACCTGTTTAATAAGTACACAGATGCCTTGAATGTCAAATTGAACTCGCTCCCAATTGGATGCACTGTCAATGAAACAACTATAGACAACCTCTGTTACGCCGACGATATGGTTCTGATTTCCCTATCAGTGCAAGATCTCCAACAACTCATTGACACTTGCCGCCAATATGCAAAGGAATATGATATAATCTACAATGAAACCAAGACCCAGTGCATGTCGCTACTCCCAAGATTGCTTAAGCATATTGCAGAACCACAAATTTTCCTCGGAAACCATCAGCTGGAATTTGTGCACGAATTTACGTATTTGGGTCACATTATCACTGACGACCTAAAAGATACAGCAGACATTGAACAGAGGCGTCGTAAACTATGTGCAACTGGCAACATGATTGCAAGGAGTTTTGCCTTCTGTCACCGAGACGGGAAACTGCTGCTCTTCTGCTCGTACTGCTACAGTATCTATGGATGTTCCCTCTGGACGAACTATACCTGAGAGACCATGAGACGCATTACTGTTGTGCACAATGACATTCTGAGATGCCTCACAAACACTCCCCGCTACCACTCTGCCACACACATGTTCATAGAAAACCACCTGGACAATTCAAAAATCATTGTTAGGCGAACAATGTCCAGTCTGGTAACCTGAGTGAAAAACAGCAGCAACTCGCTCATACAAAGCATCCTAAGGAGTGAAGCAAGAAGAAGATCTAAATTGTGGGAAAGATGGGAAAATGAGGCCTTTGTCCCCTGAAGGACTTAATTTCTGTATTGGCAAGATGTCATCTGCAGTTTTTGTCATTATTACATTTATTGCTGATATTTTAATTTTTCTTTATTACTGTGATTACTATCAAGTTAAAGTTTTTTTTTATTACATTCAATTTTTGTATTTAGCCTTCTGGACTGACTACTGTAACCACCTAAGGTCTCTTGTTGAAATTTAAGTTATATAATTTGGCACTGCACTAACTGTTATTACTCTTAATGCTATTACCAGTATTATAATTACTAGCTTTTGTGCTACCTCAGCTATTTTGTGGATAAGTGCCGATTATTCTTTTTTTTTTATCATGTCTCATGTATCTAGATTATGTGTGTTACTGTCTGTATTCTGTATATTCCATGTATATGGCCCTGAGCTGATATAAAGGATATTATTATTATTATTATTATTATTATTATTATTATTATTATTATTATTAATTCCTCTTCTAGAAAAGCCCCCTTAGTCAAGAAGCCTATTGTTTTGACTGCCTACTCAGCAGGCTCAAAGCAGTTATCAGCTTTTGCAGAAGTATTACATTCCTCCTCGAGAAGAGAGCAATAAAGTTAGTCACAGACAAGACCTCAGAGGGGTTTTACGATCTGCTGTTGTGGTGGCAAAGTTGACAGGAGGTTGGAGACAAGTTTCAGGTGTGAGCTTCTTGAATGTCTTCATTCAAAAGAATAAATTTTGCAGTGGTGTGGTTGGTATGGTGTTGGCATGCCCCTTCGGTGGCTGCGAGTTCGATTCTCGAGCATTCCATTGAGGAGTGAGAGATGTGTATTTCTGGTGATAGATGTTCACTCTAGATATGGTTTGGAAGTTACATAAAGCCGTTGGTCCCTTCGCTGAATAACCGCTGGTTCCATGTAACAAAAACACCCTACAAAAAACAAACAAATCACTCCATTCTATCGGCAATGCACCAGGGAGATTGGATGGTCTTTATAGACATGAGGGATGCATACTTCCACATCCCAGTGCATCCAAACTCAAGGAAATTCAGATTTATATTCCAAGATCAAGTACAGTAGGGCCTCGATAATCGCGGGGGATAGGGCCCAGAACCCCCCTTGATAAGTAAATACCCGTGTTATCCTGGTACCCCCCCCCTAAAAATTGCTTTAAACTGCCTACTTTAATAATTAACCCACCCAAGACCACTATTTCAGTGTTTATAACTGCCTACTTCAGTTCAAGCACCAAATATGTCTTTAACTATCACCTTAAACTAAATTCAAGACAGTTTCAAAGTTATTCTTTCCTATCTTCAATTTCCCCTTCATCAGATCAGCAAACAAAAATATATTACCTAACAATTCCTTTCTATTTTCATGATTTGGCTGCTGCACCAAACTAAAAGTACATAGTATATCTATTTTGTGATTGAACATATTTATGATAAAAAAAACATGATTTACTGTAAAGATTACAGCACCCAACTATATTAATGTATAAACAGCAAAATACAGCAATAAAAATCTATTTTTGTCTTTTGTTTAAGTTTTGAATTAGCTGATGGATGTTTATTACCGAAAGAATTATTTTGGAAAACAGTTTAGTTGCTAAAAGAAACAAATTTATTAATGGAATTATTATTGTTTTTAACACTGTACATTAAAGATACAGTATTTCATATTTCATGAGAGAGAGAGAGAGAGAGAGAGAGAGAGAGAGAGAGAGAGAGAGAGAGAGAGAGAGAGAGAGAGAGAGAGAGAGAGAGAGAGAGCAGCTTGGGATTAGAGTAACTGTTGAATAGCTTGAGAGAGCAGCTTAGGACGAGAATACTGTTACTAGCTTAGAAGAACATAATGAAATTTGTATTTTAAATATTTTTATGGTGATAAGAAATGAAACATGGATAGTGATAAGATATTCTTTTGTATACTGTTATAATGTGGTGATAATCATTGAGTCAACTATAAAAGTTGTATTGAAGCACAGTTTCGTAAATCACAGAATAATAGATCAGTATTATAGTTTTTTTCTGTAAGTGATAAGAGAAGAGAGAGACGAGACGAGAGAGAGAGAGAGATTTTGCTATTTACTTTCATAGTACGTATTTGAAAATTTGTAAATGAGTGTATCCTAAAAATGCATTTAGTTATGAAAAGAAGAAGAAAACACAGTAATTAGTGAATCTTGCTCGTACCAACGAGACTAGGTTTGGTGACGTCACGGTGGTCATAGTATTTTTTTCGTGAAAGAATATACATTTATGATAAAAAAAATAGTTAATGTACTGCTTAAGAGTACCATACTGTAATATTAATGTAATCACATAAAAAAAAGTAATCATTGCATGCTTTAAACATGTAATATGTATTTCTTTTGAAAAATACATTCCCCAAGGAATTATTCCTTGAAGAGGCTTTTTATTATGAAGATATGCCAATAATATATAAGATATGTATTTTACAATGAATATATGACAATAATATATAAGGTAAAAATGGTTTTTATTACGTTTACGCTTTGTCGCCGATCACAAACAACAATACGATAATCGATGACAATTATCGTTTGTATGACTGCAGTGTTCAGAGAAGTTGATTAAGTTATACCAAAACAATAATGAAGTTCAAATTGAAAATTAATGTTTTCCTAAATGTTATTACTACTGTAATTACACTACTACTATTAACATTTCTAAAAGGTTAAGAATGACAAAGGTACAGTTAAGTGTAACTCAATGTTTACATTTCTGCTGGCCGCTCAACTAGATACAAGTTGATGTCAATGATGTGGAATTATTCCATGAATAGGCTATATATTGTGAGGATATGCCAATAATATATAAGGTGAGAATGGTTTTATTACCTTAATTGTAAGTTAATATCATAATATGAATCTGTTCATGCATTTGCTGGTTATCGAAACCGGACGAGGCTTAGCCTACAACGGACAAGCCCTCGATGCTGCGATTCATACCAGTGATATAGATTGAGAAGTGGTCCAAGGAAAAACCCGTGATTAATTGAATCCGTGACTAAGTGAGGCCCCACTGTATGTCAGCTCAGGGCACTGTTTGGCCTGTCAATGGCCCCACAGGTGTTCACCCCAAGCTGATTAATGGTATTAGATTCTATACACCATGCTGGTATTAGATTGTCTACAGGAACGTTTAGAACTTCGCTTATCCCAAGTCTCCTTGTTGACACTGGAGAATTAACTTTAGACCTTTACCGAAAGTGTTCTATTATTCAGTGTTGGTTTAGGTTGCAAAGACTTCCTAATTCTTTAGCCTGTCAGACTGCAAACTTTGTAAGGCATTGTAGATATTTTGAGTTACACCCAAAATCTTCTCAACCATATGGTATTCGGGTAAAACAATTAATAAACAGTCTTGATCTAGCAAGAAATAGAGTTCTTCCATTTAGGATATCACCAACTCCTCCATGGAAATTACCAGAGATATCTTTTTGTGAATATTTTATTGGTATAAAATAGAACATGACTGAATTAGAAGCCAGGTCTCTCTTTCATGAACATGTCGAAGAACATAGGGAATAGACTTTTATATATGCAGGTGGCTCCAAATCTGATGCTGATGTTGGATTTGGAGTACAGTAGTACCTCGAGATACGAAATTAATCCGTTCCGAGGCGCCTTTCGTATCATGAGGTTTTCGTATCTGGGACCACATTTTACATGTAAAATGGCTAATCCGTTCCAAGCCCTCCAAAAACACCCCAGTAAATTTCATAATAAAGCTAAATTGACCTATAAACAATGAAATACTACAACAATTTGGACCATTCAATACCTAAATTAATAAAAAAAATGCAAAATATAACCTGTAAATAAAGTGTACATATATTAGTGTACATGGTAACAAGAAATATACTGTACGTAAAATGTGGAAGCTTACCTTTCGAGTGAGGCTACGTACATACGTTACTATCCAAGGAAGATTGCTTCTGCCTACTTTTCACAATGTTCCTGTGTGAGCCTTTTCGGGGGGTGTCTTCTACAAATGATTGCACTTTATGAAAAGCGGCTTTAATTTCTGCCGTTTTTTTTCTTTTGTACATATGTACGTACGTACACTTTAAAAAAATATACGTACACAACCCTGTGGTGAGCCTTTTTCGGGGGGTTCTTCTTACTAAAATGGATTGCACTTTATGAAAAGCGGCTTTTAATTTCTGCTGTTTGTTTTTTTTTTTTCCCTTTTTTGAATTTTAACTTTTTCTTTTTAATTTTTTTTTCTTTTTTTTTTACTTTACGTAAGTTTTTATATAATATATATAGATATATATATATATATATATATATATCAATACATACAGAATTTCAACTTTCTGTTCTTTCTTTGCACCTCATGACTCTGTTGGCCCTGGTGTCCATCAAAACCCTGTTCAACCAAATGCTCTCTCTGCAACTGATTGGGGTACTGAATGTTCGGCTGCTGACCCTCAACATAAACTGAAGTGCCTTGATTATACGTACTGGTATGCATGTTGTAAATGATTGGTCTACACCCTCTGTTCAGCAGGGAGTGGATATTCTACCAACCTTGCAAAGTTTCCAGTTATCCCATGAGAGAGACCTTGATCACTTATCCCATGTGAGAGATCTTGGTGTCTTTTTTTTTTTTTTTTTTTTTTTTTTTTTTTTTTTTTTTTTTTTTTTTTTTTTTTTTTTAAATAACGTACACATTGACGATCCCGAAAACGAATACCGCGTGCGTACTATAACAATGCTGGTACTGAGTGGCCAAAGCACACCACCACGTATACATAGTAGATGCATGATGGGAGGGACGCTGGCCAATAGGAGAGAAGGATTTCATGGCCGTGACTAGCATCAGGAACCAATGGGAGAGCAGGAGGATGGTGGCGAGTCTATTAGTACTAAGATGGCGGCGGGTGGCGCGATTTTCAAAATTGTTATCCGGGCGAATCTCGGACTTTCAGAAACCTTTCGTATCTTGAAAACTTTTCGTATGTAGAGCCATTAAATTTTTCGTATTGGCTTTCGTATCTCGAGTTTTTCGTAAGTTGAGCCTATCGTATCTCGAGGTACTACTGTATATAGTAGTTCTTTGAATTGTAGAGGTGCACATCTTCTATATTTACTGCAGAACTATATGGCATATTAACCGCTATTGAGAAAATAGCATTATAAGAGGAGGGGATTTTTACCATTTTTAGTGATGCAAGAAGTTTCCTTCAAGCTTTAGAAGTTTTTAATTCTTGTAACCCTTTGGTTTTAAAGATTTTAGAGTGGCTTTTCATTTTTGGTCTGAAAGTTATAACAGTTCGATTTTGTTGGGTTCCGGCACACGAAGGTGTCTGGAAATGATAACATGAGAGAAATAACGAATGTTATATCTCCTTTGAAGTATAATGTGATGCCCTGAAAGTGGGAGACTACTCTTTGTCGTCTCGGAATTGGTCACACATGGATGACACGTGAGTTTCTGCTAGCTGGCCAACACCAACCATATTGCGATGACTGTCTGATACCCTTGACAGTGAGGCATTTGTTGACTGAATGCCCCACTTATAGCACGGAAAGAAATAGATATCTGTTTGAGGCTTGAGGTGAGGATGGCAGGTTCATCCTTGCCAAGATTCTTGGGACATGATGTGTCGTACAATGCTAGCAGCATTTTTAGATTTATTTCAGAAGCTGGTCTTCTGAAAGCTATTTAACTTTTATAATGACATATTTGCTTTTATGGTTTTAATTGAATATTCTTTTATTCTTTATTTATAATAAATGATATCAGCATCAATGACCTTCAATGTCAGGATGCCAGAAAACTACAAGCATTTCAGAAATGTGAGCCCTTTTCTACTCTCAAATTCATTATCACATAATGGTTTGGTGTAGAGTAGTCCATGTATCCCACCTCCTGTCAATTTGGAATCTGCTTTGTAGTTACTTGGTAAGTTACCTGTGTAAAAATGACATTTTTATAATGAAATAAAATTTTACATATACTTACCAAGTAACAGAATGGGAGCCCACCCTCCTCTCCGCACATGGATGATTAATTATTAATGATAAACAGATTGAAGCACCTGGCTCAGTTGTTCCTCTTCTTCCCAAAAGTGGGCGGGACTAGTTATCTATAGCCAAAACAATAAAGAATCCATTAGGATCATTATAAAAAATGAAGAAAATCTTGAAAGGAATCCTATTCTCGCAGCAGTAGAGCTTGACTTTGGAAACAAAGTGATAAAAAACTAGTCTTCAAATACAGCAAGAGTAACCCAGGATTTGTCAATGGATATCCATATTGCAGGTAGAGAACTTTTTGTGATATTTTTCAGTGCCCCATGGATTTGCTGTACAATACTCAAGAAGAAGTTTTAGTTTTGTCTCCTGATGTGTAGCCAGGCAGCAGTAAAGTTAACCTATCCTTCACTGCCTTAGTTCCTGGCATCATCGTCTCTCCATGGCTGATGTATGTTTTTTGGCAATTTTTTCCAGGAAAGGTGTCTCTCATCAATATTTAAAATGCTGAGAGGTATAACCTTCTTTATTAGTTATTTCCCGAGTATCTATGGTTGGTTGGTTCCTTGTTGGCTCTGGCTGGCTCAACGCTGACAGATACGTGATGAATAACCTTCAAGTCATTGAACTTGAATCACCATGAGGCTAAGTGTTACACATCTTTGTCTGTGGTGTTCCATCCAGCTACCCAAAAATTTTCCCATTTCTTCTACCACCCTCCCCCCTTCTCTTACGGGTAATTGTTGACTGCATTGGCACAACACTCATTACATGTTCCAAAATTCTATCCTTGTTCTTAAAAATTGTGCCAGTAGTTGAGCACTTCATATAATTTTTTTCGCCACTCTAATTTCTTTATATAATTGCCATTTTGTTTCCATTGAGATAGCTTGCAGCTTGTACCCATCACTTATTTATGCTTGCCATTAGCCATGATAGATAACAGATGCGCTAAATATTTCATGATAAAATCACAAGAATTACTTGGAGCACAAGAGAATACGTCTTACAAATGCATAGGCTTGGGAGTCTGGGGCTGTTAATGTTCAGTCTATATTGGCATCGGCTACAAGGCTGTTCGGCATGGTTAGTGACAGAAATTGTAATTAAGCCAAGGTGCACAATACAAAATTCTAACTTATGGGTGCCGGACGGAGTGCTCCCAACAAATTTTAATTTTCAAACACGGTTGTTCGTATCTGAAAGGTTTGTAAGTGGAAGAATGTCTGTAGTATCTCTGAAAGGTTTGTAAGTGGAAGGACGTCTGTGGTAGTATGGTTAAACTCAGTATGTAAAACGTAATGCTGATTTTTGGAAAATGTTTAATTTTGCACCAAGTCTTGATTATAATGCTGCCATGAAAGATTTTTAGATTTAGAATGCAAGACACATGAATCTTAGGTTCTAATAAACAAACTTGATTCTCCAGAGATTGTCATCCCATCACCAACAGCAGGCCTAGATTCCAGTCGATTCTTCGCACCAATTTCTCCAGCAGACAAAACTGGAGGCAACTCCATTGTTGATCTGTTACAACAGGCAAGTGGGGGCATGGCCCCCCCAGATCCCATTGGACCTCCTGTTGGCCCTCCAGGAGCACCAGGGTCACAGCCACCACCGTCAATCAAAGATTTGAGTGAGTGTTATAAGTGTTTGTTACATGTAGTACTGTGCTTAAGCAGGTAAGTTTTAATAACAAACCCCTGCTCAAGGGGTTAAAAGTATTTGTGACTTTGATGAAGATGTAGTTTCAACCAGACTTATGGACCCTCTTGAACTTTGTTACTTCCATAACGAACAAATTCTGCTGATGAATACTTAAAAACAAAAGTGAGTATATGCAGTATAGATTTCTTAGATTATTTCTTTTCAGTAGCCGAGAAAGGTATGTCATGTCATTGCTATGCTATATAAGTTTCAATGAACTGTGTCAGTGAATTTGAGTGCTTAAATGTTTAAAAATGAAGACAAAAACAGAATTCTAGGTTAACTATAGAAAATTAATATGGTTTTTAACTTCAAAGAGACTGACCTCAAAGATGCATCCCACTTTTGATTAGTAATTTTTAAAATGAAAATAATTGGCACCACTCTCTAGTTGATTGCTTTGTTTTAGTTGTGTTGCCACATTAGTTTCTGTCAAATTTTCTACTTTATTTTAAAAATACATGGTTTTATGCTTTTGGCCATATCTCGAATTCACTTTTTTTTTTGTAAAGTAACACACTGTATTCACTAATTACTGTATTTTTTCATTAAAATATATGTAGTACCTCAGGATACGAAATTAATCCATTCCAAAGCGGCCTTCGTAACCTGATTTTTTGTAACTTGAACCACATTTTACATGTAAATTGCCTAATCCGTTACAAGCTCTACAAAAACACCCCAGTAAATTTTGTAATAAAGCTAAATTGACCAATAAACAATGAAATGCAGCAATTTGGACCATTCAGTACCTAACCTAAACTACATATATACTACTAATATGTACTGCATACCTGTAAATAAAGTGTATTAGTGTACATGATACAAGAAATACTTTACGTACATACTTATGTAGTAAAATGTGGAACCTTACCTTTCGAGTGAGGCGATCTCCGAAAGTGGCGACAGAGGAGGAGGACAAGTGGCAGAAAAGATGAACACTTAACTTTATGAAATATTAAAAAATGACAGGAAACATTAACACTAAACTTTACGAAACACATCGACAAATGGCAGAAAACTTTAACACTTAACCCTTTAATGCCGATTGGACGTATTAAACGTCGACAAAAATTGTCTGTCGGGTGCCGAACCGACGTATGGTACGTCAACGAAAAAAGTTTTTTAAAAAATTCGCGGAAAAATAGTTATAGGCCTACTAGGCGAAAACTTTGAATCACGCGCCTTGCGGGATGCTGGGAGCTCACGGATCAAGATGATGTTTTGTTTACAGTCGTTACTCAGGCGCGCAAGCGCGAATTTCTTTCTTCTCGCACTAAAAAGCATCAGCGACATCTCAGAAATTATTTAGTCACTTTGACATAATTATTGTACCATTTTATATTAGCTGTTACATAGAGTATTATATATGAAAATGTGCGCAATTTCATGTAGATTACAACTAAAAACAACTCATAGTTGTAGCTTTTATCAGTTTTGAAATATTTTTATATAAACGATAAGTGCCAAAATTTCAACCTTCGGTCAACTTTTGACTCTACCGAAATAGTCGAAAAACGCAATGTAAGCTAAAACTCTTATATTCTAGTAATTTTCAATCATTTACCTTCATTTTGCAACAGATTGGAAGTCTCTAGCACAATATTTTGATTTATAGTGAATTTATGAAAAAAATTTTCCTTCCGTCCGCGCGGTAACTTCCGAAAAAAATCAGAAATTTTTTGTCCGATTGTCGTAATGTTTGCACCATTTTAGATTATCCGTTACATAAAGTTTTATATATGAAAATGTGCGCAATTTCATGTAGAATACAACCAAAAACCACCCATGGTTGTAGCTATTATCAGTTTTGAAATATTTTCATATAAATAACGACAAGTGCCAAAATTTCAACCTTCGGTCAACTTTGATTCGACCGAAATGTTAAAAAAAACGTAATGGTAAGCTAAAACTATTACATTCTAGTAATATTCAATCATTTACCTTTATTTTGCAACAGATTGGAAGAGTCTAGCACAATATTTTGATTTATGGTGAATTTATGAAAACAAAAAAATTTCCTTACGTCCGCGCGGTAACTCTTCCAAAAAAATCACAATTTTTTCGTACAATTGTCGTAATGTTTGCACCATTTCAAATTAGCCGGTACATATAGTTTTATACGTATATGAAAATGTGCGCAATTTCATATAGAATACAACAAAAAACAACCCATGGTTGTAGCTTTTATCAGTTTTGAAATATTTTCATATAAATAACGATAAATAGAAAAAATTCATCCTTTGGTCAACTTAACTCGACCAAAATGGTCTAAAACTGCCATTGTAAGCTACAACACTTACAGTCCAGTAATATTCAATTAATTACCTTCATTTTGCAACAAACGGGAAGTCTCTAGCACAATATTTCGATTTATGGTGAATTTTTGAAAACTGCTTTCTATTACATCCACACGTTACGAATTCATGCATCATATTGTGATAATATTTTCTCTGTGTTGCTTTGATCGTTTTACAATTTGTTATCCCTTGAATGCCAAAGCGGTATTTTAAAGACCGTCTCCCGTATGCCGGCGGCATTCGCGAGTGAGCGCCGAAGCGGAAAAAATGTTGTTTTCAAAAAATCACAGCACGCTAAGTTTTCAAGATTAAGAGTTCATTTTTGGCTCCTTTTTTTATCATTGCCTGAAGTTTAGTATGCAACGATCAGAAATGAAAAAAAATATTATATATAATTATTGGGATATTTGACCGCAAAAAAATTTTTCATATATAATTGTATACAAATTGCGCTGTGAGCAAAACGGTTAAAGCTAACGTGGTAATTTTGTTTCTTTGTATTGTACACTAAATTGCGGTCATTTTGGTATATAACACATTGTAAAATGAGCAAGGCAACACAGAGAAAATATTATCACAAAATGATGCATGAATTCGTAACACGCGGACGTAAAAAAAAAGCAGTTTTCAAAAATTCACCTTAAATCGAAATATTGTGCTAGAGACTTCCCGTTTGTTGCAAAATGAAGGTAATTGATTTAATATTACTAGACTGTAGGTGTTGTAGCTTATAATTGCAGTTTTCGACCATTTCGGTCGAGATGAGGTTGACTGAAGGATGAATTTTTTCTATTTATCATTATTTATATGAAAATATTTCAAAACTGATAAAAGCTACAACCATAGGTTGTTTTTGTTGTATTCTACATGAAATTGCACAATTTTTCATACATAAAACTTTATGTAACGGCTAATTTAAAATGGTGCAAACATTACGACAATCGGACGAAAAAATTTATTATTTTTTTGGACGTAAAGAAAATGTTATTTTTTTCATAAATTCACCATAAATCGAAATATTGTGCTAGAAACTTCCAATTTGTTGCAAAATGAAGGTAAATGATTGAATATTACTAGAATGTAATAGCTTTAGCTTACAATTGCGGTTTTCAACCATTTTGGTCGAGTCAAAGTTGACCGGAGTTGAAATTTTGGCACATCGTTATTTATATGAAAATATTTCAAAACTGATAAAAGCTAAAACCATGGGTTGTTTTTTGTTGCATTCTACATGAAATTGCACACATTTTCATATATAAAACTTTATGTAACAGCTAATTTAAAATGGTGCAAACATTACGACAATCAGACAATAAAAATTCTGATTTTTTTCGGAATTGACCCACGGACGTAAGGAATTTTTTTCTTCCATAAGTTCACCTTAAATCAAAATATTGTGCTAGAGACTTCCAATTTGTTGCAAAATAAAGGTAAATGATTGAATATTACAAGAATGTAAGAGTTTTTTGCTTACAATTGCATTTTTTTACCATTTCGGTCGAGTCAAAGTTGCCTGAAGGTTGATATTTTGTCACTTATCGTTACTTACTATATGAAATTATTTCATTAACTGATAAAAGCTACAACCATGAATTGTTTTTTGTTATATTCTACATGAAATTGCGCACATTTCCACTTATAAAACTTTATGTAATGGCTAATTTAAAATGGTGCAAACATTACGACAATTGGACGAAAAAATTTATGATTTTTTCGGAAAAGTTTCCGCACGGACGTAAGTAAAAAAGTTTTTCCATAAATTTACCATAAATCGAAATATTGTGCTAGAGACTTCCAATTTGTTGCATAATGAAGGTAAATAATTGAATATTACTAGAAGATAAGAGTTTTAGCTTACAATTGCGTTTTTCAACCATTTCGGTAGAGTCAAAGTTGACCGAATGTTGAAATTTTGGCACTTATCGTAATTTATATGAAAATATTTCAAAACTGATAAAAGCTACAACCATGAGTTATTTTTTATTGTATTCTACATGAAATTGCGCACATTTTCATATATAGTACTCCATGTAATGGCTAATATAAAATGGTGCAAAAATTATGTCAAAGTGACGAAATAATTTCTGAGATGTACCATTCGTCCAATCGGCACCCAACAGACAATTTTTATCGACGTTTAATACGTCTAATTGGCGTTAAAGGGTTAAATACCAAAATCGTTGCAATTTAGTGTACAATACAACGAAAAAATAATTAACTCTAGCTTTAACCGCTTTGCTCACAGTGCGATATGTATACAATTATATATGAACTTTTTTTTTGCTCTGTCATATATTCCAATATTTATGTATGATAATGATATTTTTTTCATTTCTGATGGTTGCATGCTAAACTTCAGGCAATGACAAAAAAAGGAGCCAAAAATAAACTCTTAATCTTGAAAATAAAGTGTGCTGTGAATTTTTGAAAAAAAAACTTTTTTCAGCTTCGACACTCACTCACGAACGCCGTTGGCATACAGGAGACACTTTCGGAAATACCGACTTGGCGTTTAAGGGGTAACTTTACAAAAAATTTAATATTAAATTTTTTTTTTCTTTCTTTTGATTTTTACATTTTTTTTTTACTTTTTTATACTTTGTTTTTTACAAAATTTCAATTTCTTCACCACCGTATGAATGCCAGTCCGTTTACAGAATTTATCAAACCACCCCTGAGAAGCCTTGAAGTCTGGGGTTGCCGTCAATGTCCCTTCTCCTCTGGGCAATCAGATCAGCAAAAATAATGCTGGCCTTCTGGCAGGTTGTTGTCTCGGTTATCGCATTGCCAGCTATTTCTTTGTCCTCAATCCATAGAAGAAGCAGCCTCTCCATCTAATCATGCACGTTGCTCCTCCTGTTGGACAAAATAATCACGCCCTTGGAAGGTGTAGCTCCTTTGATGGCTTCCTTCTGTTTAAGAATGGTGCCTATCGTCGATGGATTTCAGCTGTATTCCTTAGCGATCACATTCAACTGCATGCCAGCCTCATACTTCTTGATAATCTCCATTTTTGTCTCCATAGAAAGCATCCTCTTCTTTTCGTGAACTTTGGCAATTTTCTTGGGACCCATGACTACTCGTACGTAATTAAGTTCTCACACAACACGATAAAGTACAAAGCGAAAGCCCTAACACTAATTTACGTTAACAAACTAAATCGTATATGAACGAATGAATTCCGTGTGCTTACGATAACAATGCTGCTACGGAGTGACCGATGAACGCCTTTACGTAGATGCACTATGAGAGAGATGCTGACCAATAGGAGAGCAGGATCTTACGGCGGTGACTAGCATCATGAACCAATGGGAGAGCGGGAGGATGGTGGCGAGTCTACTCAGTGGCGGCGCGGGAGTTTTGAAATTGTTCTCGGTGGTCCAGGCGAATCTCAGGACTTTACAGCAACAACCTTTCTTAACCTGAATTATTTTCGTATGCAGAGGCAAAAAAATCTTCGTATTTGCTTGGGTAACTTGAATTTTTCATAAGTTGGGACTTTCGTATGTCGAGGTTCCACTGTATAGTGAGAGAGAGAGAGAGTGACAGCACAAGAATTTTTAAATAAGTTTATGGGAGACTAACCACGTTTTTATGATAAATGATTTACAGTGGTTCCCCCCGTATTTGCAGATGTTTACCAGACCCTGCGAATAGTTTGAATCCATGAATAGTTGGAACCCCTATAAAAACACTGAAAACGGCCTAGGTAAAACTCAAGATAAACCTAAAAATTTTTATATCTGGTTTTTTAATAGTTTTATCACAAAGTGTATTTTATGATGCAATTGATGAAAAAATCAGAAATTTCTGGATATTTTGCACAGAAAAATACTGCGAATAGGTGAATTTCACACGAATAAAGGGTAGATATGGTCCAGAGAGAAATCCGCGTGTATGAGTCCGTGAATGTGAATACGGGGAGCCCACTGTACCCAATAGTAAGTTCAAATTTTTAAATATTAATAAGATTGTATAATAATAATAATTATAATAATAATAATAATATACTGTAATTAAAACATTGATGCATTTCCGTACAGTAAACTGAAATTTTAAAGAAACATTTAATTCCCAGTATTCTTAAGAAGCTGCAAAGCAAATGGTGAGGGTGAACCTGTCAAATGTCTGACCACTAGGTATTTGACATACAGTGGTACCTCGACATACGAAAGGCTCAACTTACGAAAAACTCTAGATACGAAAGCAAATACGAAAAATTTTACGGCTCTACATACGAAAATTGCTCAAGTTACGAAAGGTTGTTGCTATAAAGTCCCAAGATTCGCCCGGACCACCGAGAACAATTTTGAAACTCAGTAGACTACCCACCATCCTCCCGCTCTCCCATTGGTTCCTGATGCTAGTCACCCCATAAGATCCTGTTATCCTATTGGTCAGCATCTACCCCTTGTGCTTTATGTATTCTATTGGTAAAAGGATGCTGTAAATTGAAAAATTATTCATGCAATACATTTAATAAAAAAAAACATTAGGTAAAGATAGAATAAAGAATAGAAATGAATGGTTATTATACTGTTTGGTAGTTTCAGTAGTTGAAGAGATAATGAAAATTTATGGCTTACTGTGTACTAGGAAAAGTGATTGCTTGGCGATTGTTCGGTACTCGTAAGTAAACAAGTTTGGAAGCCCCCTTTTTTTTTTTTTTTTTTTTTTTTTTTTTTTTTTTTTTTTAACCCTCTTACGCCGATTGGACGTATTAAACATCAACATAAAAAAGTTTTTTTTAAAAATTCATGGGCAAATACTTATAGGCCTACCAGGCGAAAACTTTTGAATCACGCGCCTTGGGGGATGCTGGGAGCTCATGGATCAAGGCATTGTTTTGTTTACAATCGTTACGCAGGCGCGCAAGCACAAATTTCTTTCTTATCGCACTAAAAAGTATCAGTGACACATCTCAGGAATTGTTTCGTCACTTTGACATAACTTTTGTACCATTTTAAATTAGCCGTTACATGAAGTATTATATGTGAAAATGTGCGCAATTTCATGTAGAATACAACAGTAAAATACTCATTTTCATACATTCAACTTACCTGTCAGATATATACATAGCTATCGACTCCGTCGTCCCCGACAGAAATTCGAATTTCGCGGCACACGCTACAGGTAGGTCAGGTGATCTACCGGCCTGCCGCTGGGTGGCAGGACTAGGAACCATTCCCGTTTTCTAATCAGATTCTCTCTGTCGCTGGGAATGTAAACATATGTTTACTTTCCCTCCTGATTTGATTTTCGTGTTTCATCGCCATCGATCTTCTGGGCCGACTTTTACAGGGAAGTACTGGATCGGTGGTTTGGCATACGTTTTTAATAACTTTTTAATAACTTTTAATGAATTAACTTCGAAGTTTTCAAAGAATAGAGGATGTGTAACTACCGAAGTTTTCGGTAGACAATTACATAGTTTGCAAGAAAGGGAAATATAAATATTTATTCATTGATAAAGTGTAATAAATGTTAGAATTTGATTGAGGAAAATAAGGTAACTTCCTATTTGAGGAAGTCAGAAAAACATAGAACTAGATATGCTTTCTTTAGAAGCTTTAATAGCCCTCGTTCTGACGAGCAGTTAGAATATTAACAGTACTAGTAGTGTTGTTTCCTCATCACCTTCTTACTTCACAGAAACTACAAATTCATTTGCAATTTGAAGATAAAGGAATGTAGCTCAAGATACGAGCTATTATAAGGTAAGAAGTGATTATAGTGTTCCCCATTGCAATAGAGGGTGCGTCTGATCGGCTCTGTCTCGCTCCCAGGCCTAGACCTCTTCCAAGCTCCCTGGCCCGGAGGAGAAGGAAAGTCGAAAGCCGTACGGAGGTTATGGAGAACCCCCACCGATCAGGCGTCCCCTCGGCAGGTTCTGTAGGACGTCCCAGACTGCCAGGGATAGCCATTGGAAAGGCATCCTAATTCAATGTGTTCCCCTTATTATTATCGTCTTGACGAATAAGGAGAAGAAACATTCAACGGCGTAGATTAAATGAAGATGCAAGATAATCTCGTCTGGCTATCGGAACTCAGAAGAGACGGAGAAAAAGGTAAAAGAAACTCATTCGATAATAGTTGCGGTAGAGGCATTGCCCTATCCGGGTTCGTCCCCCGTACAGCTGGACGGGGGGGGCTCTATCCCATGGGGGTTTGAAATAGTTATTTCAATAAATTCCTCATCGGTACGTGTATATGAAAATATATCTATTCTGAGAATAACGAATTAGATATTAAAGAATATTTGTTGATCGAATGAATTATATGGATCTCGTTTAGTGATTACACATATATATATAACTTTTAAGCTTCTAGCTCCTCGGGCATGAAGCTCCGGTAACGAGGCTCAATGCGCCTAAAGCGTCTGAAACAAGGCGCAAAGCGCCTGAAACGAGGCGCAAAGCACCTGAAGAGCCTGAATAGAGGCAAAGCGCCTGAAGCACTATGAACCAGGATCGTCATCGGAAATGGAAGTCCTTCTCATTCAGAAGAAAGGGAGGGCTATGGACGAGAATGGAAGTATTGTCAAATTCTAAGCAAGAACAAGTGTACAAGAGATCGGAACCTTCCGCACACGGATCCTTCTGCACAAGCGGAACCTTCCAGCGGAAGATTCCAGATTCGAATCGCCTTCCAGGCTCTTGGAATTTTCCAAGAAGGAATATTTTTCCAAATGTGCAGAACATTTCACATAAGCGGAATTTGACAATGACTCGGAACCTTCCGCACAAGCGGAAACTTCCAGACGTACAGAACTTTCCAAGCGAGGATCGCCTTTCAGACGCTCGGAACTTTCCAAGCGGAAATCTTTTTCTGGATAAGCGGAACATTCCGAACACGGAACCTTCCGCACAAGAAAAACTATACAAGCGCGATACGTCTGCTAGGATCCAGGAGTATTCTGATCACGATACTCCTCCTAGGCGCCAGGAGTATTCGGAACGCGATACTCCTGCCAGGTGCCAGGAGTGTTCCGATCACGATACTCCTCCCAGGCGCCAGGAGTATTCGGAACGCGATACTCCTACCAGGCACCAGGAGTATTCCGAGCACGATACTCCTCCCAGGCGCCAGGAGTATTCGGAACGTGATACTCCTTCCAGGCGCCAGATATTCCGATCATGATATCCCCCTAGGAAAGCCAATACTTCTGCAGGCGCCAAAGGAGTATTCGAGCGCGATAATTCCTCCAGGCGCCAGGAGTACGGAACGTTGATACTCCGTCCATTGCGCCAGGAGGGTTTCGGATCATTGTGGATATCCTCCATAGGAAGCGGATTTACTTCTGGCAAGCGGCCAGGAGTATTCCGAGCACGTGGATACTCCTACCAGGCGCCAGGAGTATTCCGATGACGATACTCCTCCTAGGAAAGCGATACTTCTGCCAGGCGCCAGGAGTATTCCGAGCGCGATACTCCTCCCAAGCGCCAGGAGTATTCTAGGCAAGATACTCCTGCTTAGCGCCAGGCTCTTTCTCCTACAAGAAGAGCCTGACATCCGCCAAGAGTCCTCCAGGCGAAAGGTGAAAGACATTCGAGGCTTCTCCTGATAGGGACGGGAGTTGTCGCACAGGCGACCGTCGCCCTTGTCAGGATAGTCTTAATGCAATAAAGGCAAGAGCAAGTTCGACTTTTTCCTGGCAGGGACTCAAGATGTAGCACAGGCTGCCGTAGCCCTTGTCAGGTTAGAGTCGGTACTGCTAAAAGCCCTTCACCTTTCGAAAGGAAGCGCTCTCCTCCAGTTGCTCAATCTTCTCCCAACTTGAGGAATGGAAGATAGAGCAGAATTGTGAGAATTAGTTCAATAGTAAGTGGATATTAAAATCATCCTCCTAAAAAATAATGCAACCAACCATTTTCAGAAAGAGGGGCAATCGTTTGGAAGTTGAACAAGATTCGTACGAGCTCTCATTCATTGATTAGAGGCTCTTCCAGATAAGAAAGGCGTAATATACGGACTTATCTCCAAGATAATAAAAGCTGGAGAGATTCTCTTCGATCCTCGGTTGTCATTTGCGATCTCTTTCGACTAATACTCATTCGGGTTTATTGACGAAAAAACGAAGAGAGTAAGATTTCCATCTTTCTCTGCATGTCGGAGAGAAAGAATGTCGTAGAAGACTTATTGTATACGACTACTGAATAACAAGTCATATACGCATACCATAGTTGCCTTTCTGGTTCGCTACGGAATTATCTATATCCTTACAGGATTTTCCTAGTAAGGACTTCGCTTAAAAGGTTTGTTTCGGCAATACCTACTCAGCTTCGGTATTTAACAAAGGTTTTGGCGTAAATTTGCATTATTGAGAGCTTTCTTAGGCTCGAGAATAATTTTATTATATCCCTTCATTGAAGGGAGTAACTGGCAACTCAGAATGAATGCAGCCAGGCAGTGAGCAAGACGGATTTGTAAGTTGTAACGCCAATTCAGTACCATCCGGTTCTCGGTCGTGAGTGGTTGGTTACATCTTTCTCCCCTAAGGGATCGAATGGTTCACCGTATATTCCCCCTACAATCAGGGACTTAACCACGAATTGAGGGGATTTTTTATGCAAACATGAATAACATAGTATTCGTTTTGCTAAGGATCTCTCTCTGCCTCGGCTAGGAAAGAATGTAGTGGAAAATTCACCTTAAGATAACGGTTACGGTTAAGCCTTATGCACACACCGTGGTTAATTACAGAATTCCTACTATCCTTACAAGAGTTTCCTAGATGAATGCTGTTTACCACAATGTAACGGTATTATAAAGGATTTTAATTCAGCAGAGCACGATTTAACTTATTTGGAAACAGACACGGAACGTAACGATTGTTCGATGCAGGATTTTGCACGTCCGTGAGAACCTTCTTGATCGACGATAATAACTGTTAACGTATGTTTAACATTTATTGGAAAGAGTTGTGAGAACCTGCGGAAAGTATTCACAGATCTCTTCGCAAGGTAGAAGACGAACGAGCTTCTTATAGTTTGTTTCCTTTTCCTCGAAACAAGAGAGGAGCAAGATACGCCATCTTTAATTTAAACGGGAATAAACTCTAGTCTTTTTTTTCCCCTAGTTATATATATTCTTAACAGATATTAAGATAAATGGGCGTCAAAGGAAGAAGGTGAATGCATCATTTTGGCAATAAAAAGGTTGAATTCACAGAGGTCACGTTCTTCTCTCAGCATGTGTCGGAAGGTTTTTCTAAGAGAGTAGAGATTTTATCGGAATCTATTATAAATATTGGACCTGAAAAATCTATCCACTTTGAGTCTGTCTGCGTGCAGACTGACCAGAAGTAAATATGAATGAGAGGATTTTTCAAGGGAAGCTTGATAATTCCTTCAAATATGTTAAAGGCATAGAGTTGCTGCAGATCGTGCTAGATGGAAAGGGGAAACTGTCCTCTTCTGATACCTCTGTGAACCACATAATGGTTTTCTTCCCTTTCAGGGGGAAGAATCACCTTGGTATTTTATGCTATCAATGAACACAATAAAAATATATACTCTGTCTCGACAAAGAATATTAGAGATAGTAAAGAATTAAGATCTTCGGGATCTTATACAATACCTCTATACGATAAGAGTAGGAGATCTTATACTTAGAATGGGATCCTAATTTGGGCCTCAGATTCCGTGTTCCGTCAAGATGGAACTGCTCCTCATCAAATGTTTCTCCTGGTCCTAAACGATCAAAAGAACAAGTGAAATTTTGGGCTTTAGAATCTGGAATCAAATTCTATGAAGACTCGGCAATGGGTTCTGGCCAGCATAGTATGTTTGGCAAAAGAACTGAAGCCTTTTATTCCTGGATCAACGCTTTCAGATAGAGGTTTCGTTGTCCGGGTAATGTATTGACGTTGTCATCTACAGAAGAAGACAAGGTTTAAACGTTTACTGACAGAGTCTTGGGAACGCGATGAGGGCTCAAACTACTTCCCAAAAGGTTCAGAGAGATACATTAAAGAGCTAGAAATCAGGAGTCCTACCAATTTCAGCTCAGAATCTCTTTAAACTTCCAGGCTCCTTCCCTTCCTTCGGGCAAGGATAGGGAAGCTTCTGCAACGAGAAAACTCATCAACATGTAGGAGGAGAACTCGTTAGCAACGGAAGTATTCAATAAGGATCCTCCTCGGAGGAAGACTTGTCTCTCGGACTTTTAGATTTCCTATCGTCTACTGGATGTAGCTGACTAAAATCACCTCCCCTTGCCGGAAAGGCCAAAAGCTCAATGTGAAAGAATTTCTTCCACCCTTCTCCAGTCTCCTGATAAACGATGGTGGATCTTCCGGACTTTCGGACAATGTAGCGCCAGTCAGGCACCAAATGCCAAAACAGGCGTGAAGACGCCAGAGAAAGACAATCAATATGAACACTGTCATTGTCTGATGAGGAGAAGGAGCGGGCCTCTAACCTGGCGCAGTGCGCTAGAGGCGAACAAATCGGGAAAAAGTGTCCGATGTGGACATTGCCAGTTTTCCTCGAGACTCTTAATAAGCTCGAAGCTCCAGCAAGTGGGGAGAAGTCAGCCACGCGCCAGGCGCGAGGCTCCAAACAGGCGCAAGGCTCTGGGAAGGTGCGAGGCACCGGCCAGGCGCGAGGCGCCAGGCAAACAGGATGCGCCAGCCAGGCGCAAGGAGCCAGGCAGGCGCAAGGCGCCAGCCAGGGCGAGGCGCCAAGCAGGCGCAAGCCAGGCTCTAGGCTTCATCCAGATGAGATCCAGTTCAAAGAAAGTCCTAGTCTTCTTTGAAACAATGGTGATCTCTAAAGCACTTCATAAGTGACTTGATGAATACCTTCAAACAGCTTGAGAATTTAAAAGCTCATGAAGTGCGAGATTTTGCAAATTCTTGTTCTTTTCGTAACAATATGTCAGGAAGACATATTAGCTTTAACATATGAGAGATGCAACGATGTGTTGACTGCTCATTACACTAAGGACGTCAAGTTAACCTACGAGAGATCCTTCTCTCTTGGTTTATACGTGTCAGCGGATACGTTGCTGGGATAAGGAGCCGACACTGATCCTTTAATAATGAGTTGAATTTATTTTAACTTAGTGAATTTTATTGAGGTTTGAAAGGAGTTTGGGGGATAACTCTTTTTCAATTCTAGCGCGAACCCTCATGTTAGGAACAGGTGATCGGGATCGGTGTTGCGCTCCTTAGTTATGCCAATAGGCATAGGCATATTGTCATATAAGCAGATTAGCACCCATTGACAAATGCCAATTAGGCTCGACCGAGTAAGTGGATAAGACCCCATCGGTAGACCCACAAGAACTCTTGGCCACAGATCACTATCTTGCTAAGGCTCTTGAGACGAAGCAGACTCCTATGCAATAGCTAGGAAGTCAACCCTTCGTCTAGAAACACAGAGGAACCAAGGTCTATAAATACCTACAACATATGTTGTTTACCTGTCTAGTCAGTAGTTAGCTGTCTCTTGCCCTCCACCAAAGGGTGTCAATCAGCTATGTATATATCTGACAGGTAAGTTGAATGTATGAAAATGATATTGTTATGATACAATAAAGTTTCATACATACTTACCTGGCAGATATATACAATTGAAGACCCACCCAGCCTCCCCGCAGGAGACAGGTGGAAGAGAGAATCTGATTAGAAAACGGGAATGGTTCCTAGTCCTGCCACCCAGCGGCAGGCCGGTAGATCACCTGACCTACCTGTAGCGTGTGGCGCGAAATTCGAATTTCTGTCGGGGACGACGGAGTCGATAGCTATGTATATATCTGCCAGGTAAGTATGTATGAAACTTTATTGTATCATAACAATATCATGATTGTAGCTTTTATCAGTTTTGAAATATTTTCATATAAATATCGATAAGTGCCAAAATTTCAACCTTCGGTCAACTTTGACTCTACAGAAATGGTTGAAAAATGCAATTGTAAACTAAAACACTTATATTCTAGTAATATTCAATCATTTACCTTCATTTTGCAACAAATTGGACGTCTCTAGCACAATATTTTGATGTATGGTGAATTTATGAAAAAAAACTTCCATACGTCCATGCGGTAACTCTTCCGATAAATTTTTTTGTGCGATTGTCGTAATATTTGCACCATTTTAAATTTGCCTTTACATAAAGTTTTATATATGAAAATGTGCACAATTTCATGCACAATACAACTAAAAACAACCCATGGTTGTAGCTTTTATCAGTTTTGAAATATTTTCATATAATTATCGATAAGTGCCAAAATTTCAACCTTCGGTCAACTTTGACTCTACCGAAATGGTTGAAAAACACAATTGTAAGCTAAAACTCTTATATTCTAGTAATATTCAATCATTTACCTTCATTTTACAACAAATTGGAAGTCTCTAGCACAATATTTTGATTTATGGTCAATTTATGAAAAAAAAAAAAAAAAAATTTCCTTACGTCTGCGCAGTAACTTCCGAAAAAAATCAGAAATTTTTTCGTGCGATTGTCGTAATGTTTTGTATATGAAAATGTGTGCAATTTCATGTAGAATACAACAATTAATGATTGAAGGTTGTAGCTTTTCTCATTTTCGAAATATTTGCATATAAATCACGATAAATAGAAAAAAAATCATGTTCGGTCAATTTTGACTCTACCGAAATGGTCAAAAACGCAATTGTAAGCTAAAACTTTTACAGTCTAGTAATATTCAGTCATTTATCTTCATTTTGAAATAAATTCGAAGTCTCTAGCACAATATTTAGATTTATGGTAAATTAAAAAAAAAAAAAACTCCTTCCCTCCGTGAGCGAATTCTCTGCCGCAAATCTCTGAAATGTGTACGTCCCATTCTCGTTATATTTGCTCCGTTTTATATTAGGCGTTTCATAGAGTTTTATATATGAAAATGTGCGCAATTTCATGTAGAATACAACAAAAAATAATTGAAGGTTTTAGCTTTTCTTATTTTGGAAATATTTGCATGTAAAAAAAAATATTTAAAAAACCCTACATTTGGTCAACTTTAACTTGTCCGAAATGGTCGAAAACTGCAATTGTAAGCTAAAACGCTTACAGTATAGTAATATTCAATCATTTATCTTATTTTTGAAACAAATTGGAAGTCTCTAGAACAATATTTAGATTTATGGTGAATTTTTGAAAAAAACATTTTTTACATCCGCGTGTTACGAATTCATGCATCATTTTGTGATAATATTTTCTCTGTGTTGCTTTGATCGTTTTACAATGTGTTACTATATACCAAAATGAACGCATTTAGTGTACAAAACAACGAAAAAAAAATTAACTCCTTAGCTTTAACCGTTTTGCTCACAGCACAATTTGAATACAATTATATATGAAATTTGGTTTTCGCGCTAGCATATATCGCATTATTTATATATGATAATGATATTTTTTTTTCATTTCTGATGGTTGCATACTAAACTTCAGGCAATGACAAAAAAGGAGCCAAAAATGAACTCTTAATCTTGAAAACTAAGCGCGCTGTGATTTAAAAAATATATATTTTTTTCCGCTTTGGCGCTCACTCCGAGACCCCCTCAGCATACGGGAGACGATTTTTATTATACCTCTTCGGCGTAAGAGGTTAATGGTTATTTAATAATTATTTGAAAAGAGTACATGCAATACATGTAATAAAAAAAATTGTGAATTAGATATCATAAAATATAAAATAAATCAGACTGTTATCATCGAAGCCAACATATACGTACGTATTTTTTAGAATTCTTCTTTTGTTTTAATATTACGCTACGTATATGTTTCATTGTAGCTGTCAGTAACTCGGTATCTCCATTAGGTAATGATAGAATTAAGAATAGAAATGAATGGTTATTATACTGTTTGATAGTCTCATTAGTTGAAGAGAGATACTTATGAAAATTTATGGCTTACTATGTCCTAGGAAAAGTGATTGCTTGTCGTTCGTTCAGTACTCGTAAGAGCTGAATGTAAACAAATGATTGGAAGTTTTTTTTTTTTTTTTTTTTTTTAATCATTATTATTATAGTTAATGATTAATTAATAATTATTTGAAATGAGTACATACTGATTATTTATATATTTTATTGGCATATTCTAAGCTTTTAGCTTCTTAGGTTTAGATGTCAGAATCATAGACTGGGCTACAATAGCAACCGCTAACATAGGCTAGGCTTATTGCTAAGGGACATATGATAAAGTCCTAATATATGCAGTAAAAATGGGGTTGAACATTACATGCAGTTGAATATTACTCAAGTATGTACAGTATTTTGCCTATTTGGAGTCATATTTCTTCCGTCGGATCGGCGTCGTAACCCTAGAACATGTGTTGTAGGCCTGGAAATATAATTTACTAGGGTGTTTTTGTAGGGCTTGGAATGGATTAGGCATTTTACATATAAAATGCGGTTCAAGATAAGAAAAACTCACGATACGAAGGCCGCCTCAGAACGGATTAATTTCGTATCTTGAGGTACCACTGTATTTGACTGAGTCACTCTTCCCCCTGCTTTGCAGCTTTCAGAGAAGACTGGTAATGAAATTTCTTAATAATTTCACTTTGTTAACTATAGAATTTATAAATGTTTTAATTACAGTACATTATTATTATTATTAAAGTGGAACCCTGTATTAGTGGGGGATGCATACCAGACCCCGGCGAATACTTAAACCTCTAAAAATGTGTAAAACCCATTAAAAAGGCTTATTTATACCTTGTTTTTTTAAATAGTTTTATCACAAAATTGGTATGAAAATACAGTAATTTGCAAATATTTCTCATAGGAGATTAGTGTGAATATGCAAATTTCCCACAAATAAAGGGTAGATATGGTCCTTAGTGAAGTCTGTGAATGTAGAGAACACGAATATGGGGGCGTCCTCTGTATTATTATTATTATTATATTTGAAAATTAGTTATGTAAATCAATTTATTTACCATACAAACATAGTTAGTCTTTATATCCTATAAATTTAAAATATTTCTCTCTCTCTCTCTCTCTCTCTCTCTCTCTCTCTCTCTCTCTCTCTCTCTCAGTACACAGTGGTACCACGTTTGTCAAACGTTTATGTCAAACATTCCATTTTTTGAACGAAATTTTTGAGGAAATTTCGTAGTGTGTGTCGAACAAAAACTTGTACTTCGAACTGACCAATTTTGTAGTTTATACTTATATTTGACGGCTTAGTGCGTCCTACAAGTAAAATTATATTACCATTTTTTTCCTTTACGATATATAGTTTAATGATAACCATATTTGACAAAATAATAGTTTAAAGCATTTCAATATAAAATCTAGCTTTCAATATAAAATTTAGCATAAAAGATGGATAAAATTGTATGTAACCACGGTGGCGTCACGCACAGCTGACTTGAGAATGAACGAGGGAGTGTTGATATGTCGAGGAGAGAAGGAGAAGAGAGAGTTAAAATATTACTGTATGTATGTAAAAGCTATAACAATTCACATAAAAAGGGAAATTTCACGATGAATGTAACATAATGATAAAATATGAAGACAATCAAATGCAATAGAGAAAAAAAGAAAAAAAAAGCCAGTGTTCGGTGCACCGAATGAGATAGCCTAGTTGAACAGTATTCAGCAAATTAGTAAATGAATGAACAAAGCCTTTCACAATAAAATTTAGCATAAACGATTAACAAAATCATTCATCATTGCATTGATGCACAGCTAACTAGAGGTAGAGGGATGAGACATTTATATTTTTGAGGAAGAATGAATGATTTTAAGTTATTGTGCGTTGTGATATTGTTGAGGAGAGAAGAGACAGCAAAATCTTTACTATAATTTGTATGTAAAAGCAGTACCAATTCATATAAAAAATAAAAGGTTATTTCATAATAAATTTATATGACATGAAAACATCCAATTGCAATACAGTAAAAAAAAAGAAGAAAAAAAAGCTTGCTCAAGTCTGTGTTTGGTGTGCTGAGTGAGATGATAGAGAGAGGAGAAGAGAGGGAAGAAGTGGTGTGCTTCTCACTGACGTATCAGCTTGGGTGGGATGATTATTTACCCATTTCTTTCACTTACACTTGATCTGCCCAAATCATTTCCTTTTATTACAGTAAAATACCTATCTACTGACAATTGCTTTTTACAATTTTCTACTAATGAGCTCTGTAATAAACAAACTGGTGCCGCATTCAGCTTCTGAGTGCCTTTGATTGTTTGTTTAAATGACTACCTTGTGAAAAGTTAAAAGGCAAATGGCAGAAAAGTCTGCCATTTGCCAACAGTAAGTTGATGTATTGTGGCATAATTTAATATCCAAGTCTCTCTCTCTCTCTCTCTCTCTCTCTCTCTCTCTCTCTCTCTCTCTCTCTCTCTCTCTCTCTCTCTCTCTCTCTCTCTCTCTCTCTCTCTCTCTCTCTCTCTCTCTCTCACACACACAAACCACAAACAAAAACAAAGAAACAGGGTCTGGCAACTGCGGTCTCACCATGTCCCAAAGATTTACCCAGGCTGAGGTTGGACATGCACACTATTGATTCATTTGGTTATCCATGAAAAATGTGAATAAAATTGATTTTTATCAATCCTTTGCCTACTGCAACCATTTTGGTTTCCTCAAAGGGTTCCAATCTCTCTCCTCCCTCCATTCCCCAGCCTGCACCATTTTCACCAAACAGTTCATAAATTGTGCACAGAAAAAGTAAAATTTCAAAAATTTTACTTCATATAACGTACTGTTTCACTACTCTACACTTAATTAAAAGTTTTGAACTTATTGATAATAGAAAAAATGTGAAAAGGGAGACTTTAATGGTTGGCTGGAACAAATTATCCTGATTCCCTTTATTTCTTATGGGGATATTTGTTTCATATTTCGAACAAATCATACTTCAAACAGCCTTCTGGGACGGATTAAGTTCGAAGTCTAAGGTATTACTGTACACATTTTATTTTAATGAAAATATATATGGTGGTTAAATAAAACGGCTACGAATGAAAAGCCTCTTTAACCAATTTGTATTAGCACATATACACACTATATTTGTGTGTGCTCATAGTGTTTAAAAAAATGCTAGTAAAGGTAATAGATCTTTGGAAGGCAAAAAACAAACATAAATTTTTTGTAAGTCATTAGTAAGGAGAAATAGATTAACCCTTAAATGCATAAGGGGTATAATAAAAATCGTCTCCCGTATGCCGAGGGGGTCTCAGAGTGAGCGCCGAAGCGGAAAAAATATTTTTTTCAAAAAATCACAGAGCACTTAGTTTTCAAGATTACGAGTTCATTTTTGGCTCCTTTTTTTGTCATTGCCTGAAGTTTAGTATGCAACCATCAGAAATGAAAAAAATATAATTATCATATATAAATACTGCGATATATGATAGCGCGAAAACAAAATTTCATATATAATTTTATTCAAATCGCGCTGTGAGCAAAGCGGTTAAAGCTAACAAGTTAATGTTTTTTCATTGTATTCTACACTAAATTGCGATCATTTTGGTACATAACACATTGTAAAACGATCAAAGCAACACAGAGAAAATATTATCACAAAATGATGCATGAATTCGTAAAGTGCGGACGTAAAAAATGTTTTTTTGAAAAATTCACCATAAATCTAAATATTGTTGTAGAGACTTCCAATTTATTTCAAAATAAAGATAAATGATTGAATATTACTATACTGTAAGAGTTTTAGCTTACAATTGCAGTTTTCGACCATTTCTGACGAGTTAAAGTTAACCGAACGTCAAATTTGTTTTATTTTTTTTTATATGCAAATATTTCCAAAATAAGAAATGCTACAACCTTCAATTATTTTTTGTTGTATTCTACATAAAATTGCAAAAATCTTCATGTATAAAACTCTATGAAACGCCTAATATGAAATGGAGCAAATATTCCGAGAATGCGACATACGTATTTCGGAGATTTGCGGCGGAGAATCCGCGCGAGGAGGGAAGGAAAGTTTTTTTTTTTAATTCACCATAAATCTAAATATTGTGCTAGAGACTTCGAATTTGTTTCAAAATGAAGATAAATGACTGAATATTACTAGACTGTAAGAGTTTTAGCTTACAATTGCGTTTTTCAACCATTTCGGTAGAGTCAAAGTTGACCGAACATGGTTTTTTTTCTATTATCGTGATTTATATGCAAATATTTCAAAAATGAGAGAAACTACAACCTTCAATTATTTATTGTTGTATTCTACATGAAATTGCACACATTTCATATATAAAATTTTATGTAATGGCTAATTTAAAATGGTGCAGACATTACGACAATTGCACGTATGATTTTTTCGGAAGAGTTACCGCGCGGACGTAAGGAAAGTTTTTTTTTTTTTTTTTTTCGTAAATTCACCATAAATCAAAATATTGTGCTAGAGACTTCCAATTTGTTGCAAAATGAAGGTAAATGATTGAATATTACTAGAATATAAGTGTTTTAGCTTACAATTGCATTTTCATACAATCAACTTACCTGTCAGATATATACTTAGCTAAGACTCCGTCGTCCCCGACAGATATTCAAATTTCGCGCCACTCGCTACAGGTAGGTCAGGTGATCTACCGGCCTGCCCTGGGTGGCAGGACTAGGAACCATTCCTGTTTTCTATTATATTTTCTCTGTCGCCGGTGGTATCAACATTGTTGTTACTACCTCCTGACTGGAATTCGCTTTTCAAGACTTTTGATCAACTTTATTGGATTTTTTGGTGACGTACCTGGATCGTTTTTTTGGCATTCGCTACCGTTGACTGGATTTGGACTTGCTTTTGATTTTTCTGCTAGAATGTCTGATTCAAGTGTTAGTGTGAGAGTGTCTGTTAATGTAGGCTGCAAGGTGAGGATACCGAAGGCTTCGGTTGATCCTCACATTGTATGTCGTAAGTGTAGGGGGTTTGAATGTTCTTTAGCTAACACCTGTAATGAGTGTGAAAGGTTGAATGCTAATGAATGGAAGACTCTAACTTCATACTTGAAGAAGTTAGAGAGGGATAGAATTAGACGGGCTGCACATAAGGGTGTAAGTACAAGGCCTATTGAGCCTTTTTCTGAGTCTAACTCTCCTTTTATTAATGATTTTGATTCTCCCTCTGTATCTGAACCCTCACAGGCTTTGCATTCAGATTCGGCTTCTGAAATCGCCGATCTGAAGGCTACTCTTCATAAGATGTGGACCAAAATGGCGGCCATCCAAGGTAAGGGAAGTGATAGCGATATGCTTAGTGATGCTCCCAGGCCTAGACCTCTTCCAAGCTCACATACCCAGAGGAGAAGGAAAGTCGAAAGCCTTACGGAGGTCGTGGGGAATCCCCAACGGTCAGGCGTCCCTTCAGCAGGCTCTGTTTCGTAACAGACTGCTCAGGACCGCTTCAAGAGGAGCGTCCTACGAGAGTGTTTCTCTTCGTCCGGTTCTCCTTCACCTAAACGAGGGTGGAAGGACTCGGATCTATCTAGGCCACTGAAAAGGCACTGGAAGGAACCCGCTTTTGACTCGAGCCCGGAGCGCTTCTCGGAGGAAGCCCCCTCATCTATCAAGAAGGCAAAGATGGTCTCGACATCTCCACAATCTGAAGTTGAGGATCGTACACCTTACAATTGCGTTTTTCTCCATTGAAGAGGACGCTGGTGTAGCTTCGAAGAGGATATTGTTAGCTGTACAAGAACAGTTAGCCTCTTTAGTTGGAGTTCTTTCGAGAGATCCTCCTCGCAAAAAGGACGCTAGGCTTCCTATTAACCCATAAACGCCGAAGCGGTAAAAATCAAAAACTCCCCCGAATGCCGGAGCCGGTTTTGAGTGAGCGCGGAAGCGGAAAAAATAATTTTTTCAAAAAATCACAGCGCGCCTAGTTTTGAAGATTAAAAGAGTTCATTTTTGGCTCCTTTTTTTTTCATTGCCTGAAGTTTAGTATGCAATCATCAGAAATGAAAAATAATATCATTATCATATGTAAATAATGCGATATATGGTAGCGAAAAAAAAAAATCATACATAATTGTATTAAAATCACGCTGTGCAAAAAAACGGTAAAAGCTAACGAGTTTCTTTTTTTTGCGTTGTATTGTACACTAAATTGCAATCATTTTGATATATAATACATTGTAAAACAATAAAAGCAACACCGGAAAAATATTATCACAAAATGATGTACGAATTCGTAACGCGCGGACGTAAAATAATGTTTTTTTCAAAAATTCACCGTAAATCTAGATATTGTTCTAGAGACTTCCAATTTGTTTCAAAATGAATAAAAATGATTGAATATTACAATACTGTAAGAGTTTTAGCTTACAATTGCGTTTTTCGACCATTTCGGTAGAGTCAAAGTTGACCAAACGTGGTTTTTTTTCTATTTATCGTGATTTATATGCAAATATTTCGAAAATGAGAAAAGGTACAACCTTCAAATATTTTTACTTTTATTTTACATGAAATTGCGCACATTTTCATATATAAAACTCTATGAAATGCCTAATATGAAACGGAGCAAATTTTCCGAGAATTCGATGTACGCAATTCGGAGATTTATGGCGGAGAATCCGCGCGCGGAGGGAAGGAAAGTTTTTTTCATAAATTCACCATAAATCGAAATATTGTGCTAGAGACTTCCAATGTGTTGCAAAATGCAGGTAAATGATTGAATATTTCTGAAATATAAGAGTTTTAGCTTACAATTGCGTTTTTTGACCATTTCGGTAGAGTCAAAGTTGACCGAACGTGGTTTTTTTTCTATTTATCGTGATTTATATGCAAATATTTCAAAAATGAGAAAAGCTACAACCTTCAATTATTTTTTCGTTGTATTCTACATAAAATTGCGCACATTTTCATATATAAAACTTTATTTAACGGCTAATTTAAAACGTAAAGAAAATGTTATTTTTTTCATAAATTCACCATAAATCGAAATATTGTGCTAGAGACTTCCAATTTGTTACAAAATGAAGGTAAATGATTGAATATTACTAAAAAATAAGAGTTTTAGCTTAAAATTGCATTTTTCGACCATTTCGGTAGAGTCAAAATTGACCAAAGGTTGAAAATTTGTCACATCATTTTTTATATGAAAATATTTCAAAACTGATAAAAGCTACAACCATGGGTTGTTTTTAGTTGTATTGTGCATGAAATTGCGCACATTTCCATATATAAAACTTTATGTAACGGCTAATTTTAAAATGGTGCAAACATTACCACAATCGCATGTATGATTTTTTTCGGAAGAGTTACCGCGCGGACGTAAGGAAAAAGTTTTTTCATAAATTCACCATAAATCGAAATATTGTGCTAGAGACTTCCAATTTGTTGCAAAATTAAGGTAAATAGTTGAATATTACTACAATATAAGCGTTTTAGCTTAAAATTGCGTTTTTCGACCATTTCGGTAGAGTCAAAGTTGATCGAAGGTTGAAATTTTGGCACTTATTGTTATTTATATGAAAATATTTCAAAACTGATAAAAGTTACAATCATGAGTATTTTTTGTTGTATTCTAAATGAAATTGCGCACATTTTCATATATAATACTTCATGTAAAGGATAATTTAAAACGGTGCAAAAATTATGTCAAAGTGACGAAATAATTTTTGAGATGTGTCACTGATACTTTTTAGTGCGATAAGAAAGAAATTCGCGCTTGCGCGCCTGCGTAACGATTGTAAACAAAACAACACCTTGATCCGTGAACTCCCAGCATCCCCGAAGGCGCGTGATTCAAAAGTTTTCGGCTGGTAGGCCTATAAGTATTTTTCCGCGAATTTTAAAAAAAACTTTTTTGAGCCGACGTATGGTACGTCCATTCGGAAATCGGGGGAGATTTTGACTCGACGTTTAATACGTCCATTCGGCGTTTAAGGGTTAAGAAGTCTCGTCTCCTTTCTCCTGCCTGACGCGAGACTCCTGCTAGAAGTGAGGCCTCTTCTTCCAGGCGCGAAGCGTCGGCCAGGAGTACGGTACCAGATAGACTAGAAAAGTCTTACAGGTCCGAACAGCTTTCTAGGCACGAACAGCCTACCAGATGTGAAAATCTATCTAGGCATGAAGAGCCTTCCAGGCGCGATACGTCTTCCAGGCGCGAAGAGCCTAACAGGCGCGAGGCGCCAGCCAAGCACGATGCACCAGACAAGGATCCTGACAGGCGCGAGACGCCAGCCAGGTGCGAGGAGTCAGCCAGGCGCGAGGCGCCAGCCAGGCGCGAGGCGCCAGCCAGGCGCGAGGCGCCAGCCAAGCGAGAAGTGCCAGCCAAGCGCGAGGAGCTAGCCAGGCGCGAGACGTCAAGCAGGCGCGAGGCGCCAAGTAGACTTGAGAGAGAGACTGTTCACTCGATGAGTCCTTCTCCTAGTAGGAGTTTGTCTCCCGCAGAGAGAGAGGTTTGTGAAGATCCTCCCGTATTTAAGGCGGATTCTCCTCCCGGTTTGGACGAAGATTCGGAAGACGAGGCTCATGGTAGAGAAGGTTTCTCGAACTATAAAGTTTTGACAGCCCTTCTTTTGCAAGAGTGTGGAGATTCTTTGACTCCTGCTGCTCCTCCTTCTCCTCGATCGCTATTTTCGAGTGCAATTGTGCCAAAGTCTTCGTCGTTTCTGAAGATGAGACCGACTATCTCTATGAAGAGAGCTCTCCAGTCTCTTGACAAATGGATGTTGACAAAGAAGGAACTTGTCAGAACTACCTTACTACCATACTTTCTGGAAAAAGAAGTGTGTGGTACCGAACTGGGGAGAACATGGGCCTTTCTCTCCCAGCCTCGACTGAAGCTGATTTTTCAACCTTAGTTGATTCCTCGCGTAGACACGCATTGAACGGAGCTCGTGTGACTTGGACTATTTCTGAGATTGATCATCTCCTCAAGGGACTCTTCCATATTTTGGAAGTCTTTAATTTCCTAGACTGGTCCCTTGTGGTGATGTCAAAGAAAGCCCATGACTCGGAAGGTCTAGACCCCGAAGTCATTATTTGTATAATGTCATGTATTGACAAGGCAGTACAAGACGGATCGGGAGAAGTCTCCTCCCTCTTTGGAGCGGGACTCCTTAAGAAGAGGATTATTTTTAGTGCTTTCCTAACCAAGGCTGTTTCACACTCACAGAGAGCAGCCCTGGTTTTCGCTCCCATGTCAGACTTTTTGTTTCCTTCTCAGTTAGTGAAGGACATTTCTCGCTCACTGACTGAGAAGGCGACACAAGATCTTCTCCTTCAGACTGCAAGGAAGAAGAGACCGCCTGTTGTGGTTGAGAAGAAAGGACCTACTTCTATTCAGCCCTTTCGAGGAGGCCCTCCCTCCAGAACTCCCTCAAAAAGGAGAGGCCCTGAGAGGAGAGGTAGACCTGCTTTCCGTTCCTTTAAGAAACGGAAATGAGACAGCCAGCCTCCAAACACCAGTAGGTGCCAGGCTACTCGAATTTGCAGAGGCCTGGACACTCATAAACTCTGACGCCTCGTCGATGTCAATAATCAGGAAGGGATATCTTATCCCCTTCCAGGACAGTCCTCCCCTAACGACTATTCCACGGGAACTGTCAGCCAGATACAGGGACCCTGTACTGAGGGATACTCTTCGTCTGATGGTGGATCAAATGTGGGACAAAAGAGCTATAGAATTAGTACTGGATCAAAACTCTCCGGGATTTTACAATCGTCTTTTTCTGGTCGCAAAAGCCTCGGGGGGGCCTGGAGACCGGTACTAGACGTCAGCGCTCTAAACAAGTTTGTTCTGAAGGAGAAGTTCTCTATGGAGACTTCGGCCTCAGTCCTTGCAGCTTTGCGGCAAGGAGATTGGATGGTGTCTCTGGATCTCCAGGACGCTTATTTTCATGTCCCGATTCACCCTTCTTCGAAGAAGTACCTCCGTTTCATGACGGGGGGAAGGATCTTTCAGTTCAGGGCCTTGTGTTTCGGCCTGTCCACAGCTCCTCAGGTCTTCACAAACCTGATGAAGAATGTGGCAAGGTTTCTTCACCTCAAAGGCGTCAATATCTCTCTGTATCTGGACGACTGGCTCATCAGGGCCAGATCAGAGAGACAGTGTTTGGAGGACCTTACTTTGACCCTAAACCTGATAAAGTCGTTGGGACTACTCGTGAACCTCGAGAAGTCACAGCTGATCCCCTGACAGAACTTAGTCTATCTGGGGATTCAGATGGATTCTCGGGGTTTTCGAGTATTTCCTTCGCAAGAGAGAATCGTGAGAGGCTTGGAGAAAGTCTCTCTCTTCTTAGGGAAAGAACGAACTTCGGCGAGGGAATGGTTAAGCCTTCTAGGGACCCTTTCCTCACTCGAACAGTTCTTTCCTCTAGGAAGACTTCATCTTCGTCCTCTTCAGTTCTTCCTAAGGAGATCATGGAATTGGAAGACAGGACTTCTCTCCGACAGTTTTCTCCTTCCAATGGAAATGAAACCACACCTGGAATGGTGGTTGTCCCCTCTAAAAGAGAACAAGGGAATCTCTCTGGAAGTTCCGAACCCAAGCCGAGTGTTATATTCAGACGCATCGGAGAAGGGTTGGGGAGCAACACTAGGACCGAGAGAAGTGTCAGGCACCTGGAAGGCAGCACAGGTGTCCTGGCACATAAATTGCAAAGAACTTCTAGCAGTACACTTGGCTCTAAAGTTCTTCGAACCATTTGTGACAAACAGTGTGGTCTAAGTGAACGTGGACAACACTACTGCTCTTTCCTACATTCGGAAACAAGGAGGAACACACTCCTTGTTCCTATACGAAATAGCAAGAGATCTGCTACTTTGGACCTCCCAGAGGAACATCTCCCTCCTAACGAGATTTTTCAGGGAACAAGGAACGTCAGGGCAGACAGGCTGAGCAGGAGAAGCCAGGTCCTTCACACGGAGTGGACCCTTCACTTAGAAGTGTGTCAGAGTCTTTGGTCTCTTTGGGGCACTCCTCATGTAGACCTGTTCGCCACATTCCTTTCCAAAAGGCTATAAGTCTTTTGCTCAGTGGTGGAAGACCCAAGCGCTTTCGTGGTCGACGCCTTCCTGCTAGATTGGTCTCATGTAGACGTGTACTCTTTTCCCCCTTTCAAAATCCTGGGGCAAGTATTGAAAAAGTTTGTAACGTCCAACGGAACAAGAATGACCCTGATAGCTCCCTTTTGGCCAGCACAGGATTGGTTTGCAGAGGTGCTGGGTGGACAGTAGACTTCCCCAGATCCCTTCCAAGAAGGATGGATCTTCTCAGACAGCCACACTTCGAGAGGTATCATCAAAACCTCCCCGCTCTCGCTCTGACTGCCTTTCGACTATCGAAAGACTTGTCAGAGCGAGAGGGTTTTCTCACAAGGCTGCAAGCGCTATCGCTAGAGCCCGCAGAGCTTCCACTAGACGAGTCTATCAGTCTAAGTGGGAGGTTTTTAGAAGGTGGTGTAAGTCTAAGAAGTTGTCCTCCTCCAGTACCTCTGTAACCGAAATCGCTGATTTCCTTTTGTTCCTGAGAGAGGACTCTCACTTGTCTGTATCTACTATAAAAGGATACAGAAGCATGCTTTCGGCAGTCTTCAGAAATAGAGGCCTAGAGCTTGCAGATAATAAAGATCTACACGATCTTATTAGATCGTTTGAGACCACAAAGTCTAGAGAACCAGCTCCTCCCAGCTGGAACCGATGTGGTTCTCAAGTTCCTTTCGTCTGAAAGATTCGAGCCTCTTCATTTAGCTTCGTTTAGGGATTTAACAAGGAAATGCTTGTTTCTCTTATCTCTGGCGACAGCCAAAAGAATTTGTGAACTTCATGCCCTAGAAGATGAAGTCGGATTCAACAGAGACTCGGCCTTCTGCCTCGTTTAGAACACTTTTTCTAGCGAAAAACGAAAACCCCTCGAATCCCTGACCCAAGAGATTCGAGATTAAAGGCTTATCAAGTCTCGTTGGTAGAGAAGCAGAAAGGTCTCTTTGCCCTGTAAGAGCCCTGAAGTTCTACTTGCACAGGAAGAAACAAATAGGAGGCTCTAGACAAGGTCTTTGGTGTTCGATTAAAGACCCCACAAGAATCATGTCAAAGAATGCATTAGCTTTCTTCGTAAGGAGCGTCATTACAGATGCTCACAAGTTCTGTCCTGACGACACTTTTCCACTCTTAAGAGTGAAGGCTCATGAGGTAAGAGCAGTGGCGACGTCTCTCGCTTTTCAGAAGAATATGTCGCTAAAGAAAATCCTTGATACGACATATTGGAGGTGCAACTCGGTATTTGCATCTCACTATCTGAAAGACGTTCGCGTGACCTACGAGAAATGTTTTTCTCTGGGTCCATTCGTATCTGCGGATACGATACTGGGTACGGGAGCCAACACCAATCCTTAACTTTGTACATACCTTCTACTAGATATGTTCTAGATTTCTGCTGACAAAGAGGGCTCGATGCTGCACAGGCGGCCAGTCACTGTCGTTCAGTAAGGAACTCTTGTGATATCTTTTTGGAGTATGGTAAAAATTTTTTGGGGGAATTTTATGTATGTATGAGTATTGTGTTTTCGAGTTATGGTTGTTGTAATGAGTTTGGGGATAACTCAGAACAATTCTTTCTACTAACATGGTGGTTAGGATCAGGTGGTCGGGATTGGTTGTGTGTTCCTTCATAAGGTGTATTGTCATAGAAGTGGTCCAGTACCCATTGACAAAGTCCTTTCAGGCTCTGCCGAGTAAGCGGTTCATACCCCATCGGCAGACCCACAAGAACTCTTAGCCATAGATCACATATCTCGCTAAAGTCTTGAGGTGATGCAGACTACTGGGCAACAGCCACGAAGTCTACCACCTATCAGGTAGGAACCAAGGTTTTTTCTTTTATACCTACAACATATGTTGTTTACCTGTCTATTCCATATTAGCTGTCTCTTACCCTCCACCAAAGGGTGCCAATCAGCTAAGTATATATCTGACAGGTAAGTTGATTGTATGAAAATGATATTGTTATGATACAATAAAGTTTCATACATACATTTTTCGACCATTTTCGTAGAAAGTCAAAGTTGAACCGAAGGTTGAAATTGTGGCATTATCGTTATTGATACTGCAAATATTCAAAAACTGATTAAAAGCTACAACATGGGTTGTTTTTAATTGTATTGTGCATGAAATTGCGCACATTTTCATATATAAAACTTTATGTAACGGCTAATTTAAAATGGTGCAAACATTACGACAATCTCACGTATGATTTTTTCTGAAGAGTTACTGCGCGGACGTAAGGTAAAAGTTTTTTTCATAAATTCACCATAAATTGAAATATCGTGTTAGAGACTTCCAATTTGTTGTAAAATGAAGGTAAATGATTGAATATTACTAGAATATAAGAGTTTTAGCTTACAATTGGATTTTATCGATCATTTAGGTAGAGTCAAAGTTGACCTAAGGTTGAAATTGTGGCACTTATCGTTATTTATATGGAAATATTTCAAAACTGATAAAAGCTACAATCATGAGTATTTTACTGTTGTATTCTACATGAAATTGTGCACGTTTTCATATATAATACTCCATGTAACGGCTAATTTAAAATGGTGCAAAAATTATGTCAAAGTGACGAAATCATTTCTGAGATGTGTCACTGATACTTTTTAGTGCGATAAGAAATAAATTCGTGGTTGCGCGCCTGCGTAACGATTGTAAACAAAACAACACCTTGATCCGTGAGCTCCCAGCATCCCCCAAGACGCATGATTCAAAAATTTTCGGCTGGTAGGCATATAAGTATTTTTCCGCGAATTTTTAAAAAAACTTTTATATGTTGACGTAAAATACGTCCAATCGGCACCTGACAGACAATTTATCTCGACGTAAAATACGTCCAATAGGCGTTTAAGGGTTAACATTCTTGGGAGATTAAAGAAATAAATTCTCCCTCTCTCTCTCTCTCTCTCTCTCTCTCTCTCTCTCTCTCTCTCTCTCTCTCTCTCTCTCTCTCTCATTGAGATGAGGGCTTTTTCATGGTACGTGTATGTACTATGATAATACTAATGATGATATCAATAAAACAGTAATTAAAAAATTTATATTTGACCATATTTTAAATAAATAAAATATTCTGTCCATTTCTCTTTTAAGTAAGGACACATATTTTGTTTATAACTGCAAGAGAAGCTCAAGCCAGAGCTTTCAAATATGTCAATGCGACAGGTGGGTGAGTTTTGCTAGTTAGCAGGCCAATGATTTGTTTATGTAATTCTCTCTCCTCCTCTCTCTCTCTGGTTTGATTGGAAGTGGTATTTACAGTAGTACCTCAGACTTTGATCTTAATCCGTTCCAGAAGGCTGTTCGAAATCTGATATGTTCGAAATATGAAACAAATATCCCCATAAGAAATAAAAGGAATCAGGATCATTTGTTCCAGCCAACCCAAAAAGTCCCCCTTTTCACTTTTTTTTTTCTATTAATTTGTTCAAAAGTTAAATTAAACGTAAAGTAATAAAACAGTATGTTTTATGAAGAAAAATTTTTGAAAAATTGTTTCCGTGTATGGCACACGGCCAGTTGGGGATGGAGGGAGGAGGGACGGGAACCCTTTGAGGAAACTGAAATGGTTGCAGCAGGCAAAGGTTGATAACAAAATTAGTTTTATTCACATTTTAAAAATAATCAAAGGAATCAATAGTGTGAGTGTCCGATTGTGTCTGTGTGTGAGAGTGAGTAATCAGTGTGTATGATTGTTGACTTGTTTACACTTGGATTTTAAGTGCAAGAAGGAAATTAATTTTGGCATAAGACATCAATTTACTGTTGGCAAACAGCAGAATTTAAAACATTAAGTTTTTGTAAATAAATAAGTAAAGAATGCAAGAAAAGGAAAGAGATTGAATAACTTTACATAAGGAAGTCGTTTAAACAAACAATTGAAGGCACACAGAAGTTGAACATAGCACCAGTGTGTTTATTATGGAGCAGAGTTACTTTTACAGTGGTAAAAATTCGTAAAAGGCAATTGTCACTTGATAGGTATTTTACCGTAACTAAAAGAAGTGATTTGGGCAAATTGAGTGTAAATTAAAGAAACTCAAATAATCATCTCAGCCCAGCTGGTAAGTCATTAGGAAGCAGACCCTGGTTTTCTTTCATTTCCTCTTGATGGTCTCACTCAGCGCACCAAACACTGGCCCAAGTAATACGAGCTTTACATTATTCATCTGTCATGAAAACATCAGTAAAATTTGTTGTTTCAAGCCCAGTTGTTTTGATTAAAATGATTTTTTATTGCAGTGTCTTACCGAACACTTATACAGTTGTAGGTTTCCTAAGAATGGCAGACAATAGATTCACAACTTCCACAGTGGCGCTGCCATTGCTGATTTAGGTGACGTCATCTCCCTCCACTCGAGGGAGCTACAGGTACAACTGCCCAGGTAACATCAATTTGTTCTCTGCCGGCTTCTGGTGAACATCGGTGGTCGATGCCGACATTTTCTTCATCTGTTGGGAAGTATCTCTTACGTAGAGGCATGATGGGATAGATGCTGACCAATAGGAGAGCAGGATCTTCCGGCGGTGACTAGCATCAGGAACCAATGGCGAGTCTACAGAGTTAGAGGCACGCAAGTTTTAAAATTGTTCTCGGTGGTCCGGGCGAATCTCTGACTTAACAGTACACCCTTTCTTAACCTGAATTATTTTCGCATGCAGAAGCAAAAAATCTTTGTCTTTGCTTTCGTAACTTGGATTTTTCATAAGTAGGGACTTTCGTATGTCGAGGTTCCATTGTAAATGAATATGCTCTGCATTATGTTATTTAATGAACTATCATCCTTATTCAGTGTAAGTAAACCGTCAAATTATTTTATAGAAATTCTAAAATGAATGAAGGATCTGTGCTCATATTCTCTCAATTTTGTATATGTATATCTAGTCTTTTGAAAATAACGTAAGCATGTTATGTTATGTTCCACTTCCATACCAATACTGAATAAACTGCACGGAAACCACCATAATGTGTATGGTCACCACTTTTTGCATCTGCACCGATTCCGCCGCGGTTTCTGCCTTGTGTGAACGGGACTTAAGGGTGACTTGGGACATCTCCAAACCACATATGATTTTCACCTCTGACCTTCGGTTTTGTGACGCCAGGGCGATTTATCCCGAAAATAACCATTTTTCAAATTCTATCTCCTCTCTTGATATTTAATATTAAGACCTGTGATTACTGCCATATATAGACTTGATGTAGACCTCCAATCAAATGAGGAGTTTTTTTTCTAAAAGTCATTTTTTTGCTAGATATGAATTTTTCATTATGGTAAAAAAATAAACCCTATAAATTAGGAAAACAAAATTTATAAAAAAAAGACAAAACAAAAATTGGAAAAAAGGGCTTCATTTGATTGTTCTATAATGTCTTTCTGAGTTATATACCAAATTCCAATGTTATAGCTTTAAAACTAAGTGAGAAGATAGATTTTGAAGGTCAATAACTATAGTTTTGAGATACGGGCGTTCAAAGTATTTCTTCATATTCTTACAACGACAATGATAATAAATAATGATTATTATGAATGTACAGGCAGTCCCTGGGTTACGACAGTGTCGGCTTACAACATTCCGAGGTTACGACGCTTGTCAATAGACATTATTTCCAGGGTTACCACGCATGTTCCAGGGTTATGCCGCCTACAACGCTCATCTGGGAGATGAAATATGACACCAAAAATGCAAAATAATAAATATTTGAAAGGTTTTTTTGATGGAAAATGCCATAAGAAAGCAGTTTACATAGTTTTCAATGCACACACAGCATTAAAAGTAAGGTTTTCTTAGGATTTTTGACGATGTTCCGGCTTACGACGCGTCTCAAGAACGGAACCCCCGTCGTAACCCGGGGACTGCCTGTATATTTCTTTTTTGTGTATTAATAAACCAAAACTACTTTATCATAATTTAATCACAAATGATGATCCCTTTGCTCATATATCGTAGCTTGGGGCACTGCGTCAGGCAAGACGGGGCACTCCTTCCCACGCAACTCTCTCTCTCTCTCCTTCACTAACTCGGCTCATTATGGCGAATTTTCTTCTTCTGTATGTTAGCTAGATGTTTTCCTAGTATTTTCCGTTTTGGCATGATGAAATTCTTGCCGAAACAAAAACAAACTTAAATGCAAGAGAATGTCAAGAGGTGAAATTCGAAGTTGTACTCTTTTTACAAAGACAATGTTAATAAATCATGATTATTATGAATTTCATATTCCTTTTTGGGTATTAATAAACCAAAACTATGTTATTTATCATAAATTAAGATCCCTTTGCTCAAAGATCGTAGCCTGGGGGACAGTGAGACGTGTGCTTCAGGCAAGACGGCGACGTTTACTTACTACGCAACCCTCCCTCTCTCTCTTCAATAACTACGCTAATATCGCATAGTATACGTATTATGATATTCTGTAATCGTATTAGAGTGAATTTTCTTTGTCTTTATGTTAGCGAGATGTTTTCCTTGTCTTTTCCTCATTGACATGATGAAATTCTTGCCGAAAATCTCTACAGATGCCATTTCTCACAATTTCTTTGACAATAATTATCAGAATTGACGATAACAGAAGAAATATTGCATTTTCTTGTGAGGATGAATGTTTTAGGCTTATTGAGTTATGTTTACTAATTACCCTGTAGCTACGAAAGTAAGAGGAATTTTGACGAATTATTTCGTATACATATTCTCAATTGCCATATGAAGCTCCATGAATTTTTTCATGACTATGCATTTTTTGCCCTATACCCCCATATATAAGGGTTCCGGCTGGCCCCCTTAAGAGAAAAAAAGGTGGTCATGAAGCTCAATGAGAAGGTGAAAGTTCTCAATAAGATGAGGGAGGACAAAAGTTTCGCTGTGGTTGGCCACGATTTCGATGTGAATGGGAGCGCAGTGAGATACATAAAAAAAAAGTGAAATCTGAAAAAGAGTAGGCATGATATACTATGGTACAGTAAAGGCAGTGTTGACAGTGAGAGACAAAACAATTGTGAAAATGGAATCTTCACTCGCATACTGGATCAAGGACTGCCATAAGAAGAATGGGCTCCTTGTACACGAGACAGCATGACAGCTCTACAAGCAGCTATCAACTGCTAGGAAGGTGACCACGTAGAGGAAGTGGAAGGTGGCTATGTAGAGGCACAGCAAGGCAATGAAGAAGGAGGATTGGAATTCTTGGGCTTTAATGAACCAGCTCCTAAAGAGGAAGAAGAGCCACACTCGGGACTGTCGTCAGCTCCCCAAGGTTGTCAGGTGAGCAAGAATTGTTCCACTGGTGCCAGAAAAAGTCCCACCTAAAGTTTTTCACTACATGGGGAAGCAGCACTGGCCGACAAAGAGGCGGCCGTGAAATATCTAGAGACCTTGAAGGAGATTCTACAGGAGAAAGGATACCACCCAGAACAAGTCTTCAACATGGACTAAACTGGCCTGTTCTGGAAAAAATGCCATCCTGGACATATTTAATGAAGGATGCAGCTAAAGATTCTGGATTCAAGGCACAAAAGGACAGGGTAACCCTCCTGATGTGTGGGAATGTGGCTGGCTATATGCTGAAACCAAGCCTCATTTACAAGGCTGCCATTGCCAGGGAACTCAAAAATAAGAATAAAGCATTGCTGCCTGTGTCCTGGATGCAAAAGCCTAAGGTCTGGATCACAAAGTCTTTACAGAGAGCTGGTTCCATCAAAGCTTTATTCCTCAAGTTAGGCAACACTTGGGCGATTTGGACATGAAGTTCAAGGTCTTGCTAATAATGGACAATGCTGGTGGCCACACACTCATTCTGTAATACAAGGGAGTCCAGCTTGAGTTCCTCCCTCCCAACACTAACTCTCTCCTTCAGCCTATGGACCAGGGTGTGATCCGTGCCTTCAAGGCACTCTACACTGGGAACTCCCTCCAGCACATTGTTGATGCAATGGACCGTGACAGTGAATTTAGGCTGAAAGCGTATTGACGTCAATTCACGATTGCTACATGTCTGTCTGTCATCGACCGGTCACTGAAGGACATGAAGGATGAGGCCCTGAATGCATGCTGGAGTTAGTTGTGGATGGACTGTGTCCATAATAATATGAGTATATGAGCTTTTCTCCTGGGGAAATCCAGCATTCGGGCATTAACCCTTTAACACCGAAGGGGTATAATAAAAATTGTCTCCCGTATGCCGAGGGGGTCTCGGAGTGAGCGCTGAAGCAGAAAAAATACTTTTGTCAAAAAATCACAGCGTGCTTAGTTTTCAAGATTAAGAGTTCATTTTTGGCTCTTTTTATTATATCATTGCCTGAAGTTTAGTATGCAACCATCAGAAATGAAAAAAACTATTATCATATATAAATAATGCATTATATGATAGCGCAAAAACAAAATTTCACATATAATTGTATTGAAATCACGCTGTGAGCAAAGCGGTTAAAGCTAACAAGTTAATTTTTTTCGTTGTATTGTACACTAAATTGCGATCATTTTGGTATATAACACATTGTAAAACGATTAAAGCAACACAGAGAAAATATTATCACAAAATGATGCATGAATTTGTAAAGCGCAGACATAAAAATTTTTTTTTTCAAAAATTCACCATAAATCTAAATATTGTTCTAGAGACTTCCAATTTGTTTCAAAATGAAGATAAATGATTGAATATTACTATACTGTAAGAGTTTTAGCTTACAATTGCAGTTTTTTACCATTTCTGATGAGTTCTGTTGTATTTTACATAAAATTGCGCACATTTTCTTATATTAAATTCTATGAAACGGAGCAAATATTACGAGAATGCGACGTTCGCATTTCGGAGATTTGCGGCGGAGAATCCCCGCGCGGAGGGAAGGAAAGTTTTTTTAAAAATTCACCATAAATCTAAATATTGTGTTAGAGACTTCGAATTTATTTCAAAATGAAGATAAATGACTGAATATTACTAGACTGTAAGAGTTTTAGCTTACAATTGCGTTTTTCGACCATTTCAGTAGAGTCAAAGTTGACCGAATATGGTTTTTTTTCTATTTATAGTGATTTATATGCAAATATTTCGAAAATGAGAAAAGCTACAACCTTCAATTATTTATTGTTGTATTCTACATGAAATTGCGCACATTTTCATATGTAAAACTTTATGTAACGGCTAATTGAAAATGGTGCAAACATTACGACAATCGGATGAAAAAATTTCTGATTTTTTTCGGAAGAGTTACCATACGGACGTAAGGAAAAGTTTTTTTTTTTTTTTTCCATAAATTCACCATAAAATCGAAATATTGTGCTAGTGACTTCCATTTTGTTGCAAAATGAAGGTAAATGATTGAATATTACTAGAATATAAGAGTTTTAGCTTACAATTGCGTTTTTCGACCATTTCGGTAGTCAAAGTTGACCGAAGGTTGAAAATTTGGCACTTATTGTTATTGATATGAAAATATTTCAAAACTGATAAAAGCTACAATCATGGGTTGTTTTTAGTTGTATTGTGCATGAAATTGCGCACATTTTCATATATAAAACTTTATGTAACGGCTTATTTAAAAGGGTGCAAACATTACGACAATCGCACAAAAAAATTTTGATTTTTTTGGAAGAGTTACCGTGCAGACGCAAGGAAAGTTTTTTTTCATAAATTCACCATAAATCAAAATATTGTGTTAGAGACTTCCAATTTGTTGCAGAATGAAGGTAAATGTTTGAATATTACTAGAATATAAGAGTTTTAGCTTACAATTGCGTTTTTCGACCATTTCGGTAGAGTCAAAGTTGACCGAAGGTTGAAATTTTGGCACTTATCGTTAGTTATATGAAAATATTTCAAAACTGATTAAAGCTACAACCATGGGTATTTTTTGGTTGTATTCTACATAAAATTGCGCACATTTTCATATAGTATAATACTCCATTTAACGGCAAATTTAAAATGGTGCAAAAATTATGTCAGTGACGAAATCATTTCTGAGATGTGTCACTGATACTTTTCAGTGTGATAAGAAAGAAATTTGTGCTTGCGCGCCTGCGTAACGATTGTAAACAAAATAACACCTTGATCCGTGAGCTCCCAGCATCCCCCAAGGCACATGATTCAAAAGTTTTCGGCTGGTAGGCCTATAAGTATTTTTCCGCGAATTTTAAAAAAAACTTTTGAGTCGACGTATGATACGTCCATTCGGCGTTTAAGGGTTAAGCACAACTAAGTAAAGGGTCATGTTAGACCGAAAGTTCTTGGCTCTCTCGCCTTTCATTTTCCTCCCTGGCAAAACCTTTATTTATACATGGCATCATGATATATACTTTGTGATCAAGTTATTCATATAGTACATGTACTATAAAAATTCTCAAGTCTCTGTAAGAGAGAGAGAGAGAGAGAGAGAGAGAGAGAGAGAGAGACCCAAATTTCGTGCAAACTTTTAACCCTATGCTAAAGTTAATTTGTTTGCCAATGATAGATCATTGTATTTCTTTAAAATGCAATCACATATGAATCTTGTAATTACAGTTATATTAATAATATTATTATTATTCTGATGATGATGATTATTATTATTATTATTATTATTATTATTATTATTATTATTATTGGTAGAAGACCCTCTTTTAGGCAAATACTGTTAAAAAGAATGGCAGAATTAAGCGAGTTGATTTTATATATTGTTTTTTATATTTTCCTTACAATTCGCTTCTCAGGCTCAGCGATGTTTCTGAGTAACTGACCAATATTCATATTGGGAATTTTCAAATATCATAAATTCTGAAGGTAATCTTTTATTGGAACAGGATATCAGGTCCAGGTCAAGCAGGGATTGTCTTCAGTGCTGGTATTATTCCGTAGGCGTAGTTCAGTTCGGTGCCGGGTTCGTCTTCGGTTTAAGGGCTGGTATTGGTGCTGGTATAGCTGGTATATCTGGTATTACGTGACGTTTCGACCTTCTCGCAGGTCATCCTCGGACGAGTCGTTTGAAGAGACTGTAGCAAGAAAGTCTGTGGGGCAGTATTTATAGCGGCTCGGACCTAGAGTTGCATTCTCATTGGTAGGGCCGGTCTTGGACGAAGTCGTGGATCTCGCTTCGAAGGTCTTGGGGATTCTCTCGTGCGAGCGCCACAGTAGTGTGCCTGGGGATGAACGACAGGAATTCCGTCCGTAGCAGGAATCCTGTGGGGGCTCCTGATTATCTGGTATTGTCGGGGGATCGTTCGCTGCTCTCCGGGCGGCGGTGGGAAGGAGAAACGTTTCTTGGGTGATGTTAAGATTTGGTTTCTCCTTGCCTATATGGAGGGCTTCTAAGAGGCGCAGACGTCGGGGATCCGTTGTCTGGTCTATTATTTCGATATTAGGAATAATATAATTTCTCTTTATCTGTTTGTTATGAGCAGTCCTGGCGTGGTTGAAGATGACTCCTTCTTGAGCGTGGCAGGAGATTTGCTTGGAGAAACGCATGGAGGTCATACCGATGTATTTGCCAAGGCATCCTCGGACGGGGCATGTGTAACGGTAGACCACACTTGTCTTCTTCAAGGGATCCTGCAGGGGCGCCGAAGGGTTGTTTCTCATCACCAGGCTGCTCGTTTTCTTCGTTTTATAATAGATAATTAACTTAATATTTTTGTCTGGGTCAGCGGGGCTGACGTTTTCATCGATGATCTTTTTGAGGGCTTGTTCGTCCTCCTTGTACCTCCGGTGGAAGTGTCCCTTGTAGAACAGCTTGATGGGCTCTGCAACATCGTTGCGGGGTTCCTGGTGGTATCGGGCTTCCATATTTTTCCTTATAGATTCATCAACAGCACGATTGGTGTGTCCGTTGTCGATGAGGACCTAGGCGGCGCGCTCCAACTCACTGTGTGTGTCATTCCAGGAGGAGCAGTGTGAGAGGGCCCTCCTGACGAAGGCGCTGATGGTGGAGCGCTTATACCTCTCAGGGCACTCGCTCTCACCGTTCATGCACATACCCAGGTTCGTCGGCTTCGTGTACACCTTCGTGCTGAATTCGGAATCTCGCTGTTCGATAAGAACGTCAAGGAAGGGGAGGCGGCGGTCTTTGCAATGTTCAATCGTGAACGTGAGGCAGCTGTGGTCGTGGAATGCACGTCGCAGCTGCTCTATCTCATCCTGGGAGTCGGCGCAGACGAAGGTATCATCAATGTAGCGCACGTACATCCTCGGTTAGTTGGAGTTCTGGAAGACCCTCTCTTCGACGGTACCCATATAAAAATTGGCGAAAAGGATCCGAAGGGGAGATCCCATCGCCACGCCGTCGATCTGCGTGTACATATAGTTGCAGTGATCAGCAAAAGGGGCCTTCTTAGTACAGATTTCCAGCAGGGCTCGAAGGGCATGCTCTGGGATGTTTAAGGATGGAGTGCCAGGGTCCCTGTAAACTCTGTCCAAGATCATTTGTATGGTCTCGTCTACGGGGACGTTGGTAAAGAGGGACTCTACATCCATTGAAACGATGCATCCTCCGGGGGGCGTTTCTCGTAGGGCTTCCAAGAACTCGGCCGACGACTTGAAGCTGTGCCTATCTGGGATGTACGGGGTTAAGATGGTGTTGAGTTTCTTGGCCAACAGGTACGTAGGGGCAGGGATCTGGCTGATTATGGGGTGGAAGGGGGTTCCCTTGCTTATGGGTCTTAACATTCCCATAGATGTAGCCTAAGTCATGGTCACCCGTTATGGGTGGCAAATGCAGGGCGTTAGAGGTGGTGTTGACTGTCTCAATAATCCGGTTGGCCTCTCGCTTGATGTCGTCGACGGGGTTCTTGGTAATTCTGCGAAATTTTGTGGAGTCCGCCAGGATTTCTTCAATCTTCTGGCAGTATTCCTCAGTCTGGATAAGGACGAAAGCAGCAGTTTTATCGGCCCTGCGTACAGTGACGTCCTCACGCTTCTTTAACTGCTTCGCTGCTTCCCTCAGGTCACGGTTGATGATACCACTGCGGTAGTCTCCACGGTCAGTGAGGGCCTCGGCAAGCAGAAGCTGTTGAAGGGCGTCGGTCGTCCGCAGGTTCCCAAGGTCTTCTTGCTTCTGGATACCATCGAGGAGATATTCAATTTCCAAGCATTTATCCATCGGCCTCGGCTGCGTGATGAAGTGGCAGTTGAGGCCCATCCGCAGGATCTTGTCTTCGTCAGGTGTTGGGACGTGGCTTGTAAGGTTGATGTACTCGCCTTGCCCTTGTGGGAGGCGTATCTTACCTCCGTTGAGGGCGACGAGTTTCTTGGTTATGGTCCTGTTCTTTTTCTCAGCATCTTTTTCCTCCAGGCGGCAAAGGCAGTCGGTGATGTGTTCGTGTTGTCCACGCCCTTGGGGGTTCTCTATTGCGCCATTTTCTTCGTCTGAGGCACGAGGGGGGGCTGCAACAGTGTCGCTACGACGGCGGAGGTCGTCCCATTCGGAGTACTATAAGCTGTCCTTTCCCTCGACGAGTGCGGTCCTCTCTTGTTCCTTTGCGTGCAGTTGCCGTTGCAGCAGGGTCCTCCTAAAGCTCCTTGTGCCTGATTCAATGTGTATTTTGGTAGAAGACCCTCTTTTAGGCAAATACTGTTAAAAAGAATGGCAGAATTAAGCGAGTTGATTTTATATATTGTTTTTCTATTTTCCTTACAATTCGCTTCTCAGGCTCAGCGATGTTTCTGAGTAACTGACCAATATTCATATTGGGAATTTTCAAAAATTATAAATGCTGAAGGTAATCTTTTATTGGAACAGGATATTATTATTATTATTATATTTGACAGTATTAATAAACATATAGTACATGTATAATTAAAGGTTTTGCCACGGAGGAAAACGAAAGGCGAGAGAGCCAAGAACTTTCCGTCTAACACGACCCTTTACTTAACCTCTTCATTACCGAAAGTTTGTTTGGAGGTAGGTGGGTACCACCATTCAAGTCTACTACACCTCCCTGGGTGCATAAAGGTGGTACGAAGAGTACCACCAAAACTCCTCTTTTCAGATAGGGACTTCCAATCATTCTGTAATTTTGGTTTTAAGAGTTTGGAGCAAAATAAACAGTATGACACGATGCCAGACATATGATGAACCCAAAAAAATATTATTACTGCTTATAGTAGTGTGTAGGTGACAGATGAACTGCGTCTCAACAAAAAATCACAAAACCAGACAAGCGTAAACATGTAATAACTTCTACCCAAGTATACAACCAGTTGCATCATCTTACTGTATTTATTTATTTATTCACTTATTACATTTTACAAATAAAAGATATGAACACCAGATAAATGAAGGTAAAAATAAAGCCTTATAGTAACTTTATATATAAAAAAACCAAACCAGAGAAAAATCGAAAAAGCGATTTTTTCTGAGGACAAGAAACTTGAAAAATTAGTTTAGATACCCCTAAAGTTGTTTTCTGTGATGAAACTAGTCTTAGAAAACGTAGAAAATGACATCGACTAATTTTTGAGAGATATACTACTATAAAATTTGCGATTTCTTAGTTGTTGCTCTTTTTTTTTTGTTATTACGTGCTTATTTACTGTTCTATTTTGATAATACTTTATGTGCATGTTCCAGGTGGATATACCTACATTCTGTAAGACCGAATTTCTATTCAAGACTGTAGTTTTCTCACTGACCACCAGTGTCCCTTGTACAAGGGACACTTGAGTTTCACATTTTTTTTCTTAAAATCATTTATTTTCCCTGTAGGATGATAAAACTCAGAGAATATACGTTATTATAGTGCTAATAATACCTGATAATTTCATTAGCCTGTCTTGATTAGTGTATTTTTGGCAAATATTTTTACGATCGGCACCCCTTCAAACTGGAGCCTACACTTCACTACCGAGAGATTTGGTTCGGCAGCGAACGCAATGTTTACATTCTGCTCACCCACCCAGTAAAGCAGGGGTTAAGCACAACTAAGTAAAGGGTCGTGTTAGACCGAAAGTTCTTGGCGCTCTCGCTTTCATTTTCCTCCGTGGCAAAACCTTTATTTGTACATGGCATCATGATATATACTTCGTGATCAAGTTATTCATATAGTACATATACTATAAAAATTCTCAAGTCTCTGTAAGAGAGAGAGAGAGAGAGAGAGAGAGAGAGAGAGAGAGGAGAGAGAGAGAGAGACCCAAATTTGGTGCAAACTTTTAACCCTATGCTAAAGTTAATTTGTTTGCCAATGATAACAATTGTTTATATTCAGAGATTTCATGTATTCATGGTTGGGTTTGTATTCCCTCTTGAATATATACCGTAGAGGCCATTCCCTACACACCATTTATTGCAATAATTATTACATGATATGGATAAACACGTCATCTACTTGGTTTTTATTTTCTGATAAATTAATTGATACAAGTTTTAATGTCACTTGGACAGAAATTCTTTTTGCTCTTATCATTCGTGTGAGTATGAGAAAGACGTCTCTATTGTTAAACAACCCCTTCAATCATTTACCTGTCCATTGTGGAATGGGCTATTCGGAGAAATGTAGTTTGATGATATTATATTAGGGTTCTCTTTTTAGAGAATTTTTAAAGAAATCGGGAGATCCTCTCCACCTTGAAACCATTCCTGGACTATTCTGGCCTTGTGGATGGGCTAGCGGTCATGAATGAAAATGGCAGGACTAGGGGGGAAGGGATAATTCCACTGGTGAAGTAAAGGGAGGAAGGAATCCTGAAGAATTTCAATGTATTTTTCACCAGTTAACCTCCCTTCAGTCCTGGTGATATCACCCATACCATGGAAGGAGATCCAGCCCCACACCTTTTTGGTCACATGCCCACTCCTGGCCACCTCGTAAATGTTTCTCCGGTGGTATCTGAAGGGAAAAAAATCTTAATTTTTAACACTTTACGCTTTGCTTTCCGTAACGGAAAATAATGATATATCGTTTGGGAAAATAAAATGCTAAGTAACACCCCTTGCAATAAGTTAATGTTTATTCATCTATGAGGATTAGTACTCATAATAGCATCAAGTTTGCCTCTTCCAACCACTTATACACTAAAACTGCTCGTAAGCTGATTGGTGGAATTCATGTTAAGAGAAGAACAGCACTGCCTCTAGTAAACAGTGTTTCAAACAGACAATTAACAATGTCATTATGATGACATACAAAATTTTAAACTTTATCAATGACAGTAATGACCTGAGATGTTGCAATGTCAGATAACAGCCAATCAATGAATCAGTCCCAGTAGTCATGTGATTTAATATACCACTATGTTCAGGATAACGATATCACTGCTACAGCACCCTAATTACATACAAGTTTCAGTCACCGAATCATGGCTAGACTAGGTGTTGCATAAACACCTCAAGAGGTCAGGTAACCTGATAGGTTACCTGTCCTCTGCTAGTATTCATTATAGTCTCCAAATGAAAAGACAGACAACAGCAACATATAGCTCTATAAGCTCAGATCGTCGCTCTGCAAGAAACTGGGCTTTCAATAGGCGCTGTTGCGCAGCATCTTGACGTCTTCCCTACAACAGTGAATAAATGGATAAAGAGACACGCTGAGATTGGGAATTTGAGCAACTTTTGTATGCTCTCTGGTTTTTTTTTTTAAACATTAATTACAGTTGCCTTGGTTCTGTTGAACTCTATTAGTGATTCTTTTTACTACCCGGAATACCAAGTTTACTTCCTGGAATACCAAATAGTGTTCCCATAAGAAGACAGGCTATATTTGATCTTAATTATCTAGGTATCTGCATGTTAATTTCTTATTCCAGTTCGAAGACCTCCACCATGAACGACCACCCGTCAGGATAACGACGACATTCGACGAGCAGCAGAAGATCCTTTTACCAATACTGTTGCTATTCGTGAACGCCTGGCATTGAATATTTCGGCTATGACAGTGCAAAGACGCCTGCATGAGGCAGGAATTCCTCATAGAACTCTTGCCAAGAAGGAATTTCATGCCGAATGGCATCGTGCTGATAGGCTTGCCTTTGCTCAACAGTTTGTGGGGGAGAATATGGAATTCTGGTCTCGAGTCGTATTCACTGATGTAAAGTCTTTTACTAGCACTACGAGTCACGGCAGAATACTTAACTGGAAATTGAATAATACAAGGTGAGTTTCTATAATCATTAATAACAGACTATAATAATTATTAGCAAGGGTGATATTATAATCAAAGATAATCATTTTGTCAATAACCATGTATTTTCCGATAATTGAATTATATTGCCACGAGAAGTGTGAAAATAAAATTTCTTCATTGAAAACCCCCATTAGTTCTACTATGGCCAACTTTTAGGCATTAAGCAAATGCATTATTAATGTTAAGAATAATCATGTAGGCAAACTAATAATATAGAGTACAGTCTGTTAACTAAATTAAAGAATACCATATCGTAACAGACCATTGCATATCAAACTTAATGCTATTATAAGTATTAATATTTGTAGATGAATAAACATTCGTAACTTGTTGCAAGGGTTGTTACTTAGCATTTTATTTCCCTGAACGATATATCATTATTTTCCGTATTACAAAAAGCAAAGCGCAAATTGTTTAAAATTGGATTTTTTTCCCTTCAGATACTACAGAAGAAACATTTACAAGGTGATCAGGAGTGGGGATGTTACCATAAACATGTGGGGCTGGATCTTTTTACATTGTATGGGTGATATTGCCTGGACTGAAGGGAGGTTCACTGGTGAAAAATACATTGAAATTCTTCAGGATTTCTTCCTCCCTTCACTTCAACAGCAGAATTATTCCTTTCCACCTGCTCCTGTCATTTTCATTCATGACCGCTGCCCCAGCCATACAGCCAGAAAAGTCCAGGAATGGTTTCAAGGTTGAGATGATCTGCAATTGCTCAACTGGTCAAGTAAGGGTGCAGACATGAACCCCATAGAGAATACTGTTTGGGCTAATTTGGTAAATTGCTGTGAGCCTGAGAGGGAGAGGAGACCAGATCAACTTATGGACCATTGGCAAACACAATGGGAGCTCTTCTGCATCGACCACAGAATATCAGAAACCATGAATCTTCTATGCCCAACAGGTTGCAAGAGGTGATCTAGAAGGAAGGTAGCTGGACTTCTCACTAATATTAAAAATAAATGTAAAAATTGTGTGTGTATATTTGGATTATCCCATGACTTCCGCTCAACTTCCATGTTGTACGATGACTTGGCACCATTCCAAACAGTGTGGAAAAAATCTTAAACAGACCTATGCTTATGGTTTAGCTCCAGGTCATGATAATTATAATTTATAATTTATTAGAATGGTGAATTTTATATCTAAAAGGAGTTCAAAATCTAAAGGGAATTTTGCTATCCTGATTTCTTTAAAAGTTCTCTAATAAGAGAACCCTAAGATAATATCATCAAACTACATTCTCCAAATAGCCCTTTCCACACTGGACAAGTTAATGACTAAAGGAGTTGTTTTACCAATAGAGCCATCTGTCTCTTATCCTCACATGAATAATGATGATAAGAGCAAAAGGAATTTCTATCCATATGACATTATAACTTGTATCACAATTAATATTATTGAAAATATAAGCCAAGTAGATGATGTGTTTATCCATATCATGTAATAATTATTGTAATGAATGGCATGTAGGGAATAACCTCTATAGTATATTCAAGAGGGAATACAAACTCAACCATGAATACATGAAACCTCTGAATAGAAACTATTATAATTGGCAAACAAATTAACTTTACCATAGGGGAATGGTTAAAAGTTTGCATCAAGTTTGGGAGTCCTTCTTCACTTACATTGCACATTGTGGAATTTTGATTCCTTAGTAAAGTCTAGTCCTCTCTCTCTCTCTCTCTCTCTCTCCGCTCTCTCGTCTCTCTCTCTCTCTCTCTCTCTCTCTCTCTCTTCTCTCTCTCTCTCTCCTCTCTCTCTCTCTCTCTCTCCATTCTATATACTATTTACAAGAAAGAGTGAGCTTAACCCATCTCTCTTCTTTTTAATGTTGTTGTATTCAGAAAATCTGCAGTCCTGTAATAGTATTAGGATAAACATTATAAAAAACATGCAGGCATTAAAGATAAACAAGAAAATATTTTAAGTGAAGCTTTTCGTTTGCCATACACTGTCCACGTACATATCTACCTCTCATCCACCCATCGGAGTCTCAACTGGCCCACCTTACCCCCACTAATTTCAGTTGTAGCAAAGCCAGGCTGAAGACATCGGTACAGCAAAAGCAAGAAGCTAGTCAGTTTTAATTACATTTTAGAATTCCAAAACTTATATGCTTAACAACAAGAACCTCAATCCCCGATCGACCTCAGAAAAAAATTTATAGCATAATGACATATCAAACTGCGTACTTAGCACAGTGGTATTTCTAGATGACATCATGTCACTTCAAGTTAGCTAATGAGAGAGAGAGAGAGAGAGAGAGAGAGAGAGAGAGAGAAAAGGGGGTGGATGGCAGCTTTCAACACCATCACCAAGTTTTTGGGTAACATTTAATTAAGTGCTGCTGCGCTGCTCTTTAAAGCTTCCTAGTATAGTAATTGTAGGAAACACACTGCAACTGATACTGTAAATTTGGCTTAGGTGATAAGGATAAAATGTCCTGTTAGGATGTTTGTGATTTTTGTTTTTGATTTTTGCCAATACCAATATAACTTTAAAAAATTTGATAAATTTAATTACAGTTATACCCCTACATACAAAAGTCCCTATGTACAAAAAATCCAGGTTACAAAGGGAAAGACAAAAAATTTTTTGCTTCTATTTTAAAAAGTAATTCAGGTTGCAAAAGGGTATACTGTAAAGTCCGACATTCACCCAGGCCGCTGAGAACAATTTTAAAATTCGCGCACTGCCAACTCAGTAGACTACCCACCATCCTCCCGCTCTCCCATTGGTTCCTGATGCTAGTTACCGCTGTAAGATCCTGTTCTCCTATTGGTTAGCATCTATCCCATCATGCATCTACGTTTCGGCAGCGTTATCGTACAAGTGGAATTCGTTCGTTCACGTAGATTTCGTTCGTTCACGTAGATTTCGTTCGTTAACGTAAATTCGTGTTAGTGATTTCGTAAAGTTTAGTGTTAGTGTTTTCTGCCATTTTTTAATGTTTCGTAAAGTTAAGTGTTCATGTTTTCAGCCGTTTGTCCTCCTCTGTCGCCACTTTCCGACATTGCCTCACTCGAAATGTAAGGTTCCATATTTTACTACATACGTACTTACATGTATGTACTGCCTCACTCGAAAGGTAAGGTTCCCATTTTACAACATACGTACTTACATGTATGTACAGTATTTCTTGTATCTTGTACACTAATACACTTTTACAGGTACAGTAACGGTTAGGTTAGGTATTGAATGGTCCAAATTGTTGTATTTCATTGTTTATTGGTCAATTTAGCTTTATTATAAAATTTACTGTGGTGTTTTTGTAGGGCATGGAACGAATTACGCAATTTACATGTAAAACGTTCTGGATACGAAAAAATCAGGTTACGAAGGCTGCTTTGAAACAGATTAATTTTGTAACCTGAGGTACTACTGTATTGTGTAATGTATATGACTGATATATATTAATAGGCATGGTGGTAAGATAACGCCTTAGCCGAAAGTTAAATGGAATCTTAATAAACAAACATATAAGGGAGACTGCAATCTTAGTTACAGCGATATAACCTGCTCATATTTTTATTTTCACTCCGTGTGTGTGTGTGTGTGTGTGTGTGTGTGTGTGTGTGTGTGTGTGTGTGTGTGTGTGTGTGTGTTTCTCCAACCATACCTATTGACTCCTCCCACAAGAATAACTCCAGAGCTTAATGGTGAAACTTTATAACAGAGAAAGAGTCCTCCCCCCATCCCCTCAGTAAATACTGTTACCATATAATTTTCTAAAGTCTCTCAAGAAGGTGTAACAGGTATACCTGTGTCCAACTGTACATATGTATTTTTAACCATAAAATGTAAAATGTAATATGTACCGTACTTGGATGATATTTTAATGTATATATGATGTAGGATGGTATTTTTAGGGTTACTTTGGTGTTTACATATTCAAGATAGGAGTTATAAGCATTTTTCTGGGCTCAGTTCGTGTCGCTGCGCGAAATAATCCTTTAGTTTATTATTTCTTAAATAAATGATCTAACAAATACCAGAGAATAAACAAAATAAAGAAAAGGTCAGTATAACTGACTCGCTCACCCAAATAAAAGAAGGCCGTCGGTATGAACACTAGGGCGAGTGAGACCACTACCACGAACTTCTTGTCAATTAGAAATTTCCCACAACAAATTCCCTCAAGGAGAGAGCCGACCCACAGAACGGGGTAGCAACTACTACTACTACAACCCACGCTTAGGTGACTGCCGCGCCTCTGGTGGTCATCCTTTAAGTTAGAGGTCTACAAGACGCTGCTATTTTTCTTGCTCTTGTGTTTTTCGTGCTATTTCACAGATTTTTCGCCATTATGGAACGTTCTGCCATCGCATCAGCTAAGTTAAGTATCCCGAAAGGTTCCTATTTAGTTCGTTCCTTCCTTGAGTCAGTATTTGCCGTTTTTTAGGTATAAATACAGATTCTCGGTCGGAAGCATGGCGGCATTGTTCTGCCTCGTGGCTGGTTCGTTCTCTGTCTCCCATACCTGGAACCTTCCCTTTTATTCTGTGCGTCTCTAGACCTTTTTATGATTATTATTTTGCTAGGGGATCTAGCCTGCATTGGTTTTATGTCATGCATGCATGTCTCTCTAACTTACGTAGGCATTATCTCTTCTATCCAGACCCTAGCCATAGCTCTTAGTATCGGCCCAGGCTAGCTTTGAGTGGTAGACTTTCTTTCGGGTTAGTCGTACACTCCTGGATTTTTTCTCTTCCTATATTTATTTCCCCTGCTTTTGTGTTATATTAATTATTTTATTTTATTTTGTTTTAGCCTAGGGTGTCTGGTACGTTATCTTAGCCTAGGTTTATGGTCACATGGTCCCCATTAGTTTTGTTGCTTCCTTATTATCAGTTTTGTTGCATCAGTTGTTGCATCTTGCTGATCAGTTTGGTTGCATTAACCTAGGCTATCGATTTCGTTGTTTATATCGTGTTATCGTACCGTGGTCACCCTGTGATCGCGGTACAGCCAGACGCCCATCCCAGTCGCCTTGCCCTCCCCCCGCTCTCCCATAGAGTTGGGGGGAGGGAGGTCTGTCCTTGCTCGCTCCACCCGGGCCCGTCTCCCTCTCTCCCTATGCGGAGGGAGTAGGGGAGGCTGGACAGACACTGGACTGGGAGTGACCTTGTCTCTCTGCTTTACGGTGCTCCGCTGTGGCGAAGTTGGGGGGTTGGCCTCCCCCCTCTTTTGTTGCTCCGTCACTCCGCTGTAGGCTCGAGTTCTGTTTCGCCCTCTCGCCTTCTCCCCGTGATGTCGGTTCTCTGTTTTCTTCCCGGAGCTCCGCCGATTGCGGGGAGGGAGCTAAGTAGCCCCGCCTACTGGCAGACTTCAGGCGTACAGTCGGTCACTTTTACCTTAATCATCCCGTCTCTCCGGCGCAGCCGGCGGAGTCGGACACCACCGCGATTCGGAATCATCCTCCGAAAATTTTGTGCTATTTTATGCTTAAGTTAATCATAAGTTATTGATAAGTTATCTTAAGCTGGGTCCCTCCCTTGCCCTCTGTTTTCCTACTTCGGCTCACACCGGAGCTATATATTATGCCTTTTAAGGCGGTAGGGGAGGGGTTATGCCCAAAAATTTTTCACTCTCCGGCATGCAACGGAGTTCTAGAGTAGCCCTGTAAGTGTTATAGTGATACTCATGTATCCTTCCACTTACAGACTACCAACTGTGAGCACCCGGGGTGCAACGCCATGCTCCAGGACCCCTGTGGGCATGAAGTCTGCAGGTCCCACGCTCCGTGCGCGACTCCTCATGGGAATCTGCAGGTCTGGTTCCACGAAACGTGTACGATCTGCTATGATCTTGTGAGTCAGTTTTTGGACGGGGTAAGTATTTCCAGCTGTATATATAGCATATAAATACTGAATTATATCTTAAGTCTAAGTTTCAAATATGTCTTTTAAGCTTAAGTTCTCCATATTATTGTGAAATATATGCCCAAAATGTGTAGGCTGAAGGCTCTATTTTAGTCTAAGGTTGAACCTCAACTTTAAACTAAAAGCTAATAGACACCCTCTCTTCCAGGCTGCCGCGGTTAGAGAGACTGCCCTTGCAACCTTGAGGGCTTGGGTCGGCGGCTTCGGCAAGAACGCCGCCAAGGGACAGCCCTACATCTTAGAAAAGGGGATGGCTGTCCTGCTGTTCCCCGGCGGCAAGTCGACGGGGTACGTTGACCCGGCGGAGGCAGCCCCGACGATGACGACAATCCAGCGGCAGGTCGCCGCATGTATGAAGGAACCAGGCCAGGACATTTCAGCGGAAGTCGCCACATTGGACCTTGATGTTGAACCGATGGTAGGTGTAGACGACCTGTTGGTCGAGGTAGGTACGTTGGACGCTCAAGGGCTTCCCTTGGGCGCCTCTGGATCTTCTTCTCCCGCTATCTCTACTGCTTCGTTCCTAGGCTTTACGGGAGCTGAGCTCCAGTATTCTACGCCTAGCGCTTCTGTGAAACCTAAGGTGAAGGGGCACAGAGCGCAGAAAACCCTAACGAAGGCGTCGTCGTCATCCAAAAAGGCTTCGTTGATGTCATAGTCTCGTAAGTCTTCGGCTTCAAATCCCGGAGCAGAGAAGGGTAAATCTTCTGCTTCAGGCTCTAGGTCTTCCAAGAGCAAGTCCTCCAAGGAGAGGCCCCGTACTCCGGCGGAGTCAACGGTCTCCCCTCCTGAGGTATCTCTAGCGAGTTACCCTTCCACCTCTGCATCTGCTCCTGCCTTTGATCCCAACGCTTTCTCCGTTGGGATGATGCAACAGATGGGGGATTTGGTAGGCTCATTGAGGAACAGTATGGAGCAGATGTTCTCACAGTTATCCGCCAGGATCACTACACAGGAGAACCTAATATCCGGGTTTAACCAGGCCCCTCAAGCTACCTCCCCGGCACCTGGTGTTGGCCTGATCCAGCTTCCTCCCCCATGATTCTCTTCCTCCGTTCACAATGAACAACCCCTGGAGAGTGGCTTCCTACGCCCCTTTCCAGGACGGACTCATTTCCATCCCGGAGTGCGGTACTGGAAGGATTAAAGACTTCGAGTTTTATCCGGAGAATCTTCAACCGCCGTTCATTGGCTACGCCAGGCTGACAGAGGCGGCTATGACCAGGGAGGATAAGGTCCCGAGGGAGACAGTGCTGTACTCCCGGGACCAGGCTCAAAGAGAGTGGCTTCGGTGCTTAGAGGAGATGGACTGCTCTAACACCAGGATTCAGAGTCCCTTCACCATCATTACGATGGAGGAAGAGGCTCCTCTCCCCTTCTTAACGAAGATCGCCGCTGTTACCATCCCAGCTGGCTTGAAGGGAGAACCCTTGCCTCAGTTAAGGGAAGCAGATCTCACTTCTCCTTTACTCCCTTCGCTTGGAGATTTGTGGGAGGATCTGCCAAACACCTTCTCGGCAGGCAAGCTCAAGCCGGACTGCGCCATGGACCAGTTCGGCGAGAAGCTACCAAGACTTCCTGATAGCCTCATTCAAGCTGAGTTTGAGGCTAAGACTAGGCTTGCCAGGTCTATGAACACCATGGCAATGACGGAAGTAGCGGCTATATCCTACACTTCAGAGCCGCTCTTCAAGTTATTGACCAAGTCGCAGACTTTTACGGTCCAATTGGACTTGTACGAGTTTGTGACAGCGAGGGTCAATTGTCGGAAGCATGTCCTCCAGGAAGCAACTATTCGGCATGAGCCGAATAAGCTGCTTTCTTCAAACATCTGGGGGGCAGACCTCTTCCCGGAAGCAATGGTTAAGGAGGTCCAGAATGAAGCAACGAGGCTCAACCAGAGCCTCAAGGATCGTTGGGGCCTCACTGCTAAGAGGCGCCAAGATCAGCCTTCAGCGGGCAAAAAGCTGAAAAAGGCTAGACGATTCCAGCCTTATCAGAGGAAGCCTCAACGCTTCAACCAAGCTGTGTCAGCTGTGCCGATCGTTCAACCAGGCCAGCCTTCTACATCGAAGACACCGGCTCAACCCATTTACGTGATTTCCCCTCAGGCTCAGCCTTCCACTTCCTACGCTGTCTCCCCCGCCTTTAACCAGGTGTTCGAGGGCCAAGCCTTCCAACACTATGACCGGTTCGCCAGGGGAGGTAGGGCTAGGGGATCCTTTCGTCAGAGAGGATCAGGAAGGTCGCTCAATAGGGGAAAGCACTTCCGTGGAGGCCGCGGAGGTCACTCGACCCAGCAGCAGTGAGATCTCCAAGGTAGGAGGGAGGCCGTTTCTCTTCCGGCATCGGTGGGGATTCAGCAAATGGGCACAAAGCATTGTGTCGAAAGGCCTGGGTTGGAGTTGGATTGGAGGCCCCCCTCCACCCAGACCGTACCTTCAACTTCCATTGAAAGAACCGACGGAGTATGCGGAGGAGCTCCTTCAGAAAGGAGCAATAGCGAGAGTCAAGAGATTAAAGTTTCAGGGTCGCTTGTTCAGCGTACCAAAGAAAGGCTCATTAAAAAGAAGGGAAATCTTAGACTTATCCCGCTTAAACTTGGCCATTCGCTGCGACAAGTTCAAAATGCTGACTATCTCGCAGGTGCGGACCTTACTTCCCCGTGGGGCCGTCACCACCTCTATCGATCTTACAGACGCATACTATCATATCCCTATTGCAAGACACTTTCGCCCTTATCTGGGCTTCAGACTAGGAGACCAAGCATTCTCCTTCAAGGTAGTTCCTTTCGGTCTGAATGTAGCACCCAGAATATTCACGAAATTGGCGGAAGTAGTCGTTCAGCAACTGAGGTCTCAAGGGATAATGGTAGTAGCGTACCTCGACGACTGGTTGATTTGGGCACCAACAGTCGAGGAATGTCGCAAAGCCACAATGAAGGTCATTCAATTCCTGGAATATCTGGGGTTCCAGATAAACAGGACAAAGTCAAGACTCACTCCGGAGTCCAACTTTCAATGGCTGGGCATCCAATGGAATCTATCCTCCCATACTCTGTCGATTCCATCAGCCAAGAGGAAAGAAATAGTGAAGTCAGTGAAACAATTTCTAAAGTACAAATATGCTTCAAGGAGAAACTAGGAAAGAATCCTAGGTTCCCTTCAATTTGCCTCAGTGACAAACATCTTGATGAAAGCCAAACTGAAAGACTTAACCAGGATCTGGCGCTCACGAGCAAATGTCAGATCCAGGGACAAGCTGTCAACAATACCACAGATTCTACGGAATCGTGTGCGCCCTTGGACAAAGTTAAAGAACCTGTCCATATCAGTACCCCTTCAGTTTCCCCCTCCGGGAATCACTATCCACACAGACGCTTCATTAAGCGGCTGGGGAGGATATTCTCAGTTCAAGAAAGTTCAGGGAACATGGTCACCCCAATTCCACCAGCTTCACATAAATGTATTGGAAGCAATGGCAGTGTTCCTGACTCTGAAGAGGTTACGTCCTCCAAAGAACTCTCATATAAAGTTAGTTCTGGACAGCGCAGTGGTAGTTCACTGTATAAACAGGGGAGGCTCCAAGTCAAGACACCTGAATCATGTCATGGTAGCCATCTTTTCCCTGGCGGACAAGTTCAAGTGGCACCTCTCCTTCACCCATCTGGCCGGAGTGAGAAATGTCATAGCAGATGCTCTATCCCGTTCAGTTCCTCTGGAGTCGGAATGGTCACTGGACAACAGTTCGTTCCAATGGATTCTCCGGAGGGTACCAGGCCTGCAAGTAGATCTGTTTGCATCTCAAACGAACCACAAACTTCCTTGTTATGTGGCTCCCAACCTGGACCCTCTGGCCTATGCCACGGACGCCCTGTCCATAGATTGGAACAACTGGGAGAGGATTTATGTCTTTCCTCCGGTGAATCTTCTCCTGAAAGTACTGAACAAACTCAGGACGTTCAAGGGTCAGATAGCTCTAGTAGCTCCGGACTGGCCGAAGAGCAACTGGTACCCCTTGCTGCTGGAATTGGGTCTTCGCCCTCTTCGAATTCCCAATCCCAGTCAGTACAAATGAAGACTGTGTTCGCTTCCTCAGGAATTCTCAAAGCCCTAACTTTATGGACTTCATGAAGTTTGCGGCCAAGAGGGATGCAAATATCGATCCACGAAATATCCTTTTCCTGGAATCAGATAAAAGGGATTCAACTTTGAGACAGTATGACGCTGCAGTTAAAAAGTTGGCATCCTTCCTGAGGGAATCAGACATTGAAATCATGACAATCAATTCGGCTATATCCTTTTTCAGATCCTTATTTGAAAAAGGGTTCGCAGCTAGTACTATTACGACAAACAAGTCAGCCTTGAAGAAGATTTTTCAGTTGGGTTTTAACATAGACTTAACAGATTCTTACTTTTCGTCTATTCCCAAGGCTTGTGCTAGACTTAGACCTTCAGTAAGGCCTACTTCAGTGTCATGGTTTCTAAATGATGTTCTAAAACTGGCTTCGGATACAGATAATACGGCATGTTCATTTATAATGCTCTTAAGAAAAACATTATTTTTATTAAGCTTGGCTTCAGGAGCTAGAATTTCAGAACTATCGGCGTTATCCAGAGATGCGGGTCATGTAGAATTTCTTCCTTCAGGAGAAGTTCTGCTTTCTCCGGATCGCAGCTTTTTAGCAAAAAATGAGGATCCTTTGTTGAGGTGGGAACCATGGAAGGTTATACCCCTTCCCCAAGATCTTTCTCTTTGTCCAGTAACGACCTTACAAGCCTTTCTGTCAAGGACATCCTCATCGGGTCCCCTCTTTAGGAGAGAAAAAGGTGGTACTTTATCAATTAAAGGTATTAGGCAACAGATCCTATACTTTATTAAGCAAGCTAACCCTGAATCCTTCTCCAAGGCACACGATGTCAGGGCAGTGGCCACCTCAATCAATTATTTTCAACATATGAATTTTGATGATTTGAAAAAATATACTGGATGGAAATCGCCGACAGTATTTAAACGTCACTACTTAAAGTCTTTGGAATCTCTAAAATTTTCAGCAGTTGCAGCGGGTAACATAGTTTCCCCTGACTCTGCTCAGTAGTTTAGTTGAAGATCCAGATCTCCTTTCTACCTATCTCAGCCAACAGTTTGTCTAACCTACCATGTTCCTCTGCACTTGCCCTTGAGTCTTAGCTGCTCTTGTGATGGTTTAGTGGGTGTCCCTTATTTTTTTGCTAGGGTCACCCACAATTGATTGTACATACTAACTTTAGGATGTGGTCCCCTTATTTTTATGCTAGGGTGCCACATCCCCATTACCAATGGTTTATTGTATTTGGTATTGATATCTATGAAACTTATTTGGTGTGTTTTTTAGATTAAGTTTTTTCACACACATGCTTTATTGTATTTGGTATTAATTTCTATAAAACTTATTTAGTGTGTTTTGAATTAAGATTTTCACACACATGTTTATTTCATATTCAACCCTGTAACTGGTGTAAAGACTTTGTAAATAATTTTAGTTATAAGTTACTTTTAATTATTGTTCTCTATTCAGATTGTATGAACAATTTTATAAATATTTTGTTACAATTATAGTATATAGTTGAATTTTAAGTTTTATTGAGACCTTCTTTATTTTCAATCTTGTGCTAATTCTCTGGTACAATTACGTGCAGCGACACGAACTGAGCCCAGAAAAATGATTTTGACGTAGGAAAAATCTATTTCTGGGCGATTGGTTCGTGTCGCCCAGCGAAATCCCTCCTCTTCCCAACCCTTCGCTCAAGATTGATTGCTAACTTCAGGATGGCCACCAGAGGCGCGGCAGTCACCTAAGCGTGGGTTGTAGTAGTAGTAGTTGCTGCCCCGTTCTGTGGGTCGGCTCTCTCCTTGAGGGATTTTGTTGTGGGAAATTTCTAATTGACAAGAAGTTCGTGGTAGTGGTCTCACTCGCCCTAGTGTTCATACCGACGCCCTTCTTTTATTTGGGTGAGCGAGTCAGTTATACTGACCTTTTCTTTATTTTGTTTATTCTCTGGTATTTGTTAGATCATTTACCTAAGAAATAATAAACTAAAAGGATTGTTTCGCTGGACGACACGAACCAATCGCCCAGAAATAGATTTTTCCTATGTCAAAATCCTTTTTAGAGGGCAGTTCCAAGTATTCACGGGTTCTTGCTATTTGCGGTTGGTGTCTGGTACACATCCCCCACGAGTAAGGGAGGAATACTGTATTCTTTTTTTTTTAGATTGCAACAAATATTCCTAGACATTAATAGTAATTTTATTAGTTTAGGCTTAAACATAAATATCCAAATGTGCTAAAGTAATTTCTCACAGTTATTGAGATTTTGAAGATCTGCGTGCTCCGTATTTCATTAAATTTTTGTTCAGTCTTGCTATTTTTCTGCCAATTGTTTATATTATTTGTTTGTATGTATAGTTTCTGAGATTTTAGAAGGAAAAAGTATATTTTGGGAATGAAATTCACTGGTAAGTGTACCAGAACTTTTCCAGAGTAACTATAAAATGCTTACCCCTCTATGCATTCCACACTGCATTCCCAATCCCCTCCCAGCCAGGGAAACTCCTTCCTTGCACCACCCACCTCGCAAAACAATCCTTATAAACAGCATTTCTACTGCTCCACTCTCATGGTGTCCAGCCATCCACCCCCCTCCCCCCACCTCTTGGGGAAGTGGTTTTATAAATTTTTTTTTTTAAATTGTCATATTTAATCACTGGTCCAGTGGTGTTGTATAATATCATCAAGTGTTGAATATTGAAGATCCAGATAATATAGGGATCACTATTGATAGACAGCAATTGAATTATTTTTAAATATAGCATTTAAAGGTGAATATAGAATTTCCTTATATGTTTTATGTTATCTTTCTTTTTGTTTTTCACATAAAGAGTATTTAAATTGTAATTTTCTATGCAGTGATGGATGGCAAAGGACAAAGTCTGGAAGAAGTTGAGGCTGGTATTCGTAGTATGCATCAACCTTCGGTTAATCAGCATAGTCAAATGAACAGAAACCACTCTCATGGGCAAATGACTGCATTTAATGATTTTGTAAGTAACTTTTACTATGTTTTAGTTTTATTTGTAATGTAATGCTTTAGTTAAACTTCCTTTAGAAAATGCTTTAGATGGAGCATGCTTTTACCATTGAATTGGATATGTTTTTTAGACTGAAAGATAAATAGGGTTATCCTTCATACTCTTTGTTGCTAAAATAGAAAGTAGGCTTCATTATTTTAATAAGTAAACATGTCATAATTTTTCTTTGTTCTTATAAGGATACAAACAGTAGTGTTTTCCTGGATACCTTCAGTTAGGCCAGTTGTTGAATGTTGTCATTGATGTTTTCAAATTTGGTACCAGCTAGTGCAGGGAATTGTGGGTAATCACCCGTGCACGCATGTGCTTGTCAGTTTTTCTTTTGACTGATGTACTGTGTAGATGTCTCTCACTTTCTCCACCATGGCTAATGGTAAAGCTGCATTGTCAAGTGTTTGTATTTGATAGACAGAGGCCAGGAGTGTTTGCCATTTTTAAATTGTATTGAGTGTGTTTCTTGGTCTTCTCAGTGGGAGATATATGGTTTAAGGAGGATGAAGGTTCCATTGGTGTCCTCCTCATCCCGTACCCTTCTGGAATAGCAACTACTCATATCCCCTCCTTGAGGGTGCATGTGTGGCCTGTGTGAGCCAAGCCATCCTTTGCTATCTCTCTCTCTTTCTCTCTCTCCTCCCATCAGTACCTGCCTCCCAACTCTGATAATGCAACACTGAGACAACCCCAAGAGACATGAGGTGCTGAAGTGTGAAGGCTCTCCCTGGGCATTCCAGGCAACTCCTTTTGTTAGCTTCCTTGATTATTTGGTTGTGGCCAAAGGTTCTTTACAAGAGTTGGTATTTCAAGATCATCATAGTAGCTTTGATTTCCCTCAAGAGTCTACTTTCAAATCTTTTGATGTACTTGCCACTACTGTTGACTCGCCTTTTTTTGTCTGCTTCCTTATCAGACTTTAGGAATCATATAAATAGGCCCAGAAGGTAGCCCTCTGCAAGATGGCTAGGAAGGTGTCTTATGACCATCTTTCCCTTCTTTAACATGACTGTAATCCTGGAACTTATTTGGGTGGCTTTGATCATAGGAGGGAAGGGTGGATTGGTTCACCTGTCTGCTTATAACCTGTTAACATTTTGTGGTTTGCGTGGATGCATTCTTTGGTGTGCTGCTCTGATGCTTCTTGGTCACCTGTGCCTTTCTATGGAGATGTGGTCTGATATTGACTTGCCTGTGCACTGTTTCTTCAGGAGCTTGTAAGGAAGAAACTGCGTTTCCCCACACCTTCAGTGTCATGGGTTTGCCATGATCTCCTAACTGTCACACTAACTGTCACACAATTCTGAATGAAGCCACATATTGCTGTCCCCTAGTGCTTATGAATAAAAGCATAAAATTCAATGGAAATTCTTTTTCCACTTTATTATTTACTGTAGTTAACATATCAAACAGTAGACAGTGAAACTTCCAGGTATCTTTGGAATGGCTATATTCCCTTGCTTTGCATCAGGTCAGCCTGGGATTGGAGCTGGTCTTCCTTTCTTAAGGGGAAACCTAAGTTCTCCTTTTGTCATAGCATAGAGTGAGGTCACAAGAAGCCACACATAACTCTGTCCTGTTGATATGGAGCAACAAGGATAGGGAGTGTGTTCTTGCTCACCGTGCATGTGGCCAGCCTGGCTGGTTATGTCACTGTTATCACCCTCCAATCTTGATTTTATGTCAAGGTCTCACTCAGGCATTTGTTTTGATCAGCAAAGCAGTAAGGTCAGGCTATTGTGCTTTAGTTTAGGTCCCAGCTTGGCCTAATATGTGGTCTACCAGATGTAACAATCTCTTGCCCTTAGAGGCCAGGGCCTGTGCAGGCCAAGCTGGTGAGGCACTTTCATGAAATATGGGACTTCATTTTCCAACCCTTATCTTTCATAGCCTTCCTGGTGCTGTATGGGGCCTTGAGATCGGTTTCAGGTGGATGTTACACTTGAGACTGGATTCTTGATAGCTTTAGCAATGGTGAAGAGAGTAGATGAATTGCAGTCCCTCTTTCTAATTGCAGTGCATATAGAGGTGTGGATACTGTGATAATTTTTATGCAATAATTAAAATGGAAAGCTGTTGTGTCTGGTGCAAGTTGTGCACTACTACCAGCAAAGAACTTGACACCTCAGACCTGAGTGTCTGTGTTTGTTTTTTAGTATAGACAGTCCCTGGTTTACTACAGTTTCAGCTTACGACGTTCCAAGATTACGACTCTTTTTCAATTATATTCATCATTTCTAGATTTAAGACGCATGTTCCAGGGTTATGATCCTAATCCAACAGAAGAAATTACTCCAAAAAGGCAGAATACTGTATATACTGGACCAATATTTGACTGCATGTAATGTTCAACCCTTATTTTACTGCCTACATCAGGATTTTAGCACATATCCTTCATAATGTTGAGTTTTGATTCTGGCAATAAACCTAGACTATGTTAGCAGGCATAACTGTAGCCTAGTCTAAGATTTTGACATCTGAAACTAAGACTGCTATTGTAGCCTAGTCTAAGATTCTGACTTCTAAAACTAAGAAGCTTAAAGCTTAGAATATGCCTATAAAATGTATAAGTAATCAGTATATTATACTCATTTCAAATACAGTGGTACCTCAGTTTTTGTGTAAAATCCGTTCCAGGACCACCTACGATATCCGAAACATACAGAAGCCGAAGCAATGATTCCCATAAGGAATAATGTTAATAGTATAGTTGCATTCCAGAACTCAAACAATATTAACATGAAATACATTTTATAGAGAATAAACAGTTTTACATACAGAAAACAATGAGAAATAAATATGAATTAACACAGCCAGTCCCTGGTTATTGCCGGACTCTGTTATCGATGGTCCGGTTTTATGGGGCTCGTCTAGCGCCATAAAATCGGCGATTTATGGTGGCCGATTTTATGGCACCATAACAGGACAAGTTCTGGTTATCAGCACCATAAGGTGCCACATAATAAGGAGCCTTATGGCGCCGCAACATACCTAACAGGGGCCCCATAAGGGAGCTTATGACGCAGGTAATCGGTTATTGGTGCCATGAACACCATAAATCGCCAAGTTTAGTTTAATGGCGGTTTTTGCTTATCGGCAACCCTTTGGGAACAGGACCCCTGCTGATAACTGGGGACTGCCTTTAATGAACATTTAATATCACTCATACCTTTATGGAAGACTCTTGTTAGCATATGGAAGTCAGAGAGGAGGGGAGAGGGAGGAGGAGAGGTTACTGTTTGGAAGGGGAATCCCCCTCCAGAAGGACTTCTGGTATCATAAACCTATTTAGGGTTACTTTACGTTTTTTAGTGGCACTGTCTGAGGTTACTTCCCCACCACTTCATTTTTTACTGGCACTAGGACAGCTTGAGTCACTGGACCCCTGCCAAATAACAAAACTGTCCAGAGACATCTATTTCTGACATCTCTTCAATATCTGCCTAAAATGATACAAAGCATTGTCATTAAACTTGTTAGAGAGATGGATTACGTCTTTGTTAGGGTGGTATGTCTCAAAAATTTTTTTATATCACTCCACCTAGCAAACATTTCTTTAATCACTGAAGTAGCATAGTAGTAGTATCCTCCTCCTCCTCCTCCTCCTCCTCCTCCTCCTCCTCCTCCTCCTCCTCCTCCTCCTCCTCCTCCTCCTCCTCCTCGTGCCCTGGCAATGAACTTTTTTCTTGCGTTATGTAAGTCCATTTTGGCTTTTTTTTTTTTTTTTTTTTTTTTTTTCCAAAACACAGGCCTGTCTCAGTACAATTGAAGACCTGTTGTTGGAGGAATCCTTCAGCCTCAAGATACTCTTTGAATTTACCGAAGAATTCTTCTGCAGCATGTTTATCCAAGCTCACAGCCTCCCCATGCCGGACGACACTATGGATGCCCATACGCTTTCTGAATTTTTCAAACCAGCCTCTGCTGGCCTTGAAATCACTGAAAGCATCACAAGTTGTTGGCATTTTCTTATGTAAATCAGCATGCAGCGTCCCTGCATTCTCACAAATGATCGTTTCAGACACACTATCCCCCAATAACTGTTGCTCATTGATCCACACCAACAGCTTCTCAACATCTTCCACCAGTTGCGTTCTCTGTTTTGATAATGACGTGACCCCTTTCGCAACATCATGTTTCTTTGCTAGCATAGATAGGGCTGATTGTCGACACTGACTTGCTGTACACCCTAGCAAGACCAGCTATATGTGCACTACTTTCATACTTTGCTACAAGTTCTTTTTGGAACTCTATCAAATTTCTGGTCTCTCTTTCTCTTCTCCTCTCTCTCTCTCTCTCTCTCTCTCTCTCTCTCTCTCTCTCTCTGAGGGGTTGGCACTTGCAGCTTTCTTTGGCCCTATGATGGCTACTTCGCAATTAGTTTTTACAGTAGAATTAACACAAAACACAACAAACGTGCGGTGATATGAACTACGAGCATGGATATGCTTGTTCACCTAGAAACAAAGCCAGAATGGGTCACGAGAGAAGATGGGATGCTTTGTTTGGGCGCTTCATATGGGGCCAGGTCAGATCCTGGACCCTGAGGAAACATATGACAATAGAGACAAAATTTTGTCAAAAAAATCTACGGAAACCTAAATGTACAAAAAGAGAGGCGTACGAAAACTGAGGTTTGACTAATTATTAACTAAATAAAAAAAAAAAAAGCTTCCCACCTCATTTTGTTTATAATCATTTTGTCAACACTACCGAGTACCGAAAGCTTGCAAAGCAACAACTTTTAACTAGCGCACAGTATAGTAATAGTAATTATATTTCTATCATCTCTCCTCAACAAATTAAACTACCAAACAGTATAATAGCCATTCATTTATATTCTTCAATCTAATGGAGATACAGAGAGCTTTAATGAAACGTACGTAATGGCATTATAACCAAAGAAGAATTCTAGAAAATATTCGCTAGCCTCAATGAGAGCAGTCTTTGATGTGATTAAAGTAATTTTCATTTTTATTAAATTTAATTTACAAATGTTGGTTTTCTTTATTAACCCTCCTACACCGAAGGGGTATAATAAAAATCGTCTCCGTCTGCCGATGCGGTCTTGGAGTGAGCACCGAAGCGGAAAAAATATTTTAAAAAAAATCAGAGCGCACTTCCTTTTCAAGATTAAGAGTTCATTTTTGGCTCCTTTTTTTGTCATTGCCTGAAGTTTAGTATGCAACCATCAGAAATGAAAAAAAAAATATCATTATCATATATAAATAATATGATATATGATAGCGCGAAAACAAAATTTCATATATAATTGTATTCAAATCGAGCTGTGAGCAAAACGGTTTATAGCTAACGAGTTAATTTTTGTTGTTGTATTGTACACTAAATTGCAATCATTTTGGTATATAAGACATTGAAAAACGATCAAAGCAACACAGAGAAAATATTATCACAAAATGATGCATGAATTCGTAACACGAGGACGTAAGAAAATGTTTTTTTCAAAAATTCACCATAAATCTAAATATTGTTCTAGAGTCTTCCAATTTGTTTCAAAATGAAGATAAATGATTGAATATTACTATACTGTAAGAGTTTTAGCTTACAATTGCAGTTTTTGACCATTTTGGACGAGTTAAAGTTGACCGAATGTCGAATTTTTTTAAATATTTTTTTTATATGCAAATATTTCCAAAATGAGAAAAGCTACAACCTTCAATTATTTTTTGTTGTAGTCTACATATAATTGTGCACATTTTCATATATAAAACTCTATGAAACACCTAATCTGAAATGGAGCAAATATAACGATAATTGCGCACATTTTCATATATAAAACTTTATGTAACGGCTAATTGAAAATGGTGTAAACATTACGACAATCGCACAAAAAAATTTTTATTTTTTTCGGAAGAGTTACCGCGCGGGCGTAAGGAAAATGGTTTTTTTTTCATAAATTCACTGTAAATTGAAATATTGTGCTAGAGACTTCCATTGCAAAATGAAGGTAAATGATTGAGTATTACTAGAATATAAGAGTTTTAGCTTACAATTGCGATTTTCGACCATTTTGGTAGTCAAAGTTGACCGAAGGTTGAAATTTTGGCACTTATCGTTATTTATATGAAAATATTTAAAAACTGATAAAAGCTACAACCATGGGTATTTTTTAGTTGCATGAAATTGCGCACATTTCCATATATAAAACTTTATGTAACGGCAAATTTAAAATGGTGCAGACATTACGACATTCGCATGAAAAAATTTATCGGAAGAGTAACCGCGCGGACGTAAGGAAAAAGTTTTTTTCATAAGTTCACCATAAATCGAAATATTGTGCTAGAGACGTCCAATTTGTTGCAAAATGAAGGTAAATAATTGAATATTATTAGAATATAAGAGTTTTAGCTTACAATTGCGTTTTTCTACTATTTGCGATAAGAAAGAAATTTGCGCCTGGGTAACGATTGTAAACAAAACAATGCCTTGATCCATGAGCTCCCAGCATCCCCCAAGGAGCGTGATTCAAAAGTTTTCGGCTGGTAGGCCTATAAGTAGTTTTCCGTGAATTTTTAAAAAAAACATTTTTATGTTGATGTTTAATACGTCCAATCGGCACCCGGGAGACAATTTATGTTGACTTATAATACATCCAATCAGCGTAAGAGGGCTAAATGTATTGCATGACTTAAGTTTTTCAATTTACAGCATCATTTTACCAACAGAATAAAAAAACACACGATTCAATGTGAATCATAAATGAAGAGAAATCAGGTGATTAAATACTAATGGTAGCTAATACTTTGTTTACATTTGGGAAATGTAGGTGTCACTCACAGCCTAGAACAACCATAAATGTAGAAACAACATAATAAAAGATTCTCAGATAAGTAAAATAACATTAATATTTATTGTCTTTATTGTGCAAAAATAAAGTTTGTCAACTTCTGTGGAAAGAAATGCTACTTTGTTGACTTCGTTGTCAGGAAATACAAAGAATATGGTAGGCTCAGTCTAGTCCCTAAAGTTTGCATTTATCCAATATAGAAACAACATAACAATAATAAAAATTTCTCAAATCAGTAAAACAACATTTGCATTTGTCTGTTGTCGGGAAATCCAAAGCCCAGGCTTAGCCTAGTGCCAAACTCTTGCACTTTTCCGAAACTAGTCTATACCACATGTAATGTTCAATCCTGAAATTTTAGATGTCAAACCTTATAAAAGTATATATGGTAATCAATATTGAAGGGTTTTTTTTTTATGAGAAGCACAATAAAAGTGCTGTTTCCAGTTTTCAGTATAAACCCAAAGCATTCAAAGTAATTATATCTCAGGCTTTTTTATGATTTTTGGCCGTTTTCCAGCTTATGATTTTCTGCTCAAGTCGCGACTCAGTTCTGGGTGAGAAATGAAATAGTTCTGGGTGAGAAATGAAAACCAGTAATGATCTCAAAACTGTTCCTGTCGCCATAGGGATAATTCTCCATTAAAAGGTGGATGTTTTTACCTTGTAGAAAAAATGAATATTTGACTGAAGGCTCCTCTCATAATTCCACCTTTAACAATCCTTCAGTTGTCCTGCTACTGATCGAAAACTTGACGCTTCAATTATGCTTTTGTGTGTGTTTAGCCCTGATCTACACACTGGTAGCTGCCAAATCTGAAAAGCTTGTTACCATGTTACAAAAAGTAAACCAACTGAAGGTATCAATTAAAAGAGTTTGGGTTTGTTATTTAAGAAAAGTAAATTACAGATTCGGAAAAAATTTGCTAATTTTTTAACTTCTTTGAAATTCCATGATGAAGGCATGCATGATAACTTGCACTTATGTTATTACTATTACAGTTTTATTAATTTGTTTGGTATGGAGTATATTTAAAGCATTATAAGAACTGTTACAAAAAATTTAGTTGTAAAGTAGACTGTAGAAAATTGTAGCTGTAGTTGTATATTATTTACGTATGTATTTTCTAGCTCTAAAATTTTATCATAAGAGGAAGTAAAGATTGTATTTTTGTTGTTGTTTGCATGTATAAAGGAAGAGCAAACCGTTATTTTGCTAGAACCCATTACTTCAGTTCAGAAGTTCAGTTGATTAACAATCACCAAAATCTTTAACTTTTTTCATAGGGTATTTGAGATATGCCTCAAATTAGTTAAATCTTCCAAAATCTCTCATGCTGTATAGTTTGTCTGATTTTTGTCTTGTCATTCATTTTTAATTGAGACCTTGGTTTTTCTTGCATTATCTTTCATCTTTCTTTTAACATGATTAGTAATGATGTGGCATTACTTGAATTGTGTTTGCTTGTTTCTCTTTAGTGTTCTGCTAGGAGCTTTTCTTCTTCCATACTAACTTGAATATCTTTTTTTTTTTTTTTTTTATCCATTTATAACATTTTTGTTTGAAAATTTCATGCCTCTTTAGGAATTGATTAGGTATGGATGGCTACACATTAGTCATATCTCATGAAAACAGTTTTAAATGTGGGTAGATGCATTGTAGAAGTTTTGGCATTAAGACCCCGTCATTATTAAAAAAAAAATTAAAAGGAAGCTGACAGGGAAGGAAGGTCATGTATGAGATTTCCCTTTCCACCTGACTAATTATAATTTTTTTTTTATTTACTTGTTTGGCACCAAAGTCTTTCTATAGGAAGGGAAGGATCACACTAAGTTATTCTGTTACTCAACAATTAAACATCTGATTCCACAACTAACTTTTTCTTACACACGTCCTCAGCCTCTTTTATTCCTTTGAATATATTTCCATTCATATTCTCTTTCTTCCATCTCACGTTCCACTCTTCACAATTGTTTCATATTGCAGCTGCGATGTTTTCGTCCTGTTACACCTTGTAGACCTTCTTACTGTTAGTTTCCCTTACAGTGCTGAATGACCTCATAGGTCCCAGCACTTGGCCTTTTGCTTAAATTCTGTATTCTATTCTTACACAGCACAAGCATCAAACCTCTTCTGCTGCCCTCATAGGGTTGTTCACTTGTATTTGCAATATTTCATTGCTTCAATTGTTGGTTATTATGGTTTATCAAGTATTTTATTGCTGCAGTCATTGCATTAAAAAGTTAAAGAAATTCCCAAGTATCCTACATTGAATATTAATGCAATACATTTTTATAATAATTGTCAGGTTTTCTGTGGGGGTTACCACAATGATACCAGTTTTGTAATGTCATTCCTAAGAACAGATCAGATGCCAATTATGTTTGTAGAACATGCTTCAGATGTGAAAAGGTTGTTACATTAGATTAGTGGCACCAGATTGGTACAGGATATTAACAACTTGTTGAACTGGCGTTAATGGTGTAAGCTGCTGTTAGTTATGTTTGATATATTTATAGTAGTTCATAAATTGGTTTAAATATAGGTTATTTTAAAGTATATTCAGCTTGCGTTTTTTTAACAACAGGAAAGACATTACCGAAAAAATTGGAAAATGGTAGTTGTTTGACAGCTAACACTATAGTCTTTTATGAATAGAAAAAATGAATACCAAGAGTCATCATTATTCATGATTTTGTCATAATATTGATTAAGAACATTGTATTACAAATATATATGTCTCATACAGTGGCACTTCAGCATGAGTCAGGGGTCTTCATTGTATTCTAACAAACATAGCCACTACACATTTCAGGAGAAATTATGTAAAAGTTTGTTACAGTAAGATTTCAGTAATTACAGGTTTGCATTTTTGTTGTATGATATTTTATAAAGTCTAGTCGATAGGCTAACCTGCTAGTGTATGCACATTCATATAGCCCATAAATTTTGTATAAGTAATATACCAAGTAATTCCATAGCTAAAAGTTTCTGAAATCAGCAGCTAGAATTTTGAAATTCACGGGCTGCACTATTTTCTGGTGGCTAGGTGACTAGCCTGCCCACTTTCGGGGAAAGAGGAACAACTAGCAAAAATTGCTTCAGTTTGTATTAGCTCCAGCTCTGTTTTGGAATTTATTCTTTTTGGTTGACATTTCATCGTGTTTGGTGAAATATTCTTGGATTGCTAGATTCTATTAATATTACTGATTTTGATAGTATATTTGATCATTTGACTTATTCCTGATTACGACGATTTTCAGACTTGACTATCATGTCAGACTCTAGTACTTGTAGCTTTAGGTATTGCAGTAAGGGCTGTAATACACGACTGATGAAAAAATCTTATGATTCCCTTTCTATGTGCACAGATTGCAGAGGGCAGGTATGTTCAATAAAAGTAAAATTAGCGAATGTAAGGACTGGAACGCTAAGAAGTGGAAAACGAAGTCATTACGTGCTTAAATAAATTGGCAAGGGATAGGGAAAGGAAGGTGACTGCTAGGCAAATTAATAAGTCATTAGTGAGTCAGGAATCCTGTTGATGAACATGTAATTTCAATTGACCCAGTTCTCGTCTGTACCCGCTCCTTTACCCAGCTCCCTCACTTCCAAACCCAACATCATTGCCAGTCTGGAGAGTAGAATTGACAAGAGATTTAAGTTGATCGTTGAATCTCTTTCACAGTTAACATCAGTGAAGGTCCTTATGGATAATAGAGAGTGCTTTGTAGCATCTGATGGTTCCTAGCGTCAGTGCTGTGTCAGTTGAGTGCCTGATAGCGCTTAGTGCAAGTGCAGTGTTCAAGGAGGTGGCTTCCCAGCACACCGATTCTCCCAGGCAAAGTCAATGACTCACTCCCCTAAACCTGGGAGGAGTCAAACTGGTAGCATGTGGGAGGTTGGTGGGGTCTTCTCACAGGTAGTCGCCCCCCCTGCTGAACCTGTTGGAAAGGTGTATCTCTGGGTGTGCATCATCTTTCATCGTGTTCAGATGAGTTCTCTCATCTGAACACGATCCTCTCCAGTGCCTTGTAAGAGGACCAGAGATCCTGTTACTACTCCTCATCCTTCCTGCAGTCATTGGGATAGCCTGGAAAAGTTTTTGTCTTTTTCCCATTGCAGAGAGTCAGAGTTTGGCTTCCAAGAGCTGGTCCTCTCGTAAGCGCTCCTCACCACATAAATTTTTCCTGAGCGCCTTTAGAAGCCTAGTTCCTATATGGCTCCCGAGCACCCTTCAGTGTCGGGAGTTGACTAGAATAATTTCCAAGCAGTGTCTGAGTACCCATTAGCACCTGTTTGCTCACCAAATTCGGAGTGCCTGTCATTGTTAGAGTGCCTGAGCGCCTGTCTGTACAAGGATTCTCGGTACATGATGGCTCTTTAACAGGAGCATAGCGCCCAGTAGTGTCTTAAGCGCCCAAGAGTGCCCGTGCACCCCCCTGCCTCCGCTCGTTTGGATTCTGGAGAAGACTCGTTGGGTATGGGTTTGGTTGTGGGAGCTCAGCCAGTTGGACTCCCACTTACCACTTCTGCTCGTCCATCACCCCTGCTTCAGACAGCTCCTTTAGAAGCCTAGTTCCTATGTGGCTCCCGAGCACCCTTCAGTGTCGGGAGTTGACTAGAATAATTTCCAAGCAGTGTCTGAGTACCCATTAGCACCTGTTTGCTCACCAAATTCGGTAGTGCTGTCATTGTTTTAGAGTGCTGCCTGAGCGCCTGTCTGTACAAGGATTCTCGGTACATGATGGCTCTTTAACAGGAGCATAGCGCCCAGTAGTGTCTTAAGCGCCCAAGAGTGCCCGTGCACCCCCCTGCCTCCGCTCATTTGGATTCTGGAGAAGACTCGTTGGGTATGGGTTTGGTTGTGGGGGCTCAGCCAGTTGGACTCCCACCTACCACTTCTGCTCGTCCATCACCCCTGCTTCCGACAGCTCCTCCAGTGTGTACGCAAGCGCCTCTTGTGATATATCCTATTCAGAGAAAGCTGGGTAACATTTTGGGCTTGCTTAAGGAAGACTCCTGCTCCTTAACTGCCAGACTTAGCCTTATCTCCAGTTTCCTCAGGTTGGGAGGAGGATGATGTACTCCCTCGATATACTCCCCCTTTGGTGTACATATCATTGCTTAAATATTTACTTACGACTTTAACTGGTTTCTCCTGCTACTCCATCGGCTCCCGCTTCTGCGTTTCCCTGAAGCTCAGCCAGTAGATCCTGCAATGCTACCTAAATTAGTCTTTTCTTCATCTGCCAAGAAAGCCCAGAGTGAGATTGATGGTTGGTTTTCAGAAAAGAGGGATCAGGGCAAAGCCATCTTTCCCTTCCCTCCTTCCAGATTGTCCAAGAGAGGATGCCAAGTTTTACTACACCGGGGAAGCTTTGGGAGTTTCTGGTTCCTCTTAGGGGGACTTCTCTGGTCTTGTTGATTCATCAAGGAATTTGCTTTTAATGTGGCGAAGATTATGTTTAGCTCTTTGGAGTTATCACACCTCAAGAGTATTTTCAGTGTTCAAGGTACTACTTTGTTTTCCTGACTGGGTGGTAGGAGCTCTCACTCTTAAGATTAAGGACTGCCCTGTCCGTACTGATGAATTCTCTTGAGACTGGTGAGGGGTCCTGCCGTGTATCGATACAGGAGTCGGGGATAGCTCACAAGAGTTGGTATCCATCTATACTATGGGTGTGCTGAAGAAGAGGGAACTTTGGTGTTCCTACACTTCTAAGGGCATGACCTCTTCTCAGAAATAGGCCCTTCTTTTCTCACCATTTGACCATCAACATCTTTTGGTGGATTTCTTCAGATCTCCAGGAAAAGAGTATTCAGGATCTGTCCCAATCCTTTAGGTGTCCTAAGGAATTTTTGACAGAACCGCCCAGGACATATATCCCCTCTAGATGCGATCCTCTCTTGGCAGTCGACAAAGGCCCCCCTCTAGGTCTCAATCTGGAAGCAAATTAGTCTCCAGATCAGTCAAGAAATCTTCACCTAAAGCTTGTCCTCCGAACTCTGGTAGGGACCAGACTTTCTCTTTTGGGAGAAGTGGAGAGACGAGGGCAGAGCCATGGATAGTCAGCATCTTGAGGGAGGATACCCTATCCTCTTCAAAGAAAGGCAACCTTTATCCAACTCTCCAGTGCCATTAGCAGCCTACTCCAAAGGCTCAAAGAAGGCTTTAGGCCTCTTTAGAAATCTCTTCTCATAGAAAAAGGGACAATAGAAGTAGTAAAGAACGTGAACTCCCCTGGCTTTTACAATCATCTATTAGTAGTGCCCAAAACATTGGGGCTGGAGGCCTGTCCCAGACATCAGCACGCTGAATGTCTTCGTTTCAAAGAAAAATTCAGGATGGAGACAAACCATACCATTCTGTCAATCATTCACCGGGCAGATTGGATGACATCCATAGATATGCAGGATGCATATTTCCACGTTCCAATACACCAGGAATTGAGGAAGTTTCTATGGTTTGTCTACAAAAACAAAGTGTCCCAATTTTGCGTACTGTGTTTCATTCTCTGGATGGCGCCACAGGTATTTACAAGTTCTTGCCCCATTAGCAAAATGGCTGCATTTAATGGAAGTAAGGATAATCTCTCTACCTTGACGATTGGCTTCTTTGAGCCCACTCAGAGTTAAAGTGTTTGAAGGACCTCCGAAAAACCCTTCTATTGGCCCGAGAGCTGGGCTTGATGATAAATTTTCAGAAATCACTATTAGTTCTGTCTCAAAAAATTCTATACTTGGGGATGATAATAGATTCTCAGAGTTTTCGGGTTTCTCCATCCCTGAAGAGAGTAATGTCATGTCTGAAGGCAAGTTTCCCATTTTAAATTAGTGTTCCGCAAACAACTGGATGAGTCTCCTACGAACATTATTGTCAATGGAACAGTTCATTCACCTGGGCAGACTTCATATGAGACCGCTCCAGGATTATTTAAGAATCGATTGGAACAGGAGAGTGTTCCCGGATTCAGAATGTCCGCAGTAGCTCCCGAAATAAAGTCGGATCTTTTTTGGTGGAATATAGAAAACAGACTTTCAGAAGGAAAATCCTTCCTGCTAGTGAACCCCAACCTAGACGCCTCGAAACTAAGTTGGGGAGTGATCGTAGGAGACAAGGAAGTCTTGGGAGTGTGGTCTCAGGAACAAGAGAATTTGCATATAAATGTCAGAGTTTGAAGCGGTACACCTAGGGCTTCAGTATTTCATGAAGGAAGTATCCAACTAAGTAGTAATGATGTACTTGGGCAATACGACTGCCCTTTCTTAAGTAAAGAACCAAGGGGAATCACACACTTTCTCCCTTTATGAAGTAATGAAAAACCTTTGGGCAGATCAAAATGAAAACACCCTTCTGACAAGATTCATTAAGGGAAAACTAAACGTTCAGGTGGACGAACTGAGCCACCAAAAGCAAGTCACTTAACCACTAGAAAATAGTGCGACTTATGAATTTCTAAATTCTAGCTGCCGATTCTAGAAACTTTTAGCTATGTTATTACTTGGGAAGTATATATAAAACTAATTTTATTATAAAAATATAATTTTACTAGTGGCAACATTTAGACTGGCTCACCTCACCAATTCAAGGGGGCATGTAGTACCTTTCTCAAATAACATCTTTATATATACATATATATATATATATACCCCTCCCCAATCCCAATTCCTTGACCAGGTGGGAGGCTTAGGAATCCACTGCAGAGAGAGTATGCTCCTTTACACCCACTCTCTCTCCTTTGGATTCAACTGAACATTGGGACCTTTAGCTCCTTTACTCCCCCTCCTCCTATAAATTTCCCCTTCTTTTCTTCCTGTTTTGTTGACGACTATGGCATGGTTTTGGATTACTGAATTCACTGCTGTTTTAACTTGGAGGATGGAGTTGGATGTCATGCTGCTCCACCCCTAAACTAGAGTACCTATTGTTGGTCGAGCGAGGATAAATTTTAATGTCAAGGCATGCCGACAGTGCTGGGCCCAACCTCTACAGACTGACAACCCTTAAGGCACTGTGGTTGTGGTGTTTATCCAGGTGAGGGTCCCAGGACAGTTATCTCTGTGTGTAACGGTATTGCTCCTCCCCCAGTTGGGCCTCCCTGGTGAGAGGGACCTCATCCTGGACGAAATTAATTTTCTTCGTTACTGTTACAGTCAACCCCTTATTCGTGTTCTCGAGAATCGCAGACTCACCCATTCGCAGATTTTTCTTTGGACCACATCTACCCATTATTCGCAAGAAGTTTGCCTATTAGTGTTGGTGTGTTTTCCAATAAAAAATATTCACTAATTAGAGTATTTTATTGTTATTTTCATGACTAAAGGGATTTTGACGAAGGAAAAATCTATTTCTGGGCAAGGGTTTGTGTCGCCCAGTGAAATAATCCTTAAGTTCCTTATTTTTAAGGTAAATGAAGCTAACATATACCAGAGAAAAACAAAATCAGGAAGATGTCAGAATAACTGACTCGCTCACCCTAAATAAAAAGAGGGTGTCGGGATGGTATCTGGGGTGAGTGAGACCACTACCACGAACCTCTTGCCATTTAGAACTCTCCTACACCAAAATCCCCTTCCTGAGAGAGCCGATCCATAGGCAAGGAGGGCAACTACTACTACTACGGCCCGCACCACGCCGACTGCCGCGCCTCTGGTGGTCATCCTTGAAGTTAGATGCCAATCTTGGGCTGCAGGGCGGGACACAGGGGGGGATTTCACTGGGCGACACGAACCCTCGCCCAGAAATAGATTTTTCCTTCGTCAAAATCCCCTTTCTGGGCTCAGTTCGTGTCGCTGCGTGAAATAGTACCAGAGAAATAGCACAAGATTGTAAAACAAAGAGGAAGGTCTCAATGAAACTATGAACTAAAACAAATAATATAATATTGAGAACTTACAAGTTATCATACAGAAAGGTAACTTAACATAAAATTAGTGGACTTATAGTTAATTTAAGATTAAACTTTTAATAGTATTGATAACTTATCTAGGATAGTGAGTTAAATGTTTACATGGGGAATTACTCACTAGATAAAAATTATTCTCTTAAAGTTACATTAAATCAATAGATGTGCTACCCTAGCATAAAAATAAGGGTAGCAGCATCAAATGGACAGTTCATAAATAACAATAATGTTGTGGGTGCCCCTAGCAGAAAAATAAGGGACACACCACCATAAACACAATCATAAGCAGCTAAGGCTAAAGGACTATATAGAGCATAACGGCAGGTTAGGTGAAATATTAGTTGAGGCAGGTAGAAAGGAGATCTGGATCTTCAACTACGACTACTGTGCAGTGTCAGGAGAAACTATGTTTCCCGCTGCCACTGCTGGAAATTTTAAAGATTCTAAGGACTTTAGATAATGACGCTTAAAAACTGTCGGCGATTTCCAGCCAGTATATTTCTTTAAATTGTCAAAGTTCATATGCTGGAAATAATTAATAGAGGTGGCTACTGCCCTGATATCATGGGCTTTTGGGAATGATTCAGGATTTGCTTGTTTAATGAAGTAAAGGATCTGCTGCCTGATACCTTTTACTGATATAGTGCCACCTTTTTCTCTCATAAAGAGAGGATCCGAGGATCTAGAGGATGTCCTAGACAGAAAGGCTCGTAAGGTCATCACTGGACAAAGAGAAGGGTCTTGGGGGAGAGGAATGACTTTCCAAGGGGCCCATCTCGCTAAAGGATCCTCATTTTTTGCTAGAAAACTACGATCCGGGGACAGTAAAAGTTCTCCTGAAGGGAGGAATTCTACGTGACCCACATCTCTGGATAGAGCCGACAGTTCTGAAGTTCTGGCCCCTGAGGCCAAACTCAGCAAGAATAGCGTCTTTCTTAGTAGCATTATGAATGAACAAGAAGAGTTGTCAGTATCTGAAGCCAGTTTGAGGACATCATTCAAAAACCATGATACTGAACTAGGCCTTTCAGAAGGTCTAAGTCTAGCACAAGCTTTGGGAATAGACGTAAAGTAAGAGTGTTAAGTCTATTTGAAAGCCCAGCTGAAAGATTTTCTTTAAAGGTGATTTATTAGTGGTAATAGAGCTAGCTGCTAATCCTTTTTCGAATAAGGATCTGAAGAAGGATATAGCTGAATTTACTGTCATGGTTGTGGTGTTTGTCTCCTTCAGGAAAGATGCTAACTTCTTAACAGCAGCATCATACTGTCTCAAAAATGATTCCCTCTTATCTGATTCTAAGAAAAGAATATTCTGGGGATCGATATCTGCATCTTTTTTAGCCGCAAACTTCATGAAGTCCATAAAGTTAGGGTTTTGAGAATTCCTGAGGAAGCGAACACAGTCCTCATTTGTACTATCTGAGACAGTCTGGGATTGGGAATCCGTCGAGGTCGAAGACCCAATTCCAGAAGCAGAGGGTACCAGTTGCTCTTTGGCCAGTTGGGGCCTACTAGAGCTACTTGTCCCTTGAAAGCCCTGAGTTTGTTCAGTACTTTCAACAGAAGATTCACTGGAGGAAAGTTATATACCTTCTTCCACTGATTCCGGTCTATGGACAAGGCGTCTGTGGCATAAGCCAGAGGGTCCAGGTTGGGGGCCACATAGCAAGGGAGCTTGTGGTTCGCTTGAGAGGCGAAAAGATCTACTTGGAGACCCGGGACACTCCGGCGTATCCACTGGAACGACCTGTTGTCCAGGGACCACTCTGATTCTAGAGGAACTGATCGAGACAAGGCGTCTGCTATCACATTCCTTACTCCCGCCAGGTGGGTGGAGGATAGATGCCATTTGTACTTGTTCGCCAGAGAGAAAATGGCTATCATAACATGGTTCACATGTTTTGATTTGGATCCTCCCCTGTTGATGCAGTGTACTACTACTGCACTGTCCAATACCAGTTTTATATGAGAGTTCTTTGGTGGAAGGAGCCTCTTCAGAGTGAGAAATACTGCCATAGCCTCCAATACGTTTATATGGAGCTGGCGGAACTGAGGTGACTAGGTTCCTTGAACTTTTTTGAACTGAGAGTATCCTCCCCATCCGCGTAGAAAGGCGTCTGTGTGGATGATCAACGCCGGAGGAGGATATTGGAGAGGAACTGACTTGGACAGGTTCTTTGTCTCCGCCCATGGACGGAGATGATTTCGAAGAATCTGCGGGTTCACTGACAACTTGTCCCGAGATTTGGCATTTGCTCTTGAGCGCCAAACTCGGTTTATGTCCTTGAGTCTTGCTTTCAGCAGAACATCTGTAACTGACGCAAACTGGAGAGAACCTAGGATCCTTTCTTGGTTTCTCCTTGACGCCCGTTTGTTCTTGAGGAATTGACTTACTGACTTGGCTATTTCTTACCTCTTGTCCACCGGAATTGACAGATTGTGAGAGGTCAAGTCCCAATGAATGCCGAGCCATTGGAAACGCGACTCCAGAGTGAGCCTGGACTTTGTCCTGTTTATTTGGAACCCTAGGTGCTCCAGAAATTGAAGTACCTTGTTTGTGGCTCTGAGGCATTCCTCGACGGTTTGCGCCCAAATCAGCCAATCGTCGAGGTACACTACTACCATTATCCCTTGTGATCTTGGTTGTTGTACCACTACTTCCACTATTTTCGTGAATACCCTGGGGGCTACATTCAGGCCGAAGGGCATCACTTTGAAAGAGAATGCCTGGTCTCCCAGCTTGAAGCCTAGGTATGGGCGAAAGTGTCTGGTGATTGGGATATGATAGTATGTGTCTGTAAGATCGATAGAGGTGGTGACGGCCCCACGGGGAAGTCGCAACGAATGAATAAGTTTAGCCGGGACAAGTCTAAGATGATTATTCTTTTTGATGAGCCTTTCTTTGGCACGCTGAATAAGCGTCCTTGAAACTTTAAGTGCTTGACTCTCGACACTACTCCTTTCTGAAGGAGCTCCTCTGCGTAATCTGCTAATTCCTTTGATGGTAACTGAAGGAATGACTTGGGTGGAGGGGGACCTTTGATCCAACTCCAACCCAGTCCTTTGGACACAATGCTCTGTGCCCATTTGCTAAACCCCCACCTGTGCCAGAAGAGGAACAGCCTCCCTCCTACCTGGGAGATCTCACTGCTGTTGTGCGGAATGAGCTCCGTGACCTCCACGGAAGTGCTTACCCCTGTTGGTAACTCTTCCTGCGCCTCGTTGCCGAAAGGCACCTCTAGCCCTGCTTCCCCTAGCAAACCTGTTGAAGGTTTGGAAGGCTTGGATTTCAAACACCTGGTTGAATGCCGGGGAAACCGCGTAAGAGGTTGAGGGCTGACCTTGTGGGGACAGTAGGAGAATCGGTTGGTTGTCCTTTTGGTGCTGCAGATTGTCCTGTCTGAGTAACCGGAACAGCTTGAACAAAGTGTTGCTGTTGCTGCTTCTGGTATGGCTGGAACCTCTTTGTCTTTATCAGCTTTTTGCTAGAGGAGGAAGGGTTCTCAGGTTTCCTCTTAGCCTAGAGACTCCAACGAGCTCTGAGGCTCTGGTTAAGCCTCGTCGCCTCGTGTTGGACCTCATTAACTGCCGATTCCGGGAAGAGGTCCGCTCCCCAGATATTGGAGGAAAGCAACTTGTTCAGCTCATGCCGAATCGTTGCTTCCTGAAGGACGTGCTTCCGGCAGTTCCTTCTTGCCACTATAAACCCGTACAAGTCTGCTTGGACTGTCTGGGTTTGCGACTTGGCTAGGAGCTTAAAAAGAGGCTCCGTGCCGTATGTCAAAGCAGCCACTTCAGTCATAACCAGGGTGTTGAGGGTTCTGCCTAGCCTGGTTCTTGCCTCAAACTCTGCCTGGATGAGGTTGTCTGGTAATCTGGGTAACCTTTCACCGAACTGTTCCATGGCACAGTCCGGTTTAAGTTTACCTACCGTAAAAGTGGCCGGTAGGTTCTCCCACAGATCACCGAAAGCAGGGAAGAGAGGGGACGTAGGGTCCAATTCCCTTAGTTGTGGAAGGGGTTCATCCTTCATGCCCGCCTGCATCGTGACCAATGCTGTCTTCGTCGTAAAGGGGAGTGGTGCCTCCTCCTCTGTGGCGAAGATAGTAAACAGACTCTTGAATGCTTGGAGTCTGGTGTTAGAGCAGTCCCATTCCTCCATGCAATGCAACCACTCTCTCTGAGCGTGGTGCTGGCTATATAATACCGTTTCTTTTGGGATTTTATCCTCCCTGTTTAAGGCTGTCTCCGTCAGCCTCGCATATCCCATGAAAGGAGGCTGTAAGTCGGCTGGGTGGAACTCGAAGTCCTCGATCCTTCAAGTTCCACATTCCAGAATGGAAATCATGCCGTCCTTGAAGGGAGCATAAGCTGCTACCCTCCAAGGATTACTCATAGAGAAAGCAGGGAGGGTGTCATAGTCCGGCAGCTGGGCAAGACCAGCTCCTGCTACCGGGAGGTCGGCCTGAGGTGCCTGGTTCAGGCCTGCTAGGCGATTCTCTTGGTCGGACACTCGTTCAGTCAGGTTCTGAATGGATTGCCCTGACTGATTAAGAGTGGTAGAGAGTTGAGCAAACATCTGCTCAACTCTCGTACTTAGAGACCCTACCAAATCACCTACATGCTGCATCATTCCTTCCGAAAATGCAGCAGGATCGAAGGTACCAGGTACCACGACCCCGGCAGGAGTCACCGGAGGAGTTCCAGCAGCAGCGGGAGAAGGCACAGACTCGGCAGGAGTACGGGCCTTCTCCTTAGCCCTTAAACGGCGACTGGGCGTATTCTACGTCGACATTTTTTGTCTCTCGGGTGCCGACTGGATGTATTTTACGTCGATATACAAAAGTTTTTTTAAAAATTCGCGGAAAAATACTTTTAGGCCTACCAGCCGAAAACTCTTGAATCACGCGCCTTGGGGGAGGCTGGGAGTTCACGGATCAAGGTGTTGTTTTGTTTACAATCGTTACGCAGGCGCGCAAGCGCGAATTTCTTTCTTAACGCACTAAAAAGTATCTGTGACACATCTCGGAAATTATTTAGTCACTTTGACATAATTTTTGTACCATTTTAAATTAGCCGTTACATGGAGTATTATATATAAAAATGTGCGCATTTTTATGTAGAATACAACAAAAAAAATACTCATGATTGTAGCTTTTATCAGTTTTGAGATATTTTCATATAAATAACGATAAGTGCCAAAATGTCAACCTTCGGTCAACTTTGACTCTACCGAAATGGTTGAAAAACGCAATTGTAAGCTAAAACTCTTATATTTTAGTAATATTCAATCATTTACCTTAATTTTGCAACTAATTGGAAGTCTCTAGCACAATATTTCGATTTATGGTGAATTTATGAAAAAACTTTTTCCTTACGTCCGCGCGGTAACTCTTCCGAAAAAAATCATACATGCGATTGTGGTAATGTTTGCACCATTTTAAATTAGCCGTTACATAAAGTTTTATATAAGAAAATGTGCGCAATTTCATGCACAATACAACTAAAAACAACCCATGGTTGTAGCTTTGATCAGTTTTGAAATATTTTCATATAAAAAATGATGTGACAAATTTTCAATCTTCGGTCAACATTGACTCTACCGAAATGGTCAAAAAACGCAATTGTAAGCTAAAACGCTTATATTCTAGTAATATTCAAGCATTTACCTTCATTTTGCAACAAATTGGAAGTCTCTAGCACAATATTTCGATTTATGGTGAATTTATGAAAAAAATAACATTTTCTTTACGTCCGCGCGGTAAATTTTTCCGAAAAATCATACGTGCGATTGTGGTAATGTTTGCACCATTTTAAATTAGCCGTTACATAAAGTTTTATATATGAAAATGTGCGCAATTTCATGTAGAATACAACAAAAAATAATTGAAGGTTGTAGCTTTTCTCATTTTTGAAATATTTGCATATAAATCACGATAAATAGAAAAAACCACGTTTGGTCAACTTTGACTCTACCGAAATGGTCGAAAAACGCAATTGTAAGCTAAAACTCTTACAGTCTAGTATTATTCAGTCATTTATCTTCATCTTGAAAAAAATTCGAAGTCTCTAGCACAATATTTAGATTTATGGTGAATTTAAAAAAAAACTTTCCTTCCCTCCGCGCGCGGATTCTCCGCCACAAATCTTTGAAATGTGTACGTCCCATTCTCTGAATATTTGCTCCGATTCATATTAGGCATTTCTTAGAGTTTTATATATGAAAATGTGCACAATTTCATGTAGAATAAAACGAAAAATAATTGAAGGTTGTAGCTTTTCTCATTTCCGAAATAATTGCATATAAAAAAATATATATAAAAAAATTCGACATTTGGTCAACTTTAACTTGTCAGATATGGTCGAAAACTGCATTTGTAAGCTAATACCCTTACAGTATAGTAATATTCAATCATTTATCTTCATTTTGAAAGAAATTGGTAGTCTCTAGGACAATATTTAGATTTATGGTGAATTTTTGAAAAAAATATTTGCTTACGTCCGCGCGTTACGAATTCATGCATTATTTTGTGATAATATTTTCTCTGTGTTGCTTTTATCGTTTTACAATGTGTTATATACCAAAATGATTGCAATTTAGTGTTCATTACAACGAAAAAAAAGTAACTTGTTACCTTTAACCGTTTTGTGCACAGCGCAATTTGAATACAATTATATAAAATTTCGTTTTTGCGCTATCATATATCACATTATTTATATATGATAATGATATTTTTTTTCATTTCTGATGGTTGCATACTAAACTTCAGCCAATGACAAAAAAAAGGAGCCAAAAATGAACTCTTAATCTTGAAAACTAAGCGCGCTGTGATTTTTTGAAAAAAATATTTTTTCCGCTTCTGCGCTCACTCTGAAACACCTCCGGCACACGGGAGACATTTTTTTTTTTTTTTACCGCTTCGGCGTTTAAGGGTTAGAGGACTTGCCTCTTGACCCTTTGGATTGTGAAGACGAAGATGACTTCACTTTCTCTGCTCCGGGATGGGAAGCTGGAGGCTTACGAGAAGTAGAGGAAGACGACGTCTTTTTGGACGACGTCTTCTGAAGGGTCTTCTGCTCCCTGTGCCTCTTTACCTTGGGGGTCACGGAAGCTGCCCTGAAAAGAAGATGATGAAGGAACAGGTGATGAAGATCCAGTCAACCAAGGGAAGCCCTAGGGCGCTCAACAAACCTACCTCAACTAATAAATCCTCCGCACCTACCGTCATTGGCTCTATATTAAGATCAAGTGTGGCTACTTCCGCCACGATGTCTTGGCCTCCTCCCTCGATCAAGGCTTGTTCCACTTGCTGTTGAATGGAAGCAATTGTAGGAGCTGCCGCGGCAGGGTCCACATACCCCGTCGACTTCCCGCCCGGGAAGATCTGGACAGCCAGCTTCTTATCAAGGATATAGGGCTGTCCTTTGGCTGCGTTCCTTCCGAAGCCACCTACCCAGGCCTTCAGGGTAGCCGACGCAACTTCCTTAACGGCGGCAGCCTGGAAAAGAGGGTCCTTGTAGTCCTTACAACGAAGCCCCGAGGACGGATCATTACCAAATTGAATATGACCATAAGTAACTTGAAGCTAAGATATGTGAAAGTATATATGTCATGAAAGGAACAAACTTGACACCGATATATACTTACTCCGTCCAAAAACTGGCTCACCAGCTTGTAGCAAATGGTACAAGCCTCGTGATGCCATACTACCATCTCGTTGTGGCGGGTAGCGCACGGAGCGTGAGTCCTGCATACCTCATGCCCGCAGGGGTCTAGGAGGACGGCGTTACACCCCGCCTCCTGACAGTTAGTAGCCTGTAAGTGGAAAGATACATAAGTATCAACATTATACACTCACAGGGCTACTGTGATACTCCGTTGCATGCCGGAGTAGTCTAAAATTATTGGGCATAATCCACCCCTGAACTCCTTGTGGAAGAAGGCCTATGATCTAAGACGCTGGTTGGGAACTCCGGTGTACACCGGAGGGGTGAGTATGATTCAACCAGATGTTTTTATATATACCCATAATGAGTTTCGAGGAGTAGTATACCACGCCGGAGAACGGGAGAGGATGCCCTATACTTATACTAGTAAAGTTACACTAGGGTGGAGCGTGTAGCTCCACCGTACAACCAACCCTCCCCCGACAACTAGAGGAGCACCCGGATGGCAAGCAAGTGCTTCGCCGGAAGACGAAGGGGGTTACATAAGATAGGGAAAGCTTTCATGACCAACTGAAATCGCATCCACTCCGCCAGCTACCCCCTCCCAACAACCGAAGGTACACCCGGATAGTGAGCAGGTGCTCCGTCCGCTGGCGGAGGGGTAAGGCATATGAGGAGGGAGAGAAATCAGACCCAAGGCACCCCGGAGAAGACCCGAAGCGACCTGAGGGGGGGGTGGCCAACCCCAACCCCCGACCACGCCGGAGATCATCCAGAGCCCGAGAAAAGACATGCGGTCCCCAGTGCTAACAGCTGTCCTAAACTCCCGTGACCCCCTTTGCTAGGGGGAGGGGGAGAAGAGCTTGGACGGTTGCCATAGCGACCGTAAGCGAGCCAGGACAGACACCCCCCCTTCCCGTCTGGAGGGAGGGGAGGGGCCTGGGACTAGGGCGACCAGAGGTACCACGCGATCGCCGGTGGACCAAGAGGCGATAAAGCAACACAACCGACTGGGTCGGCGACCACGTAAGCCCGAAGGACCACCAGGCGATAAGCAACAAAACTGTAGATTAAGATCTAATGCAACAAAACCGCCTAGGAACTGGTCGCCCTAAAAGCTAACCCAACAACAATATAACAAATAAATAAAAACTTTTACGTCGTAATACAGAGAGAGAGAAAGGGAAAACATGAGTGAAAGAGAAAGAGATGTTCAGGAGGAGTAGGCTGGTTCCGAAGAAGACAGCCAACTGCTCAAAAGCTAGCCTTAGCCGATACGTAGATGGAGGGCAATAGCCAGGATGCTGGACCAGGAAAATATAATAAATCACTCAGGCGCCTACACACCTAGACAAAGAGACATGCATGCATGAACGAGATCTAAGGTATAGGCAATGAAATCCCTACAAACAATGTAAAATATAATGAGGACTAGAGTAGCACCTGATAAAAAACCCATGAAAGGTAAAAACAATGGAAGATTTTTGGTATAAAGGACCGGGAAATCTAACCAGACACGAGGCGAGCCGCTGGCCGCCATGCGCCAGACCAGGCGGCCTTATTTCGGACCTAAAAAATGGTAAATAAGGGCCCCTGGCTGACAAAACTAAATCCAGACCTTTCGGGTTACTTAACTTAGCTGCGATAGCTGTGCGTTCCACGATGGAGATAAATCCAGGGAAATAGCACAAAAAACACAGAGCAAAAGATGGCATGTGTTACTCCTAGTCGGCTAACGAAAAGGATGACCACCAGAGGCGCGGCAGTCGGGGTGGTGCGGGCCGTAGTAGTAGTAGTTGCCGTTCTTGCCTATGGATCGGCTCTCTCAGGAAGGGGATTTTGGTGTAGGAGAGTTCTAAATGGCAAGAGGTTCGTGGTAGTGGTCTCACTCGCCCCAGATACCATACCGACACCCTCTTTTTATTTAGGGTGAGCGAGTCAGTTATTCTGACATCTTCCTGATTTTGTTTTTCTCTGGTATATGTTAGCTTCATTTACCTTAGAAATAATGAACTTAAGGATGATTTCACACAGCGACACGAACTGAGCCAAGAAAATACATTTTTGTGATACAAAAACGACTCCTACTAATTTTCAAATATTAATATTGATTAATACTCTGTTGGTAAGTTTAATAAGATCAGATGATATCATATATAATAAAAATAATTTCTCTCTCTCTCTCTCTTACTGAGATGAGAGATTTTTTATGATATATGTGTATGTTTATTAATATTTTCAAATAATAGTAAGTAATATTAATGGTATAACTGTAATTACAAAATTAATACTACAATAATCTATCCATTTCACTGAAATGAGGATAACTCTCTCTCAAGATACATATGTCATAGTGGTAACTCTGTCCCTCTGTTTTGGCTGGAAGGTTAGAAGTGTATGTATATATCTTTAAGGGCATTATTACATTTTATAGTAAAATGATATGCAGTACGTCAATAATATCAAGTTTTACTGAGATTAAACAAAAACAACATTGCTCTCTCTCTCTCTCACTTATGTATGTTTGTTTTTTTGTAGTATAAATAAATGATTTACCTAATAACTAATTTTCAAATATTAACCCTTAAACACCGAGCTGTTATTTACCAAAGAGTGTCTCGTATGCCAGCGGCGTTAGGGAGTTAGCGCCGAAGCGGAAAAAAAGTTTTTAAAAATCACAGCACGTTTAGTTTTTAAGATTAAGAGTTCATTTTTGGCTCCTTTTTTTGTCGTTGCCTGAAGTTTAGTATGCAACCATCAGAAATGAAAAAATATCATATATAAGTATTGGAATTTATGACCAAATATAATTTCATATATAATTGTATACTAATTGCGCTGTGAGCAAAACGGTTAAAGCTAATAAGTTAATTGTTTTTCATTGTATTGTTCACTAAATTGTGATGAATTTGGTATATAACAAATTGTAAAATGATCAAAGCAACACAGAGAAAATATTATCACAAAATGATGCATGAATTCGTAACGTGCTGACATAAAAAAGTTGTTTTCAAAAATTCACTATAAATCAAAATATTGTGCCAAAGACTTCCTGTTTGTTGCAAAATGAAGGTAATTGATTGAATATTACTAGACTGTAAGTGTTTTAGCTTACAATGGCGTTTTTCAACCATTTCGGTCGAGTTAAAGTTGACTGAAGGACAAATTTTTTCTGTATCGTGATTAATATGAAAATATTTCAAAACTGATAAAAGATACAACCATGAGTTATTTTTGTTGTATTCTACATTCAATTGCACACATTTTCATATATAAAACTTTATGTAACGTCTGATATAATACGGTGCCAACATTACGATAAACTGACGAGAGAATTTCGGATTTTTTCAGTAGTTACAGCGCGGACGTAAGGAAAAAGTTTTTTTAAAAATTCACCATAAATTGAAATATTGTGCTAGACTTCCAGTTTGTTGCAAAATGTAGGTAAATGTTTGAATATTACTAGAATTTAAGAGTTTTAGCTTACAATTGCATTTTTCGACTATTTTTGGTAGGTAAAACTCAAGAAAAACCCACTAAAAATTTAATTCCTGCATTTTTTTAATAGTTTTATCACAAAAAGTGCATTTTATAATGAAACTGATAAAAAACCAGGAATTTGTGGATATTTTTCGTAGTAAACTACTGCAAATAGGCAAATATCCTGTGAATAATGGGTAGATATGGTCCTGAGAGAAATCTGCGAATCTGTGAGTTCGCGAATCGGGAGAACGCAAATATCTTCAGTATCAGGAACCGTCCCCGAGTTCTTGATATTTGAGTTTGCGGGGCGGTCTTGACCGTTGAGTCATCCGGCGGGCCTGTCAGGATGTCGTCATCCTTCATCAGACCCCCTGGGACGACCTCCGCTAATTCTCGGGATGTTGGTTTCTTCTCTTGAGGTCTTATTTTGTGGAGGAATTCTTGGACATCTGCCGATCTCTTCCCAGGTTTCTTTATCCATCAGGATGGCTGGCTTTAATCTGTCAGTGGATACCTAGTTTTCCAGCCCGGGGATGTCAATGAGGTAGGCCTTGGAGTTTCTTGTAACGACACGGTATGGGCCTCTGTATGGTTTAGAGATTGGTGGGCAGAGGGCATCGTCCCACAGGAAGACGTGTGTGCAGTTGCCTAGACCTTCTGGTCTGTAGTTATGTGTCCTGTCTGTGAAATTCTTCCGGCAGGGTGCGAACTCCTTTGCTATTTCCCTTAGTCTTTTAAGGGTTGTATCTCGATCGTCTGGTTCCATAAGGAAGAACTCACCTGGTGCTGCCAGTGCTTCTCCATAGACTTTTTCTGCAGGAGATTCTTCTCCGTTTGCCTTTGGTGCCGTTCGAAGTCCTAGCAAGACCCCGGGCAGTTTGGCAAGGAAGTATACTGCTAAATTTAAGCTGCCAGTTGTAGCTGAAGCCTAGAAAACATGTTCAAGCTGCTAATAACCAAATTATTGTGCACCAGCAACATGGATGAAACTCCCCCTAACTTCGATATGCCATCAAACTCAACTGTAAATAAAATTGGAGATAAAAGTATATCAGTCAAAACTACTGGGCATGAAAATAACACATTTTACTGTTGGTTTACGTGTATGGCAGATGGGACAAACCACTCTCCCATGGTAATCTTCAAATGGAAATTGATGCCTAAACAAAAATTCCTGAATGGTATCATCCACATTCATGAAAACCTAAATGCAAATGTTGCATGATTGTTAATGTTTGTATTTTATAATACAATACAGTGGACCCCATATTTGCATTCTCCAGAGTCACAAACTCACTCATTCGTGAATTTTTCTTAGGAACCTATCTAAATATTTCCGTTGATAAATACGTGTATGCTAATTATAGTGTTTGTTATTTTCATGATGTTCATGACTAAATACATTTTTATGATACAAAAATTATTTACTAATTTTCAAATACTGATTAAAAATGTATTAATTTTAATAGATTAAATGGTATTAAATAATAAAGATAACTCTCTCTCTCTCTCTCTTCTCTCTTCCTCTCCTCCTCTCGTCTCTCTCTCTCTCTCTCTCTCTCTCTCTCTCTCTCTTACTGAGATGTAGGTTTTTTTTACAATAAGTAAATGATTTACTAATTTTCAAATAATATAAAAGTAAATAGCAATAATATAAATTCATTAAAAAATTAGTAAGATTTTAGTTTATAAATTAAAAAATTATGTGAGAGTAAAGAAAACCCAATCTTTTAACTTTTTAAGTGGTGAGAAGGGCCAGGTGGAGCTGTCACAAATGTCAAGAAACCTGAGAGCAAGGGGAGTGATGCCATCTAGTGAGTTTGTGGTAATTGTTGCCATCTTTGTATCAAAGGAATACTGAAAAATTCTCTCTCTCTCTCTCTCTCTCTCTCTCTCTCTCTCTCTCTCTCTCTCTCTCTCTTTATCCAATTAGTATTTATCATACAAAACAGTTATTATTTTTATTTAATACCATTTAATCTTATTAAACTTAATAACTTTAATCAGTAATATTTGATAATTAGTACATCATTTTTGTATCATAAAAATGTATTTAGTCATGAAATATCAGAATACACTAATTAACCCTTAAACGCCGGAGCGGTAAAAATTTTTTTTCCATAAAATCACAGCACGCTTAGTTTTCAAGATTTAAGTTCATTCTTGGCTCCTTTTTTTTTCATTGCCGGAAGTTTAGTATGCAACCATCAGAAATGAAAATAAATATAATTATCATATGTAAATATTGGGATATATGACAGCGCGAAAAAAAATTTCATATATAATTGTATACAAATCGCGCTGTGAGCAAAACGGTTAAAGCTAACGAGTTAAATTTTGTTGTTGTATTGTACACTAAATTACGATAATTTTGGTATATAATGCATTGTAAAATGATCAAGGCTACACAGAGGAAATATTATCACAAAATGATCCATGAATTCATAACGCTCGGACGTAAAAAAAAGCAGTTTTCAAAAATTCACCATAAATCGAAATATTGTGCTAGAAACTTCCTGTTTGTTGCAAAATGAAGGTAATTGATTGACTATTACTAGACTGTAAGTTTTGTTGCTTACAATTGCAGTTTTCAACCATTTCGGTCGAGTTAAGTTGAGCGAAGGACAAATTTTTTCTATTTATCATTATTTATATGAAAATATTTCCAAAATGAGAAAAGCTACAACCTTCAATTATTTTTGGTTGTATTCTACATAAAATTGTGCATATTTTCATATATAAAACTTTATTTAACGGCTTATTTAAAACTATGTAACGGCTAATTTAAAAGGGTGCAAACATTACGACAATCGGACAAAAAAATTTATGATTTTTTCGGAAGAGTTACTGCACGGATGTAAGGAAAAAGTTTATTTCATAAATTCACCATAAATTTAAATATTGTGCTAGAGACTTCCAATTTGTTGCAAAATAAAGGTAAATGATTGAATATTACTAGAATGTAATATTTTTAGCTTACAATTGGGTTTTTTTACCATTTTGGTCGAGTCAAAGTTGACTGAAGGTTGAAATTTTGGCACTTATCGTTATTTACAGTGGACCCCCCCGTACTTGCGTTCTCCAGATTCGCAGACTCACACTTTCGCGGATTTCTCTGGGGAACGTTTCCCTGCATTATTCGTGGAAAATTCGCACATTCGCGGTATTTTTCCATGATAAATATCCACAAATTCCTGGTTTTTTGATGAATTTCATCATAAAATGCACTTTTTCTGATAAAACTATTTAAAAACCAAGGATGAACATTTTTAGTGGGTTTTTCTTGAGTTTTAACTAACAAAATAGGCTGTTTTTAGCATTTTCATAGGGGTTCCAAACATTCGCATGTTCTAACTATTCACGGGGGGGTCTGGTACGCATCCCCACTGTATAGAAAAATATTTCAAAACTGATAAAAGCTACAACCATGGGTTGTTTTTGGTTGTATTCTACATGAAATTGCGCACATTTTCATATATAAAACTTTATGTAACTGCTAATTTAAAATGGTGCAAACATTATTACAATCGGACAAAAAAATTTCTTGATTTTTCCTGGAAGAGTTACTCGCGGAGGTAAGGAAATTTTTTTTTTTTTTTTTTTTTTTTTTCTTTTTTTTTTTTTTTTTTTTTCATAAATTCACTATAAATCAAAATATTGCGCTAGAGACTTCCAGTTTGTTGCAAAATAAAGGTAAATGATTGAATATTACTAGAATTTAAGAGTTTTAGCTTACAATTGCGTTTTTTTACCATTTCGGTAGAGTCAAAGTTGACGGAAGGTTGATATTTTGGCACTTATCGTTATTTATATAAAAATATTTCAAAACTGATAAAAGCTACAACCATGGGTTGTTTTTTGTTGTATTCTGCATGAAATTGCGCACATTTCCATATATAAAACTTTATGTAACAGCTAATATAAAACTGCAAATATCACGACAATCGGATAAAAAAATATTTGATTTTTTCGGAAGAGTTACCGCGCGGACGAAGGGAAAAAGTTTTTTTCATAAATTCACCATAAATCAAAATATTGTGCTAGAAACTTCCAATTTGTTGCAAAATAAAGGTAAATGATTGAATATTACTAGAATATAAGAGTTTTAGCCTACAATTGCGTTTTTCGACCATTTCGGTAGGCTAAGTTGACCGAAGGTTGAAATTATGGCACATCGTTATTTATATGAAAATATTTCAAAACTAATAAAAGCTACAACCATGAGTTGTTTTTTGTCGTATTCTACATGAAATTGCGCACATTTCCTTATATAAAACTTTATGTAACGGCTAATTTAAAATGGTGCAAACATTACGACAGTCGCACAAAAAAATTTATGATTTTTTCGGAAGAGTTACCGCTCGGATGTAAGGAAAAAGTTTTTTTCAAAAATTCACCTTAAATCGAAATATTGTAATAGAGTTGTCCAAGTTGTTGCAAAATGAAGGTAACTGATTGAATATTACTTAAATGTAAGAGTTTTAGCTTACAATTGCGTTTTTCTACCTTTTCGGTAGAGTCAAAGTTGACCGAAGGTTGAAATTATGGCACTTATCGTGATTTATATGAAAATATTTCAAGACTGATAAAAGCTACAAACATGGGTTTTTTTGTTGATTTCTACGTGAAATTGCGCACATTTTCATATATAAAACTTATGTAATGGCTAATATAAAGTGGTGCAAATATTACGACAACTGAGGAGAGAATTTCTTACCTTTTTCGGTAAGAGTTACCGCGTGGACGTAAGGAAATAGTGTTTTTCAAAAATTCACCATAAATGGAAATATTGTGCTAGAGTTTATAAAGTTGTTGCAAAATGAAGGTAAATGATTGAATATTACTAGAATGTAAGAGTTTTAGCTTACAATTGCATTTTTCGACCATTTCGGTCGAGTCAAAGTTGACCGAAGGTTAAAATTATGGTTTTTATCACGATTTATATAAAAATATTTCAAAACTGATAAAAGCTACAACCATGGGTTTGTTTTTGTTGTATTCTACATGAAATTTTCATTTATAAAACTTTATAAGTAAACAGTTTAGCCATTTTCACATCAATTTACATACTATTGTCATCACTCTCAGTGGAGAATTTATATTCTGACTGGTTGTTGTCAAGGATATTATATACTCTCTTCAGTTCTGAAGACAAAAGATTATCCTTTTATGTGGCAGAAGATTTTGGTGGGGGGATTTGGGATAGCATTGACTGATAAAGCAGATACTAAGAAACTTTTATCTTATTGTTTCTGCTGGTAATCTTTACATATTGCCTGACATTGTGACTCGAGCCCTTTTGACTGAATGTGCACTAGAATATAGGTTGAAAATTTAATACTATACTACTTCAAAATGATGATCTCGTAAGTTCACTTAAATTTTTTTTATGAAGTATTGTTCCTAGGTATTTTATTGATTGTTGAATTGTTCCTAGGTATTTTGTTGATTATTGAAGAAAGAAGGAAAATTGAGTATTACCATGCAAGAAGTCATATAATTCAGTATATATTGTTCATGAGGGAGCAATGTTAATTAGAATAGCTTGATTGGAAACAGAAATTTTTGAAGTTTTATATTTGACATTGCCCTCTTGACTTTGTTTGCAATTAGGTACATTTAAGGAAAAACTTATTTGGTAAGCCATGGTATACTTTCTAAAAAATACAATCAAATACCTGGTTTTCAGCAACTAAATTGCTAAGGCTTCTGAGGTTACACCCCTACACAGTGCTCAATAGCAGTTTGTAAAACCCCCTACATTACACAGTGCACTCCTATCTATTGTGCACGGTTACAAGTCAGGGACATTAGGCCCTACCTTTACAATTCCTTTAAGGTCATCCTCTCTATCTTCATCTTGACACTTCTGAATGAAGCAGTTTTCACCAACCTGCAGTTTTGTGGTGATAGAAGTTCACTTTTGATGTGGTTCAGAAGTCACATAAAGCCATTGGTCTCGTTGCTGAATAACCACTGGTTCCATGCAACATAAAAACATCATAAAAAAAACAAAACAACCTGCAGCTGTTCCTGTCTTTTCACATGACAAATTCTTGATGATCCACCTTTTCACCTGTAAATGCTAATATTTTTCCTTTCCTAATAAATACGTACTTATGATGTATTTATTGAGGTCTTCAATTTTTCATTACAAGCTAGTACTCATGCCTTCATTAGTTGGGTACTAGTTGTAGGAAAGTATAGTTTGGTTAGATTTTACATACATGGAGCAACTAGTACATATGTATTGGACCAATTCTGGTGAATTTCTCTCTCTTATAAGTACAAACTTTTCCAATAGAATTTTTCTTATGTTAATGCAAACTCACTTTACTCATTAGGCACATTATGCTTTTTTTTATTTTAAGCAAATGTCATGTAGGTATAAATAATTGCACACATAAGTCCTTCCTCCCTACTCCCCAAACTGATTGATGAACATGTATGTTTTTGTATGTGTTGGCTACTTAAGAAGTTGAAAAATGCGAGCGCCATCCCTTACATGAGGATCGCTCGTGTTTCTCTTTGTTTTAATGGCTCAGCTTGCCACCTACTGGAAAGTATGATCATATATTGGAGTGATTTGTATATGAAGCATGAAATTTATTTAAAATTTAGTTTTAAGGTTCTTATGTTTTTTTGCATATCTTTTATATTCTGTAACTAGTGTTGTAGCAAGTGATGTGCTTGTGCCTTTGGTTATTCACTTGAATTTATGGAGAGATTATCCCTAGTAAGGTGTTTGTTCCTATGGGAATACAGGCAGTCCCGGTTATCGGTGGGGGTTTCATTCCTGATGGCATGATGATACCCGAAAATCAGAGATAACAGCACTTTATCCTTGGTTATTGACACTGATAACCAGGGATTGGCACCACTGTTGAGTGGGGATCACCGCATATTGGCACCAAAAACCCATTTATCATCATCGCTAGACAAGCGATTTAAAACCGGATCATTGATAACCGAGGACTGCCTGTATAAACCTTTGCTTTCATAAATGGAGATTTCTCATGCAAGGTGCTACTTCAGCAGTCACTGTCTAACCCGAAAAACAAAATCCTATCAGGTATGCTTGTGAGTCATGTGAACTGAGACAGCCTACCTCATCCACTGTGTTATTAGCCATGTTCACAACTGGTTGCAATGTGTGTTCTCCCATTGTGTTGCCGAGAGATTTTTCCTATTTGAGTGCTTTTGGACCCCTGTACATGATCGATGACTACCTTGGAGGAAAGCAAGCTCAAGTTTTGGTGTGGTGTAGAGAAGGGAAAACCTATAGCAATTTTATGTCGCTGATAAAGGTAGATCGACATTTTGTGTGCATCACCTGTCAAGGGAAAGAGTGTTTGATATGCCATGTGCAATGTGTGTGTTGGGTGGCAGACCACTTTCTCCCTTACTGCCTGTGGTTCCTCCCTTTGCTGAAACCACCATCTCTAGCGACATTCCGAACAGCTCTAACCCCTGCTCTTTCAGAAGATGCCAAAGATCCTCTCTCACAAGCAACAATGAAGAAGCTTTTAGACTTTCTAGTGAAGAAAAGCCAGACCAGGCAAGTAACATTGTTAGGCGACCTCCCCCAGCCTCCCTTTCTGCCCTATTCACTATCATGCAAAATTAAAGTGGAAGATAGTATCACAGTGACTCCACTGCCCTCCTCCCCTCCTTTGAAATATCAGAGACTGGAGAAGGGTTGTTCAGCTGCAGCATCAGAGTGGCATAAGGGGTTATAACCCCTCCATAACTTTCGTAGCTTCGTTTGCCTTCCATGAGAGATGGACCAGATGATCCAGAAAGCTGTGCAGCCATGCCTCTTTCTGGTTACCAGTGTTAGCTAGAACCATCCCAAGGGTTTCCCTCCCCTAGTGTTACCCAGTTCCTGCTTGGTGGATCGAAGCAGCAGCATCACTGATTGTGATAGACCTTTCAGCCCTGAATAGCTTTCTGTAACAGGTACCATTCGGAGACATCTCGGTAGGTCTGGGCATTGATCAAAGGAGAAAACTTCATGGGTTGAATAGATATGCAGGATGTCTACATTCAGTTTGGTTGTCTGCTTCTGCCAGAGATTTATCTCTTTTAGATAGAGTGATTTATAGTGTTAAGTTTTTATTTCCTAATAGTAGCAGTTAATGACTTGGACCATGGTGGGTGGTTTCTTGTTGGTCACTTTTTCACAAGTTGTATTTCAACCGAGATCTTTCACATTTACAATTCACAATTGATCCCTGATCCCCTTTATCTATGGAGAGCAACCAGATTTGCAGAACAGAATCACCAACATGTGCCACACTTTCAAACTTCTCAGATCCAGAAGTGTTTTATTCCTCACACTGTTAGACTGTGGAACAGCCTCCCAAAGGATGTCATGCAGTTTGAACTACAGAATTTCAAGCGAAGATGCACCGCATTACTACCCTAATAATCTTCTCCTTGCATTTTATTACATTTTTATTTATTAATTTATTAATTAATTTTTATAATAAGTGGGATCTCTTCTTTCTGTGTTTCCCTTTACTACTACTTATTTCTTCCTAATGTTCTTTGGAAGCTTGAACTTCAAGTCAATGGCCCCAGTGGGCTTATTCCATATGAATAGGTTTCATCTACTGAATAATCTAATAATAATAATACTTAGGAAGCAGACCCTCTCTCAAGCATACTTTATTAAAAGCAATGGCTACTTCAGCAGCATTACGCTTGCAGAGATTCTTCTCTATTTTTCTAATTGCGGCTCTTTCAGTACTACTTAAACAGGCTAGTAGAGCACTTATGGAGGTCATTTTCAAAGGCAGGGTCAAGATTAGTGTATATATTTTAATTTCAATTTTACAGATAGACTATGATACCATAGTCATCAAAGTCATTTACGGTTTATCTCTCTCCTTCTCTCTCTCTCTTTTAGCGAGCTTTCGTCTGGAGCTGCCAGACATCCTATAGGCTAGGGAGCTGAGGGTGGCCTGTTTCAGGTGTGGTGTCCTTCCTCCTCATATTTTGGGTAGTCAGCAGGGGGTCTGCCGCATGGCGATATACTTCTGCCATGTTGAAGGTTGCGTAGCTGCAACCTCCTAGACTCCTGAGCTATGTGGTGACATTGATGGGCGTTGCGTCATGCTGCGTGACATCATGGCTAATTTGATTTATCATCATTGGCTGCAGGAATATCTTGTTCAGGGGCATTGTCCTCCGTAGAGTTGTCGTGATCAGTGGTGTCATTGTTGGTTGCAGGTCTTCTCATGCTGGATGAGAAGTGCCTCCCATGGGCATTGGGGCCTTCCCGATGATCTTCGTGTTTTGGATGATCACATCCCGGGACATAATCTCTTGATCTTTATGTGTAGGTGTGGTTCTTGACAGCCCCCTCTTGGGTGTGGCAGAAGAGTCTTAGACAGCGCTTGCTGGTCATACCTACATAGGTGCCACTGCAACATGGTTTGGGCATGTGTACTGGTATACCACATATGTCTGCTTCAGGGGGTCTCGTGCCTGTGGGGAGGGGTTATTTTTTATTACATATTAGGATGCACGTCCTCTGATTCTAGTAATACATGATTAAGTTCATTTGCTTGGTGTCGTCAATCTTGGTTACATTTTCAGTGTTAATCTTCTTTGTGGTAATGGGAACTCATGAAGGCTTTGTAATGCAGCTTGATATTATCCTGGAGGCGGGGTTGAGGGCTCTTACTACCATACCATTTCTCCAGAGCTGTGCGGACTTCTCTACTGATTAATTTATTGGAATACCTGTTATTCATGAGCACTTGGGCAGCATGGTCGAGTTCCTGATGAGTGCCCTGCCAAGACTTTGCCTAAACAGTGACAGCGAGTGCCCCACCAGATTTAAGGGCACGATCGTCAGGGTCTTCGTCATGAGAGCCCTCTCCCACTACTTGACCTGGCAGGGCACTCATCAGAAACTCAACCTTGCCTCCCAAGTACTCATGAGTAATGGGTATTCTAATAAATTAATCAGTAGAGAAGTCCTCACAGCCCTGGAGAAATGGAATGGTAGTGAGAGCCCGCAGCCCTGCCCCCAGGATAATATCAAGTGGTATTACAAAGCCTTCATGAGTTCCTATTGCTGTGAAGAAGAGGACTCTGTTAAGAAGATTATCACTGAAAATTTAACCTTGATTAACGACACCAAGAAAATGGACCTAATCATATATTACCAGAATCTGAGGATGCGTGACCTAATAATGAAAAATAACCCCTCCCCACAGGTACGAAACCCCCCTGAAGCAGACATATGTGGTATACCAGAACACATGCCCAGTCTGCAGTTGCAGCAACACCTACGTAGGTATGACCAGTATCCACCTTTCTAAGACTTTTCCTGCCACGCCCAAGAGGGGGCCTATCAAGAACCACACCCGCACAAACATCAAGAGACTATTTCCCAGGATGTGATCATCCAAATCACGAAGATCATTGGGAAGGTCCCAATGCCCGTCAGTTACGCCTGCTGGAGGCACTTCTCATCCAGCAAATGAGACCAGCACTAAATATGACACAGGAAGAATTTCTCCTCCCCACTAGTATGAGAAGACCTGCAACCAACAATGGCACCACTGATCACGACAACTCTAAAGAAGACAATGCCCCGAACAAGATACTCCTGCAGCCAATGAAAATCAAATTAGCCGTGACGTCATGTAGCATGATGCAACGCCCAGCAACATCATCACACAGCTCAGGAGGTATAGGAGGTTGCAGCTACGCAACCATCAACATGGCGGAGATGGCTTGAGAACTGACTCGAGCGACCAATATAAAAGCAGACTCTGCCACCAGCCAATAGGAGATCAGCATGGGGCAGACCCCCTGGACAACCCCAAATATAAGGAGGAAGGGCACCACACCAGAAGCATTAAACCTTCAGCTCCCTAGCCTACAGGATGTCTGGCAGCTCCAGACGAACGCTCGCTACAAGAGAGAGAGAGAGAGAGAGAGAGGTGAACTGTAAATGACTTTGGTGACTATGGTATCATTGTTTATCTGTAAAATTTAAATATTAATTGTATACACTGATCTTGACCCTACATTTGAAAATGGCCTGTTTAAGTAGTACTGAAAAAGCCGCTATTTGAAAAATAGAGAAGAATCTCTGCAAGCTTAATGCTGCTAAAGTAGCCATTACTTCTAATAATAATAATAATAATAATGATAATAATAATAATCTACTTTTATCAGATTATTATATTTAGATAAAAGTAGACGAAGACCCAGAAATATACAGAGACAGGAGAATGACAAACAGGACAGAGGACTGGCACAACAAACCAATGCACGGACAATGCATGAGACCGAACTAAAGAACTAGCCAGCGATGACACTTGGCAATGGCTACTGAGGGGAGAGCTCAAGAAGGAAACTGAAGGAATGATAACAGCGGCACAAGATCAGGCCCTAAGAACCAGATATGTTCAAAGAACGATAGACGGAAATAGCATCTTTCCCATGTAGGAATTGCAATACGAAAAATGAAACCATAAACCACATAGCAAGCGAATGTCCGGCACTTGCACAGAACCAGTACAAAAAGGGGCATGATTCAGTGGCAAAAGCCCTCCACTGGAGCCTGTGCAAGAAACACCAGCTACCTTGCAGTAATAAGTGGTACGAGCACCAACCTGAAGGAGTGATAGAAAACAATCAGGCAAAGATCCTCTAGGACTATGGTATCGGAACAGATAGGGTGATTGATATACATGGAAATAGACCAGACGTGATGTTGATTGACAAAATCAAGAAGAAAGTATTACTCATTGATGTCGCAATACCATGGGACACCAGAGTTGAAGAGAAAGAGAGGGAAAAAATGGATAAGTATCAAGACCTGAAAATAGAAATAAGAAGGATATGATATATGCCAGTGGAAATTGTACCCATAATCATAGGAACACTAGGCACGATCCCAAGATCCCTGAAAAAAATCTGGAAAAACTAGAGGCTGAAGTAGCTCCAGGACTCATGCAGAAGTGTGTGATCCTAGAAACGGTGCACATAGTAAGAAAAGTGATGGACTCCTAAGAAGGCAGGATGCAACCCGGAACCCTACACTATAAATACCACCCAGTCGAATTGGAGGACTGTGTTAGAGCAAAAAAAAAAATTAATAATAAAATAATGATAATAATAATAATAATAATAATAATATGCTGGAAGAAGACCTTCATTAATGCATGTTTTATTGAAAATAATGTTTATTTCAGCCAAGTTTATTCCTTCCAAACTCAGATTGGCTGTTAAAACACCAAATAGGGGATTTATGTAAACAATGTGGTATTTGTCAAAGTGAATAAGTTATAAAAAATGCTGTACAAATTGGATCTTAAGCCTAATTGCCAGATGATAAATGGCTAATTCTGGATTCCTCTTGCTCAGGGGCATCTGCTCTCTCTCTCTCTCTCTCTCTCTCTCTCTCTCTCTCTCTCTCTCTCTCTCTCTCTCTCTCTCTCTCTCTCTCTCTCTCTCTCTTCTCTACTTGCAACATTTCATCCTTAACCGGAGAAGGACATTGTCGGGCAGGTGTTGTGAGACTGAAATTTTTGCAGGAGTCTTACGGTATATATATAGTCTGTTGTACAGCATGGGCGCCTAGCAACGAATTCTGATTGGGTAACTGGCTCAGCTGCTGATCCCCTTTTGTCCTTAAACCCAGAAGGACATCTCTGGGCTGGTGTTGGGGGAAATTCTTGCAGGAGTCCTACAGTATATAGTATATAGTCTGTTGCACAGCATGGGGCCCTTAGCAACGAATTCTGATTGGCTAATTAAGATCCAATTTGACTGCATTTTGTATATATATTCAATTTGATAAATACCATGTTTTTAACATGAATCCCCCATTTGGTGTTTTGATAGCCAATCTGAGTGCTGAAGAAAACTCGGTAATAAGAAGAATAGAGAACAACCTTTTTAAAAATAAATGCGGCCAAAATAGCCATTATTTTCAATAAAAACAATAATAATAATAATGATGATAATGATAAGCTAACCCTGCCCCGATTGAAGGTGGGAAGAGCTAAGGATGAGATCCTGGCACAGTGCCAAGAGTTAGGAGTGGTGGTCAGCCTGCCAAAGTTGAGAGTTTTACCCTAAAGGGCCGTTAAATATCCGGGGATGTAGATAGACACTGTGTCAGGGAGAGCCTACCCATCACAGGAGAAGGCCTGCAACCTTTTGAGCATCTTCCATAACTTTTTACGGAGACCCCCCAACCAACAAGGCATTTGTAGGTCCTCCTGGGACACCTGGTCTCCCCCTAGAAGTTAGTTTCCAGGGGCAGAACCCACACCCGCAAGTAGAATGGCAACTACTGGAGAAGGACCTGTCCCAGCTCAGATAAGAGGTGGCTGACAAGGTAAGGAGGACCTAGTGTTGCGGAGAGACCCCGCCATACAGGGAGTACTGCTGAGCTGGCCGCTTTCCAAGATGCTATTATTTTTAGATGCTTTCCAGAAGGGTTGGGGCACACTCCTCAACAATGATTGTGTTTCAGGTACATGGGGCTTAAGAGATAAGATAAGAGGTAAGAGCAATATGGTTGGCCCTTCAGCTCCTCCAGAACTATTCAGCAGGCCACAGCAGTTGCCATAAGCAACGGCACAATGGTAGTGGCCTAAGTAAACAAATGAGGAGGGATGATCTTACTGAAGCTGTGCAATCTGGTGGTGAGGGTGCAGAAGTGGTTGATGACCCAGGGACTGGAACTGATGGCCAGGTACATCCTAGACAGAAAAAATGGCATCGCTGATCTGCCCAGCAGGAAAGACGAGATCATAGGCACTCAAACTAAGTAAGGAAGTGGCCAAAATCCTGATGGAGTTTGGGAACAGCCCAAGGATCAACTTCTTTGCCATGGCCTGCAGTGCAAAGCTTCTACTGTACAGCTCCCCAATCTTGGACCATAGAGCACGATGGAGGATGCCTTCTAAGACCTGTGGAACAATCTGGATGTCTACACCTTCCCTCCATTCAACCAGATGGGAAAGGTCATCAGCAGGAGCTTCCAATCCCAGGACCTATGGATAATGGTAATGGCTCCCCTATGGCTCCAACCAGAGTGGTACACAGACCACTTGCGTACAGATATCCCAAGCACACTACCACAGATTCCCACCCTTCTGGTGCATGAGCAGAATGGAAGGTACCATTGGGCAGTATTGTTTCTTTGTTTCCATGGATGGAGGTTATCCAGCAGCTCCTTTAAAAGAAGCATTTTTCAAAGTCAACTGAGTTCTTGGCTTGTTGCTGTAGGAGGGGTCATGATCTCCTGAAGACCTCTGTGAAAGTAGCAGTGTACATCTTAATCTACCATTGGCAGGAGAATAGTGGTGGTATTGGTCAAGGGCTACAGAGTCATCATTGCTCACATTTTTTTAAGGCCTGTCCAACTCCTGGAGGTTTTCTGCCATTGTTGGGTTTTAAGTGTCCCAAAGGGGTGGTTAGATACCTGGAGTGGGATGTCATGAAGGTTGATGCCAGCTTATGCTGCCTTCTGTACTAGCCTCTGCAGAAGGCATTTGATAAGGACCTCACCTCAAAGATGGTGGTCTTGCTAACCCTTGCCTCAGCCAAAAAAAATGGAGAATTGTAGAGACTTAACTACAACGTCTCCCACCCGCAGGGGTGGCCTTCTTGTCCTTGGAGTTCATCCTGTACTTATTGGACTAGTTACAGAGCTCCTTGTTCCCAGACCAGAAGCTCTTAATTCCCTTCCCTGAAGAAATATGTCAGGAATGGCAAGGCAAAATACTGTGTCCAGTCAGCCCCCTGAAGAAGGAAGTGCTCTCTAAGAACACCATCTCCTGGTGTAGGGAAGTAATAGTCACATCAAGGATCAAGGGGAGGCCCCTGGGGAAGGTCAAGGCTCATGGCATTAGTAGCCACTTCATTTCCTACAAGAACCACCACTTTGTCGTGAAGGCAAGCATCTGGAAGAGGAAATCCATGTTTGTGGCCTTCTACTACTGGACCTGGTGCACAAGTCCCTGACACAATCACTGTGGATCCAATAGTCGAAGCCCAGCTGATGATGTAGGTGCATTGGACTCCTGGAATCTGGGCAGTTGTGGTACCACTGAGGCATGCCCACCTGCTTTAGCAATTGTAAGATTGACCTCCCTTCTATGAGTGAATTCCATTTATGAAAGTGTTGTTTTGTATTCTTGTAGGGACAACTACCAAATTTTATAAATAATTTCTATTTATCCTAGGATACAAGCTGTAGCTTTTATAAAGGAATATACTCCCCACTGTTACCACTCGCAGCTCTTATCTTTCCCATCATGGGTTTGAGCATAGCAAATGTGCTGATTTCACACATTGGATGAGGTAGGCCATTTCAGGTTGCATGACTTATTGGCCTACCTGACAGATATTTTTTTTAATTCTATTTCTTTCAACCTTATTATTCCCACTATAGCAGGGTCAGCTGCTCAAATCAACTTTCTCCATCTATTTTGATTTGTTGTATCTTATTCCCCCAGTCCCAGCTCACCCATATCCCTCCTCACCACATCCATCCACCTATCTAATCTGCTGATGCACCACACTCCTCCTCCCCATTACTGGCAAGTTCTTAACTCTCTTGATTGATTCCACCTCATCTCTTCTATAGCTTTCTCCTTTACATTACATATAGCACACATTCTTCTTATATCTTGACTCTCCCTCTTTTCCAGTAGTGATATTCCAGCAGTCCATCTCACCATGCTCATCTCTGTTCTTTCCAACAGTCCCCCCTCTTTATTTTAAAGTGCCGAAGTTTCTGCCCCATATAATAGTACAAGTCTGACAACTGTCTTATAAGTCTCCATTTTTGCCATGCTTCTTTCACTCGCTGTCTCACTGCTTTCTCAGTACCTCTCTCATCTCTTATTGATCCCAAGTAGTTAAACTAGTTGATCTGCAATAGCACTTTACCATCTTCCACATGAATGTTTACTTCTTCATGTCCTTCCCTACTATAGAAGAGTCCAGCTAGCTTTGCAGCTAAGCCCCTCCCACTGATAATGTCATGACTATTCCTTGAAGCTGATTGGTTGGAAATGGTTTCAAAAAGTTGGTTAAACTATGGTTCTTTTGTCTTCTTTTATTTTGCAATGGTTGCTTTAGTCATTTATTTTGCAGTGGTTGTTTCACCTAACTAAAATACGTTGTGCTGATTATCAAAAGGAAACATATCCCCTGAAATAAAATCATAATACACATTATCTTAAAAATGGTAAAAAAAAACAGGAAAATATTAATAAAGTCAGAAGTGTTCCATGTTTCTGCAATCTTGTGTTTCGTAAATGAGGTCCATTTGAATACAGAGGTGTTTCTGGGAATGTTTGCATTTGAATCTGTGCACTTGAATCACTGGATAATGGTAATTACTGTCTGATATTGTCAGGCCTGTTCACCATTCTTAATTTAAACACAAAAACTTACTCATAGCTATGTAGAATAGTAATTCATATTGATTTAAGGAAATTTTACTACATTTCAATAGTCTTAAAATCTATTTCATTGAGATCTTTTACACATTCAGAGGGATGACAAGCAGTAACTGCACTCTACAACACCAAAGGTTACAGTATGATAGGCTATACAACTTATATTGGATTGCTGAGAATGTTCTTAAGGGGGGCATCCGCTTATATAGAAATAATGCTCCGATTTTTATGAAATTAATATGTTATACATTTATTTAAGGTGATGTTCCAGAAAAAATTTCAGTGATAGAATGATTATTTTTGATTTTATTGAGAAAATAAAAATTAAAAATGTAACTCTTCCTTTATTTTTAGAGCTATTGCAATGCAGCTTTATATACAGAAAGTATATCATAGTAGAAAAACAACGTTGCGAACTTTTTTTGTGTGTGTGTGTGTGTTTGTAGGGGGGGTGAGGGGGAATTTTCCCCCAAAGTTTTTTTTAATTTGGTTATCACGGGTTCCTCGTCAACCTAAGAAAAAATCTAGCCCCAACAAAATATTCGACTTTCTTTCCTCTTTCCAATGGTATATTTAACTTTAAAATTGGCCTAAAAATAAAAAAATAGCGTTTGAAGTGCAAAAAAGCGAAAACTGAGGAAAATGGCTGTAAAGTTCAACAAGTGTTTTTTATTGGCACTCGCGGAAAAAACTGATCTTTGAGCAAAACCATAATGCAAACAAATGTTAAATACTCACTAGCAGTTAGTTCAGACTACCTTTTATTCTATCTAATAGTTCCTAGTGGGTTTTTTTTTTTTTGCTTAGTTTCTGGTTCCAAGTCCCCCCCCCCCCCCCCCCCCCCCCCCCCCTAAAAAAGGGGTATTATTCGCTCAAGGAGAGGGTATCTTCAAGTACCACCTGACTCTCTGTTGCCTGGTTTGAAACTAAGCAAGTTAGAGTTTAGTATCTTCCAGGCTCATATTCGTTGCTCATTTTCAGTCGTTTCTTCACGTGTATTGTCCTTTTCATCTTGGAGGTTTGTTTTTCAAGCCTTTTTTGACTCACGAAAACTAAGAACTTTTTCTATGCTTTTACTTGTGCCAAACAGATGCATCAGTAGGTTGAACTTCTCATAGCTGAAGTTATGTTCAGTTGTAGTTACCTGTGCACAATAAAGCACTCTATTTAGGCCAAAAAACTTTGTTTTTGGGCACTTCTGCCATAGTACCCACTTTCAAACATCGATGTAGAAGTGCTGGGGATGACAGGTCCTGAATACTCCCTTTATGTATTCATACAATTCTGGTGGAAGTTTAGCCAGCAAAATCTTTTAGTCTTTATGATATGGTAAATGATTGAAACTTTTCAGTGGTTGTCTTCATAAGCTTGTCTCGCCCAGCCAATAAACTTTTCTTTACTATCTTGCCTGATTTTTGAGTAAATAGTTCACTCGCAGCTTTCTTTGCTTTCTCAAGCCTGCTACCTATTTGTTTTTGCACATGATTTATGCATTCTAATTTAATTACTTGATGGTCATCATACGGTCCTCTACCATCATTCAGTTCACACACAGCTGTGTATGCTTTAGAATCGCCATCTCCCACAAAGGTTACATAACAGGACCCATAATTTTCTGACCATGACCACAAATGTCTCGCTTCCTCAGCTTCCATAGCACCTGCTAGAGCATCAAAATTCTTATTGCACCTGTGCTGCTTCTCTTCCTTTCTTTTGCAGATTTTGCAATATAATTACTTAGTACAATCACATCTATGATAGTTGCTGTATACACTTCTATCACAAAACAACACCTACATGGGACTTGTGGCCCTGAGTTAGCCAAGTCCCATCGAAGGAAACTTAGATGTTCATCATACCATTTTCATCAATCTCGGCTAATCCTTTCTCGATATAATATTTCGTTATGTTCTCATGTGCCTTCGTTTGATATTTATCCAAGTGCATTTTCATTTTCTTATACAAAAAGCGGCAATGTCTTGAATATGACCCCGGTGAAATAGGGTCCTTACCTATACATCCACTTCTTTTCACAAGCCCAGCTTGTCCAACACCAGAAGTCAAAGAATGATATATTTCCTCAACATTTATCTCACTAAATTGATGATGTACGGAGTTTCCATAGTACTAATTCGCTTTGCTGGGGCATCAGCCGTAAACATACATGATTGGCACTTCATAAAAATATCAGTATCCCATCTATTGGCAGAGACATCCAACTTTAGTTTACCCCTACAATTTCCTTCCTTACATCTTATATACGACTCTATTTTCTCTAGCTGAGGTCTAGATATAATGAATTTGTCGTCATATACTCCCTTTTCATCGTCCTTTATTACTTTCATCAACTGCGAACGTAACTGTGAAGGGGAAAAATCCTCAGATGATTGCGCAGCTGACGACGCCAAGGCAATGGGGGCGGGGCTCTCAGCAGCCAAAACAGAGCCTCGTGGTGGTGTTGTTGCTGTTGGTGGTGGTGATGTTGGGACAGCGCTGGAGACATCAGCCAACAATGGTGGTGGTAATGGCGGCGCTGCCACATCAACAACAACACTGTCGTTAGTTGTACCTTCGACCCTCTGTCTCTTTTTAGCAAAATTTGCTAAACGGGCCATAGTTGCACGGTTCTGTTTAAGCATATTGTCTCACTTTCACTCTAGTACACACACAAACGTATATAAATTGTATTTAGGGTTACTTGATGTAAGAAAACAGCAAATAACACAGCAAATAGCGAATAAAATGCTCAGAGTAACGAGCAGCATACTTCCCCTATTGCAAGACCGGCCCGACCAATGAGAATGCAACTCTAGGTCCGAGCCGCTATAAATACCGTTCCGCAAACTTTCTTGCTACAGTCTCTTCAACCGACTCGTCAGAAGATGACCTACGAGAAGGTCGAAATGTCACATTATACCAGCTATACCAGCCCTTAAACCTAAGACGACCCCGGCCCGAACTGAACTACGCCTACGGAATAATACCGGCACTGACGACGACCCCTGCTTGACCTGGACCTGATATCTTGTTCTAATAAAAGATTCCTTCAGCTATAATTTTTGAAAATTCTCAATATGAATATTGGCCAGTTACTCAGAAACATCGCTGAGCCTGAGAAGCGAATTGTAAGAAAAATAGAAAAAACAATATATAAAATCAACTCACTTAATTCTACCATCCTTTTTAACAGAATAATAATAATAATAATAATTAATATAACTCATTTCAAATGAAAATTCTTCCCTTCGTCTTTCTCTGTATCCATTTCCCTACCTTCTCTCAACTTCAGAGAAGCTCGGGAAGCTGTCAAATAATGTCAAGTAATGTGACGGAAGGGGAGCTGTACCATATAGTAATGGTAAACGATTTTAATGGCTCCTCGGTCTCTCTCTCTCTCTCTCTCTCTCTCTCTCTCTCTCTCTCTCTCTCTCTCTCTCTCTCTCTCTCTCTCTCTCACTGAGATGAGATCGTTTTTATGGTACATGTATGTAATAGGTTTTTCATTAATATTTTCCATTAATAATATACTATGTATTATAATAGTACTATAACTGTAATTACAAAATTCATATGTATTTTAAATACAATAGTCTTTCCATTTCACTTTCAAATCCTGTGAGGACAATCTCTCTCTCTCTCTCTCTCTCTCTCGGCTGCAAGTGTTAGAAGTACATATGTATGTACGTATATATATATAATAGATATATAATATATATATATATATATATATATTATATCTATATATATATATATATATATTAATATATAAATATATAAATTCCGCTTCGGTTAAGCATATATGAAAGTATATTAATTCCGAGGTAGAGCGAATTAGATATTAAAGGACATTGTAGCTCGATATATATATATATATATACCTTTAAGGTTACTAATGTTTAAGATTACTTTGAAATTATATTAACCCTTAAACACTGGGCTGGTATTTCCGAAAGTGTATCCTGTATGCCGGCAGCGTTTAGGAGTTCATTTTTGGCTCTTTTTTTTTTTTTTTTTTTTTTTTTTTTTTTTTTTTTTTTGTTTTTTTTTTTTTTTTTTTTTTTTTTTTTTTTTTTTTTTTTTTTTTTTTTTTTTTTCATTGCCTAAAGTTTAGTGTGCAACCATCAGAAATTAAAAAATATCATTATCATATATAAATATTGGAATATATGACAGCACAAAAAAAAAGTTCATATATAATTGTATACAAATTGCACTGTAAGCAAAACGATTAAAGCTAATGAGTTCAGTTTTTTTTTTGTATTTTACACTAAATTGCAATGATTTTGGTATATAACAAATTGTAAAACGATCAAAGCAACAGAGAAAATATTATCACAATATGATGCATGAATTCGTAATGTGCGGACGTAAAAAAAAAAAAAAAAAAAGTTGTTTTAAAAAATTCACCATATATCAAAATATTGTGCTAGAGACTTCCATTTTGTTGCAAAATGAAGTTAATTGATTGAATATTACTAGACTGTAAGTGTTGTAGCCTAAAATTGCAGTTTTTTACCATTTTAGTTGAGTTAAAGTTGACCAAAGGCCAAATTTTTTCTATATCATTATTTATATGAAAATATTTCTAAACTGATAAAAGCTACTACCATGAGTTATTTTTTGTTGTATTCTACATTCAATTGCACACATTTTCATATATAAAACTTTATGTAACTTCTAATATAAAACTGTGCTAACATCACGACAATCTGACGAAAGAATTTTTTATTTTTTCGGCAAGAGTTACCATGCGGATGTAAGGAAAGTTTTTTTTTCAAAAATTCACCATAAATTAAAATATTGCGCTAGAGACTTCCAGTTTGTTGCAAAATGAAGGCAAATGATTGAATATTACTAGAATGTAAGAGTTTTAGCTTACAATTGCATTTTTTTACCATTTCGGTCGAGTCAAAGTTGACCAAGGTTGAAATTTTGGCACTTATCGTGATTTATATAAAAATATTTAAAACTGATAGAAGCTACAACCATGGGTTGTTTTTTGTTGTATTCTACATTAAATTGCACACATTTTCATATATAAAACTTTATTTTATGGGTTATATAAAACTGCAAACATTACGACAGTCTGTCGAGAGAATTTCTGATTTTTTTGGGAGAGTTACTGCGGGGACGTAAGGAAAAAGTTTTTTCAAAAATTCACCAATAATCAAAATATTGTGCCAGAGACTTCCAATTTGTTGCAAAATGAAGGTAAATGCTTGAATATTACTAGTATGTAATATAAAAGCTATGTAACGGCTGATATAAAACGATGCAAACATGACAACAAAATGACGGAAGAATTTCAGATTTTTTCGGTAGAGTTACCACGCGGACGTAAGGAAGTTTTTTTTTTTTTTTTTTTTTTTTAATTCACCGTAAATCGAAATATTGTGCTAGAGACTTCCAATTTATTGCAAAATGAAGGTAAATGCTTGAATATTACTAGAATGCAATATAAAAACTCTATGTAACGGCTAATATAAAACGGTGGAAACATTACGACAATCTGACGAAAGTATTTCTGATTTTTTCAGCAGAGTTACCGCGCGGACGTAAGGAAAAAGTTTTTTTCAAAAATTCACCATAAATCGAATTATTGTGCTAGAGTTTTCCAATTTGTTGCAAAATGAAGGTAAATGATTGAATATTACTAGAATGTAAGAGTTAGCTTACAATTGTGTTTTTTGACCATTTCGGTCAAGTCAAAGTTGACCGAAGGTTGAAATTTTGGCACTTAACATGATTTATATGAAAATATTTTAAAATGATAAAAGCTACAACCTTGGGCTGTTTTTTGTTTTATTCTACATGAAATTGCGCAAGTTTTCATATATAAAGCTCTGTAACGGCTAATATGAAATGGTGCAAAAATTACAACAAAGTGACAAAATAATTTCTGAGATGTGTCGCTGATGCTTTTTAGTGCAAGAAGAAAGAAATTCGCGCATGCGCGCCTGGGTAACGCTTGTAAACAAAACAACAGCTTGATCCATGAACTCCCAGCATCCCTCAAGGTGCGTGATTCAAAATTTTTCGCCAAGGATGCGAATATTTAAAAAAGCTTTAGTGTCGACGTATTTTACGTCAATTAAGCACCCAACAGACAATTTTCATCGACATAAAATACATCCAATAGGTGTTTAAGGGTTAATACAATCTCTAGGATTAAAACATTAATATGATGATAATTTAAGGTAAATTTGATGGAGGATGTTACATAAGATATACATTTGGTGTTTCTATTTCTTCCTTCTTTGATTCTCTCTCTCTCTCTCTCTCTCTCTCTCTCTCTCTCTCTCTCTCTCTCTCTCTCTCTCTCTCTCTCTCTCTCTCTCTCTCTCTCTCTCTCTCTCTGCAAAAGAATTGATAGACAGACAAGTAGATACTTGTTCAGCCCTCTCTTTCTTTCTTATGGGAGGGGAAGAAGTGTTGCCTATAGAAGTTCATTTCAATCATTTGATATCGTAAGGAATTATTCTCTCTCTCTCTCTCTCTCTCTCTCTCTCTCTCTCTCTCTCTCTCTCTCTCTCTCTTTTATTGGCTCTTTATATATTTCTAATGGAAAAAAGGTTACAGATGACTTCGAAATGATATTAATAATACCAATTCAATGATATATTTGATGTAGGATGATACTTTATGTATACATTTGGTATTTGAACTTTTGAGATAGGCAGATATAAGCCTTTTTAGAGGGGAGTTCTAACTATTCTCGGATTTGAGCTATTCACAGGCGTGTCTGGTACCCATCCCCCATGAATACTGGGGAACACTTTATTTACATCATGATGGACTACCAATTTCAAACGAATGACTCTTACCTGTATGTACTCTACATGATTCGACTTCAAATTCCCCTTGTACAATGTGACCCAAAAGGAGTGATATTCGATGGGGTGTGGTTAACTACAGGCAGATTCAACTTCTTAGCCAACCAACTCAAAATGAAACTCTGCTAGATACCTCTATGTAAGAACAAGCAAGTGCGAAACGGTTGGTCATGGGGGTACAAAACTGCGGTAGCCGTTGGCAACAATGTGGCTGGCAACTCAGCAAAATACTTATTGAAATCCACCATCTTAGCATTTACACAAGATTTTTCATTTTTGTCTATCGACGGGTTTCTTCAATTTGCGCTACGACTCTGCCCTTGACTCTTAACAGGTTGAGAAACTACGTGTGGAGAAGGCCTTACTGACGACTGGAAACTCATTCTGGCTGCTGAAGGCATACTAGACCAGGATTTACTACTGTCTCCTTTACAAATCAATGGCGTCCATCACACAATTTGCAGTTAAGTTTGCTACTGCACTGTTCACTATTATGGCCTGACGCGAAGCAATTGAAGCTCTTGCTCGGCAAAACTAATCGGCGCTATTTTGCTGCTGCGTTTGTATGCTTTGAACAGTTAAATGCAGAATGATTTCTGTTGCAGAAAGGACAAGATATGCGTGTGAGGGGTGTTGATTTCCAACACCATTGATTGCGACGGTTGTGACAATTTTTCTCTTCTGGAGCGTATAATTTTCCATACTTCGTATAATTAAGTCTAGGGCTTCAAACAGTTCCGACAAATTGTAATCACACTTTAGCAGAAAGTCTACAACTCATTGATATACCTGACCTTATAATAATTTCTGATTAATTAAACTAAGCAGCATTCCTTGATCCAACGTGGATCTGTTGAGACTGAGACGCTTGATTTGTTCGATAAGGACAGTGAGCACAATGCGAAAAATGTCTGCTAATCGCCTATGCAGTATGACCAGTGTCTGATGCTGGTTTCCATTGTACTTGTTTAACAAGTCGAGAGCCACACCAAGTTGGCTGCAGTTACGCTCAAGGCCTGAACTACCTTAAGCGGCTCCTATGCTAGAGACCCGAGAAGATATGTGAATTTGGTCATGTCGTCCAGGTCCGTGCGTCAGTGCATGTGAACATCAAATAGCTCCTTGAAGTTGGTGAACTCGTTCTTTTTGCCTTTAAACACTGATCATAATGGTAGCTCCTTTAAGTAGGTTAGACACGTTTTTGGCTGCTTTATGTTAGCCAAAGCATCAATTCGGTTCATGAGAAGGAGCGGAGTTTGACTAACATTATCTAAAGCTTTTAATATCTTGCTTTCAAGAGGTGGTTCAAACTTGACCAGACTTGACAAATTTAATGACTTGAGTTGTGCACTTCAGCCTGGATTCAGTCCAGCAAATTCTGATACACGTTTACATTATGGGTGTCAATGAGATTCCCTTGGGCGCGCATCAGAGTGGTGGTCAGGAGGACTATGAGAGAGTCTACTTGGGGTTTCAAGGGCAGCCACCATTTCTAGGGGCAGTAGGATACAATTTGATTATGTTACTCAAATGGAATGACTGGTTCCAGTTCACAAAGTACACAAGGGATGAAGGAAATGACGCTGCTTTCTATGTACGTTTCAAGGGAGTTTCTGCAAGGCTAGGCTAGAATTAGCTCTCCTGGCTGTTCTGTTGTGCCTGCTCACCACTGATTAGTCTCATAAGATGGTTCAGGAACACACCTCGCACATGGGCGTCGGTAGATTAAGCCAGCCTTGTACTGGCACAGGCTGTTGCTTCATAGTAAACCTCAACGAGGACAACAAAATAAACTGTTCATATCAACTCGCCTGGCCTACGACAGATCTCAATCTCCTCCTCTTATTTTGGGAGGCACGAGAGTAGTTGCGAGTTGCCTAGTAGTAGCACTCTGAAGACCATAATTCGACTGTCATTAATCTGAGACTGATCACTTAGGTCTATCCAATTACTCGAAGGACCAAAACAAATGTTGCAAATTACTCGGCGGCTACTTACACTTGTTGTGCTGGATGTTGTCGGCGTGATAGACCTACCTTAGGGGACAGCATCCAGCCCAGACACAAGGACAGCAGACTGAAGCACCTTAGATTTTAACAATTTTATAGAAAAATAGAAACCTATCTCATGGCTGCATATGAGGTAACAATAATTTACCCTTACAGGCTTCCCCCCCGATACACGTTTGCTACCCATACATGACCACGCAGTCACAATAAAATGGTTATTAGCCCAAAAACCATCACGTCTCTCATCGTAACCGAGAGTAAGATAAGCCCTGGCAACTGTTAACTAAGCCCTAGCTGAATATAGAAAAGTTAAAACCAACTCACAACCACCTCATGGTGGAGGCCTTATACTTGGCGCGGAAACACAGGAGCGATAGCATGCACGTCCACCGGGCTCATATCTCTAGCAGGAAGGCCGTGGTGCACATATCTTGGAGCTAGCTGACTGGCCAGTTAGTTATTCAACTACAATTTACGACTTTTTACTGATTACTTATTTCCCCTTTACAGTAGAAAATTTAATGTAATCAAAATGAGTAGAAATACTCCCAATGACTCGGCAGTGTTGTTTCAATAAAACTGTTAGCAAGTTACATAGCAATGGAGAGAACCATGGCATTTTTGCGCCAACTGACATACTTGGAACTATGATTTGGCGCCAAAGGCAGACTGAGGTCAAGAAAAATTGTGCACATATTTTTCACATGTGTATGTGCTTTTCCTTATATGTGTACATTCCACTATGCATATACATTATATATTGGGGAGTTGAAAATACTATATTAATTTAAAGCTACTTTATTTCCAACAGATACGGGTAGAAAATTATTTGCAATAAGATATTGACATGTAGGCCCATGCCCTGTCATCCATTGTCTCATAATATAAGAATTTGATGTGTAGGCTTATGTCCTGTCATTTGTCATTGCCTCAAGATAAAAGAAATTGACAATTAGGCCCATGCCCTGTCATTGCTTCAAAATATAAGAATTTGATGTGTAGGCCCGTCTTTTCATTGCCTCAAAATATAAGAATTTGACGTGTAGGCCTATTACCCTGTCATTGCCTCAAAATATAAGAATTTGACATGTAGGCCCATGCCTTTCATTGCCTCAAAATATACGAAATTGATGAGTAGGCTTATAGCCTGTCATTGCCTCAAAATATAAGAAATTGACGAGTAGGTCTATCCTGTCATTGCTCAAAATATAAGAAATTGATGTGTAGGTGTAATCTCTCAATGATGTTAACATTTTACATGCAAGATTATGATGAATTAATACCCTAACATCAGACTGGGATGCATAAGTCTACGCTTCATTTCCATTAATGTGGTCTATGTCGGATCGCTAATGTAAGCCAAGACCAATTTGAAAAAAAAAAGCAAACTGCATGTGTATTTAGGCTGTGCTTGATAAAACAAAAATTGCACATACAAAATTATCCGAGACCTTCATAATGATATGTAACTAAATACAGGCATTCCTCGGTTATCAGGGGGTTCTGGTCTCTGCAGATTGCTGATTAGCGAAAACCTCCATTAACTGAAACGTGACGATTTATGACACTTGTGGCGCCGATAACTGTTAATGGCACCTCTTGTTAGGTATGTTATGCTGCCATAACTCTATTATCAGCACCTTATGGCGCCATAACTCTATTATTGGCATCGTATGGTGCCAATTTTATGGTGCTAGACAAGCCCCATAAAACTGGATCGCCATTAACTGAGTCCGCCGATAGTCTGGGACTGCCTGTATATCTTTTATCGGAGATCTCAGTTGCATACTTCACAACTCCGGGAACTCAAATCTGTGGTGTCATGATTCATGCACAAAACTCAATTACCAAACAGAGTCAAATTCATACTGGTAATCATTTTTACTGTTAACTAGTGTGATGTCATTCCCCCTTCGAGAGCTAGTCAATCGCAGGTGTGCAGTGGGAGGGGGCTTAGGTGCAAAGCTAGGAGGACTCTACTATGCTAATCATTAGCTCTGTCTTTCCAATGTTCGTTTTCAATCCTTCCTTTCTAGGTCTCCGTTCCATGCTAAAAACCTTTCTTGCAGTTCTTCTTCTGTGTATACTAATATGATTAAATCATCAGCAAACATCAATTCCCACAGTTCTTTGTTGTTCCTTAATTCTGATGTCGGTGTGTCTGTGACAATGAGAAACAAGAATGGACTCCTCATTGTTATGGACACTGATGTCAGAATAAAGGAACTGCTGTCAGAATAAAGGAACAACACAGAACCGTCGGAACTGATGTTTGCTGGCGATTTAGTCATTATAGCAGACACAGAAGGAGAACTGAAAGAAAGTTTTTTTTTTTTTTTTTTCTAGTTAAGGACAGTCAAAATGCATCCTGTATGAGGACCTCCATTTATGAAAGCTATGGTTTGTATCCTAGGAAAAAAAATAAATGTTAAACTTTTTTTTTTTTTTTTTTTTTTTTTTTTTTTGTTCAAGTATAGACTGACACTTCACAGCCTCTGGATTTTAATTGAACTGCATTTTGATTGAAGTGATTTTCTCTGCCTTTTGCTTCCATCAAACTGTCCATTCATTTGTCTCTATAACCCCCCATTTTTTTTATTAGACTTAGTTGATGATAAGTGCTCAAATTCATGTTGCATTTTATGTTTTTGATGCTTGACTGTTTCTTTTGACATTAACCAAACATACATGATTTTTTTACTACATGAATTATATTTAAGCTATTATTTTAGACATTTTGCTAGTTGTTTTAGAGATCCAAAAGGTGCCAATTCTTTTTTAGTCGTTTTCAAAGAATTCTGTCTGTTATAAGTTGAATGTTTTACAGCTTTCACAAGTGAATAATCAGTGTTCCATCAGAGATGATCACAAGATGCAGTCCAAGGATAATATATTTATGAAGGTAATTGTAGGTGTTAGTTCTTTCATAATTGTTTTAGTATTTACTGTTATAAGGAATTGCTAAAATGATCAAAGCAAAACAGTAATTGTTTGATTGGAAGTTGTGGTAATGAGAATATTTCACTTTAAGAGCTGATTACTGTAGTACATTATACTATATGCAGCGCTCTATTTTCTGAATAGACAAATTATTGCTTTTTCAATTATAGATTGATTTTTGTTGGCTTTGATGTAACAAATCATTTACCCATACATAACATTGGAATACAAGATCTGTAAATTATTTGGTGTAATTGATATGAGAAATTTAATTTGAATTCGTTTAAAGAATATGTTTACATATAAGCAGTGGTAATTTTGATGGTTTTCTTTTTTGGCAGTGACATTTCCATAGAATTTGAAAGTTTTTATAAGGCTGGTATTTACTGGTGTATAAAATATTTAAGATCCTGGATGACAGTTTCAAAGTATTTTCTAAAAAAATAATACAAGTTGTGTTAAAACTGCTACTTTACCTAGTGACATTGACTTGACAAAAATTGGTTCAACACCACTTAATCCAAGACTGTTATAAGATTCTTTTTATCTTATGGATAAAAGGTGTATGGATCAAGGTATATAGGAGGGATTTTTAATGATTTCCATTCACTATCACATGTATTAACAACTAGGTTTATTTAAGCACCTGCTCTCCCTGTTGCCTAATGAAGAGTTTAGCTGTTAAGAATTTTTTCAAAAATTAATGCAAACTGTTCTTCCAAGTTTATGTAGTTTTATACTTTTATTGAAAATACTTTTTAAAATAACTTTGTCTTATACCTTGACTAGGTCCAAAGAAAAATTAGGGAACATCTTGTAATTGTAAAGTGCATATCCGTAGCAAAATGCAAAGCACAAGCAATAAGAAACAAATTTCTAAACATTAAATGAAACTTGGCAAAAAGCTTCATTTTCACAATAACAGACCATCACTTTGAGAGATCAGATACTCTCAGTTTTTAAATGGTTGTCTGAAGTATAGTGGCACCTTAACTTAATGGACATCAGCTTAGTAGATTTCATTTCTTAACCGTTTCACCCGAGTGTGATATTAGTATTAACCCTTAAACGCTGAGCCACTATTTCCCAAAGTCTCTCTCGTTTGCCGGCGGCGTTCGGGAGTTAGCGCCGAAGCGGAAAATTTTTTTTAAAAAAATCACAGCTTGCTAAGTTTTCAAGATTAAGAATTCATTTTTGGCTCATTTTTTTGTCATTGCAACCATCAGAAATGAAAAAAATGTCATTATCATATATAAATATTGGAATATATAACAGTGCAAAAAAAAAAAAATTTTCATATCGTAATTGTATACAAATCGCGATGTGAGCAAAAAGGTTAAAGCTTAAAGCTAATGAATTAATTTTTTTTCATTGTATTATACACTAAATTTCAATAATTTTGGTATTTAACAAATTGTAAAACGATCAAAGCAACACAGAGAAAATATTATCGCAAAATGAATTCGTAACATGCGGACGTAAAAGAAAGAAAAAAAAAAAAATTCACCATAAATCGAAATATTGTGCTAGAGACTTCAACTTTCAAAAATTCACCATAAATTGAAATATTGTGCTAGAGACTTCCCGTGTATTCCAAATGAAGGTAATTGAGTGAATATTACTAGAATGTAAGAGTTTTAGCTTACAATTGCATTTTTCTACCATTTCAGTCGAGTTAAAGTTGACCAAAGGTCGAATTTTTTCTATTTATTGTGATTTATATGAAAATTTTTCAAAACTGATAAAAGCTAAAATTATGACTAGGTGAGTCAAGCATTTCTGAGATTTGGGGCCGAGTTACTGCGCGCTTAGGGAAGGAAAAAGTTTTTTTTTTAAATTGACCATAAATCAAAATATTGTGCTAGAGACTTCCCGTTTTTGCAAAATGAAGGTAATTGATTGAATATAACTACACTGTAAGAATTTTAGCTTACAATTTCATTTTTCAACCATTTTGGTTGAGTTGAAGTTGACCGAAGGTCTAATTTTTTCTATCGTGATTTATATGAAAATTGTTCAAAACTGATAAAAGCTACAACCATGAGTTATTTTTTTTTGTATTCTACATGAAATTGCACTCTTTTTCATGTATAACACTTTATGCAAGGTCTAATATAAAACATTGGGAAAATTATGACTAGGTGAATCAAGCATTTCTGAGATTTGCGGCCGAGTTACTGCACACTTAGAGAAGGAAAAAGTTTATTTCAAAAATTGACCATAAATCAAAATATTGTGCTAGAGACTTCCCGTTTGTTGCAAAATGAAGTTAACCCCTTCAAAGACTTATTTTTTCAACATAAGGTTTCAAAAAGAATCTAATTGTTTTATTGAATTAAATTAAAATATAACTTGTTTAGACTCTATTCTAATTTGATTTCAACAGAAAATTGTGATTATTTTATGTAAAATTGTAATTTTTAGAAACTCCACTTGAGACCTTTTTATGGCCAATAACGAGTTATCCCGTATAAATTGTAATCATTTTATTCTATCACGAGATATCTCGTATGCTTCGTTTTAGTAATTTTGATAATAGGAATTGAATAAAAATCATATTGATGCTTGATAACTTTTTATTTTTCCACTTCATTTTGATAAAAGTATTTTTTCATTTCATTTGAATAAAAAAAAAAATTCACCATTAGAATAAACAAAATCATATATTTCTCTTCATTTGGGTAAAAAAAAAAAATTCACTTCACATAAACCAGTGTATTTCCCAATCATTTTGTATAGTATGATTTGAAGCAGGGGGTTATACACAGACTAACTTCACATATCTCGCACATGTAGCGAGACTCTCGTCTGATCTGTTTTCCATTATTATCCCTTTTCTTAGAGCAAACAACACATTGCCTTGTAGGAAATTTCTTTTTGGGTGTAGGAGGAATGTCAATTGGAAAATGCCTTCCTGAATAGCGGGTAGGATTCTCTGAAATAGATGGTCTACCTGGTCTTGTTTGAGGGATTTCAGCATGATACTTCTTCAGAGTTGAATCAATTATTTCCAACCTGAATTTGAGAGATGAACAGCAATTTTCATTACTCATCTTGAAACACTGATATTTCATTCCAAAGGGCTAGATCTAGATGATGGAAGAAAACTTTTTTGTAATATTTTTTTGTTCTTTTCCTGGGAACAGGATAATTTGCCAAGTTTTGATCCAACTTATCCACACCACCCATTGTGTGGTTATAGTCTACTACAACTTTGGGCTTCTTTTTCGTACCTCTCCTACTCGCAATTTCAACTTCATCACTATTGTGAACTGTGGAGAGTAGAACAACATCTTTTTTATCCTTCCATCTCATGGCCATAACTTTACCTCTACGATAAGCAGACATTTCCCCCTTCTTCAACTTTTCAGTTTTCAATGAAACTGGCAGGTCTTTTCGATTTATTCTAACAGTGCCATAGCAATCTGTTCTACATTTTACTAGAATATCCACTAACTCAGGACTGGTGTAATAATTGTCTATTGTAAGGCAATAGCCTTTATTCAAGAGGTTTCAGTAAAGTCATTACAACCTGTAAGGATTTAGGCAATTCATTGAAATCCTGGTCGAATTGTGTTCCTTTACTTACATAAATAAAAAAACTCCACACATATCCTGTACTCGCTTCACATAACATAAAGAACTTTATGCCGAATCTTGATCTCTTCAATGGGATATATTGTACCCATCCCAATCTTCCTTTATATAGCAAGAGACTCTCATCAATTGAAATATCTCTTTGTGGGGTGTAGCACAGTTCTAAATTTATTTTCTAAGTGCACATAAATAGGATATATCTTATTCAGTTTGGGATTAGGATGCGAATTTGCATCGTATGCTTCATTATCAGAAAAATGCAGGTACTGCCTGATTTTCTTGTATCTTTTGAAAGGCATAGTTTCAGCAAAAATTGGGGTTCTAAGAAGTGGATTTTTAGACCAATACAAGGATTCTTCAGGCTTCTTCACAATTCCTTTCAAAGTATTTAGTGCTAAGAAAACTCTGAGTTCAGGTGGAGTTACAGGATGCCACGTATTTGGGTCTGCATTGCATTGCTCAGCAAATCTATTGGTTTCAGTGCAAATAAGTTCAATCAGTTCATCATCAAAAAATACATGGAAAAAATCTAAAGGCGACATACTTTCAATATTCCCTGGGATATTGAGACCTGTTGTCCCTGTGAATGGAAATCGAGGAGGGGCAGTAGAATCTGCGATTCTCCTCCATTGTGTTTCATCCATTACTGTATCTGTATCTGTATTGGTATCGCTGTCATCGTCACTGGAATCATCCAAGCTTGAATCGTCGCCTTCTGAGCCAGAACTTTCAAGCTCTGTAAATGATTCCTCAGTATCACTGTTGTCATGGTAATTTGCCATAACTGGGCTAAAATAAAAAATAAATAAAATGCTAGAATAATAAATAAATAGTCAAGATACTAACAAATTACTCGACAATATATCATATAAACAGTCTAAAATAAAAAAAAAGAACAATGAAACTTACCTAAAACGTGAAAATGAAGAAATACAGAAGATTCTAAAAGTCACCACTGGAGAGCTAGTAAAATAGTGCGTACTCATCGTAAAAAAAGGAAAAAAAAAAAATCCTTGGAAAAAATTATACTTGACGTATCACAAAATGGTCAAGAGACAAACAAACGACACGAAATCATCATAAGTCAATAATACAACATATAAACAGTCTTAGATGACAAATAAACAACCAAATTTACTTAGAACTGGCAAAAATACGATATAAAATACGTACAAACGAACGAACCACCTCCCAAGATCAACGGTTACTCTATATACCACAAAATACTCATGGGGTTAGCTAACAAGACACAACAGCAACACGATGAATCAATAATATAACATATAATCAGTCTAAGATGACAAATAATGCAACCAAACTTACCTAATTAGGCAAAAATACGCAAAAACAAAAAAACAAAGGTCAAAGATGGCAGCTGAAGTGCTACTAATGACGCGTTGTCTGCGCGAAAAAATACAGAAAATTATCGTTGGTAACTCACGACTTCCAGCAGCAAATACCACTGCCAAACGTATGATATAGGACGAGATATCTCGGAGAAGCCTGCTGTAACAATACTGAGCCACGAGAAATCTCGTATTAGCCCAATATTCACGTTTAACTTTTCAACGAGATATCTCGTGGTAAGTCCAAAATTTTTAGCACACTGATAACGATATATCTCGGGTTAATCTTGTAAGGGGTCAATTGATTGAATATTACTAGACAGTAAGAGTTATAGCTTACAATTGCATTTTTTGACCATATCGATTGAGTTAAAGTTGACCGGAGGTCAAATTTTTCTATATCGTGATTTATATGAATATTTTTCAAAACTGGTGAAAGCTATAATCATGAGTTATTTTTTGTTGTATTCTATATGTCTATATGAAATTGCGCACATTTTCATGTATAACACTTAATGTAAGGCTCAATATAAAATGGTGGGAAAATTATGACAAGGTAACTAGCATTTCTGAGATTCGCTGCCGAGTTACTGCACATGGAGGGAAGAAAAAAGTTTTTGAAAAAATTCACCATAAATCGAAATATTGTGCTAGGGACTTCCCGTTTGTTGCAAAAGGAAGGTAAATGATTGAATATCACTAGAATGTTAGATTTTTTGCTTGCCAAAAAATACCAATATATATATATAATATATATACAGGCGGCCCGCGGTTAACGGCGCAATCACTCAACGGCGAATCGGTTTTACGGCGTTCGTCAAAAATATTAATTAAAAAAATAAGGCATTTTAAAGGTATCTTTATGGCGCAAATTTCAGTTAACAGCGCCGCTAGCGCCGTTGTCTAACGAGTTCATACATTTGTAGAAATGCCGTTCAGACCATAAAGGTTATGCAAATTATATTAACAAATTTTGTGAAGAGTTATTACGTAGGTATTAGGGTAAAATATATGCCTCTGACGCTGTTCTATGCCGAAAATATTGAGTTACATAAGTGCAAATTTAGCTATGGATGTGTCGATTTATAAATGTTCATGCTTTTGTTTAAAATGTGTATGAAAATGTATTACGTGAAAGGCATTTTTATTTCTGTACAGAAATATGATACAAAGGCAGCTTTTGAAACGATGTTTTTTCATGTTCTTTCTTGTAAGCCGCCGCCTGCCGCTCTTCCGAAAATATAGATTTAAAAAAAGTGCAAATTAGCGATCGATGTGTCGATTTTATAAATGTTTATGCTTTTATGTTTAAAATGTGTATGAAAATGTATTATGAATAGGGTATTTTTATTTCTGTGCAGAAATATGATAAAAAGGCAGCTTTTGAAACTCCCCTTCAAGTTATCGACTACGATGTTTTCAAGTTCGTTCTTGTATGCCGCCATCTGCCGCTCTTCCGAAAATATAGAGTTAAAAAGAGTGCAAATTTAGCGATCGATGTGTCGATTTTTCAAATGTTTATGCTTTTATGTTTAAAATGTGTATGAAAATATATTACGTAAAGGTAGTTTCATTTTTGTACAGAAATAAGATACAAATTAATGCAGCCTTTTTAACTACACTCCACGTTGTCAGGGGATGGTTTTTCATGTTCGTTCTTGTCCTCCAGTTCGGAAAAATGCATTGTGTTATTTTATTAATTATGCATCTTTTCCATAAATCCTTTAAAAAGTTATACATTATTTCACTGTATCCAAGAATATTGTATGTATTCTCATATTATTGTATTTTAAAATACTACGGCAAACTTAAGCCCGTATTCCGCGGAGCAGCCAATGTTGTGGTTTGAAATCAGCTGATGAATACGAGATTGTTTCACCATAACGCAATTCTGAGCGAATGGTCTTGCTTCTAGTTAGCATAAACGAATATCTATATACTTGACTTATATGAGACAAAGTTATTTTTCCTTATACAGCGTGTTTTTAGGTGGAAATATTTATTGAATATGTCTCGTTGTGAATGTGAACTATTTTTTTCGTTAACAGATTACGTTGGCGGCATGTTTATTGCGTAAAAAATTATGTGATTCCGTTCGCAATAAACCTTTATATCATCGTAATACGAACTTTACGTTATTTATCTTATATCGGCGTGAAACCAACAGTAAAATGTGTTCTTTCAAGCACAGCAGTTTTGATTAAAATGATTTTATCCCAATTTTATCTACAGTTGTGTGTGATGGTAGACGTTTACTGCAGTTTTATCCTTGTTGCCGATGTACGATAATAGTCATTAGCAGCTTGAACAGTTTTCTCAGCTTCAGTTATAACTAGGTTTAAATTTTACGGTATATTTCCCGATTGATCTTTAATCTATATTGATTTCTGATCTATAGCGATTAAAGTTATTACATTAAGATATCTCAGTTCTATTCTATACATAACGCCATTTATAACAAATACGGTAATGTTGCACTGTAGTACGATGATCGAAATACAAGCCAAACAGATGTTATCCAGTTCGGTTGTACTTAGAAAAAAAAAAGTAGTTTCTCGTTCGGTTGTTCATGGCTGTACACGTTCACGCAACGAGTATAACGTTAAAACCATACTTTCATCATTCTCTTTTGCTGTTATTGAACTTATGTAACTAGAAGATGGATAAAGTTAGGCCATTGTAATTTGATCTCTCATAAAATCGGACTATCGTAAGACTAATGATCGTAACCTGAACACTACAGCTACCTGTACACTGTATAAACTAATACATATATCTTTACATACTCTAGACACCCACATGTACTGTACAGTAAATTCTATAGTACTATACGTACTGCATAAATATAATTTTACTTATTGCGCCGTTGTGGGATTACGGCGCCTTTGACTGGTCTAGAGTTTCGAAAGAAGGTGTGCGGCGGCCGTAGGCTTTAAAATCGCTCAGCGTCGAAAATCGCTTGGCGTCGGTGGCCAGGAACGGAACCCCTGCCGCTAACCGAGGGCCTCCTGTATATATAATATATATATATACAGTAGTACCTCGAGATACGAAATTAATCCGTTCCAAGGCGGCCTTCGTATTATGAGTTTTTCGTATCTTGTAACACATTTTACATGTAAAATGGCTAATCCGTTCCAAGCCCTCCAAAAACACCCCAGTAAATTATATTTCCAGGCCTAAAACACACATTCTAGGGTTACAACGCCGATCCGACGGAAGAAATATGACTCCAAAAAGGCAAAATACTGTACATACTTGAGTAATATTCAACTGCATGTAATGTTCAACCCCATTTTTACTGTATATATTAGGACTTTAGCATATGTCCCTTAGCAATAAGCCTAGCCTATGTTAGCGGTTGCTACTGTAGCCTAGTCTATGATTTTGACATCTAAACCTAAGAAGCTAAAAGCTTAGAATATGCCAATAAAATGTATAAATAATCAGTATGTACTCATTTCAAATAATTATTAATTAATCATTAACTATAATACAAAAACAAACCTTCCAATCGATTATTTACATTCAGCTCTTACCCGTCTTACGAGTATCAAACGAGCGCCAAGCAATCATTTTTCCTAGCATACAGTAAGCCATAAATTGTCATTAGTATCTCTCTTCAACTAATGAAACTACCAAACAGTATAATAACCATTCATTTCTATTCTTTATTCTATCTTTACCTAATGTTTTTTTTTTATTAAATGTATTGCATGAATAAGTTTTTCAATTTACAGCATCCTTTTACCAATAGAATACTTGAAGCACAAGGGGTAGATGCTAACCAATAGGAGAGCAGGACCTTATGGAGTGACTAGCATCAGGAACCAATGGGAGAGCGGGAGGATGGTGGCAAGTTTACTCAGTTGGCGGCGCGGGAGTTTTAAAATTGTTCTCGGTGGTCCGGGCGAATCTGGGGACTTTACAGCAACAACCTTTCGTATCTTGAAAACTTTTCGTATGTAGAGCAGTAAAATTTTTCGCATTGGCTGTTTCCATCTATTTCTATCTTGTGCTTCTGCCTCATCAATTCCCTTCTCATGTAAGTCTCCTCTCACACAGTCCTTCCATCTCTTTCTTGGTCTCCCTCTTTTTCTTCTTCCTTGCACCTCCACCCCCATAGTATGTCTCCCAGCGTGGTCCTCATCTCTCCTCAACAGGTGTCCATACCATCTCAGCCTCCCCTCCTGCACTTTCTTTGATACTTCCACCACCTTAGTTGACCCCCTTATGTAGTCATTTCTGATCCTATCCACTCTTGTTACCCCAGACATCCACCTAAGCATTCTCATTTCTGCCACATCCATCTTCTTCTGCTCTGCTTTTCTCATGCTTGCTGTTTCCGTACCATACAGCATTGCTGTTCTTACCACCGTCTTGTGAAATTTTCCTTTTAACCTAAGCGGCACTCTTTTGTCACAAAGAACTCCCGAGGCCGCTCTCCAGTTGTTCCAGCCTGCCTGTACCCGATGTTTTACTTCTTCTTCCATACTTCCTCCAGCGTTAACAAAAGATCCCAATTACTTAAACTTATCAACTCTCCTTATTTGCTCTCCACCAAGCTGAATACTTTCTCTATCATCCCCCTCAGTGGTGGTACACATATATTCTGTCTTGGATCTACTTATTCTCATTCCTCTGTCCTCCAGTACTTGTCTCTATCTTTCCAATTTCACTTCCAGATCTTCCCTGCTCTCTGCACACAGAACAATATCATCCGCATACAATATGTTCCATGGTACTGTCTCCCTTACTTCCTCTATTATAACATCCATCACTATGTTAAAGATAAATGGGCTCAGAGCCGACCCCTGGTGTAATCCTACTCTCACCTCAAAACCTTCTGTCTCCCCAACACTGCTCCTCACTCTGGTAAATACATTCCGGTACATCTCTTGTATCAATCGCACATACTTCTCTGGCACCATCTTCTCCCTCAGGCTCCTCCATACCTCTTGTCTCGGGACTCGGTCATAAGCCTTTTCAAGGTCAATGAATACCATAGTAGGTCCCTTTGTCTTTCCCCGATTTCTCCATTATTTGCCTCAGACAAAATATACCATCTGTTGTTCCCCTTCCCTTCATAAATCCCATCTGCTCTTTACCTATTTGTACTTCTTCTCTCAGTCTAGCATCTATCATCCTTTCCAGTATCTTCAAAGTGTGGGACATCAATTTAATGCCCCTATAATTACCACACTCTTGGACATCGCCTTTCCCTTTAAAAATTGGGATCAATATACTCCCACGCCACTCATTTGGTATCTTTTCCTGTTCAAGGATCTTTATCATAAGATCGTACAGTATATCCACTCCTTCATCTCCTAATGCTTTCCATGCCTCCACCGGGATCATGTCTGGTCCGGTTGCCTTCCCATTCTTCATCATCTTCAGTGCATTTAGTACCTCTTGCTAGAAACCTCATTACCATGCCAATGTTCACTTGCCCATCCTCTCTTATTAGTCTATTATTTTCTTCATTTAACAACTGTTCGAAATATTCTTTCCATCTCTTCACAATGTCTTCCTCCTTTCTAAGCACTACACCCTCTTGATCCTTTATTTGTTTGATATGTATATCTTTGTACTACTATATATATATATATATATATATATATATATATATATATATATAATATATATATATATATATATATATAGATATATATATATATATATGTATATGTATATATATACATACATACATACATACATACATATACATACACACAGTAGTACCTCGAGATACGAAATTAATCCGTTCCGAGGCGCCTTTTGTATCATGAGGTTTTCGTATCTTGGACCACATTTTACATGTAAAATGGCTAATCTGTTCCAAGCCCTCCAAAAACTCCCCAGTAAATTTCATAATAAAGCTAAATTGACCTATAAACAATGAAATACTACAACAATTTGGACCATTCAATACCTAAATTAATAAAAAAATGCAAAATATAACCTGTAAATAAAGTGTATACGTATTAGTGTACATGGTAACAAGAAATATACTGTACGTAAAATGTGGAAGCTTACCTTTCGAGTAAGGCTACGTACATACATAACTATCCAAGGAAGATTGCTTCTGCCTACTTTTCACAATGTTCCTGTGTGAGCCTTTTCGGGGGGTGTCTTCTACAAATGATTGCACTTTATGAAAAGCGGCTTTAATTTCTGCCTTTTTTTTCTTTTGTACATATGTATGTACGTACACTTTAAAAAATATAGTACACAATGTTCCTGTGTGAGCCTTTTCGGGGGTGTCTTCTACAAATGATTGCACTTTATGAAAAGCAGCTTTAATTTCTGCATTTTTTCTTTTTTTCTTTTTTTTTTTTTTTTTTTTAACTTTTTTTTTAACTTTTTTTTTTAATTTTACGTAGGTTTTTTTGTTTTTAATACAGAATTTCAACTTTCTGTTTTTTATCACTTGGTTCTTTTTTTGCACCTCATGACTCTGTTGTCCCTGGTGTCCATCAAAACTATGTTCAACCAAATGCTCTCTCTGCAACTAATTGGGGTACTGAATGTTCGGCTGCTGACCTTCAACATAAACGGAAGTGCCTTGATTATACGTACTGGTATGCATGTTGTAAATGATTGGTCTACACCCTCTGTTCAGCAGGGAGTGGATATTCTACCAACCTTGCAAAGTTTCCAGTTATCCCATGAGAGAGACCTTGATCACTTATCCCATGTGAGAGATCTTGGTCACTTTTTTTTTTCAAATAACGTACACATTGACGATCCCGAAAACGAATACCGCGTGCGTACTATAACAATGCTGGTACCGAGTGGCCGAAGCACGCCACCACGTGTACGTAGTAGATGCATGGTGGGAGGGACGCTGGCCAATAGGAGAGAAGGATTTCATGGCCGCGACTAGCATCAGGAACCAATGGGAGAGCAGGAGGATGGTGGCGAGTCTACTAGTATTAAGATGGCGGCGCGCGTCACAATTTTCAAAATTGTTAAATTTCATAAGTTGAGCCTTTCGTATCTCAAGGTACCTCTGTGTGTGTATATATATATATATATGATATATAATATATATATAATATATATATATATATATATATATATTATATATATATATATATGCGAATAGTTAGAATCCGCGAATGTTAGGAACCCCTCTCTAAAAATGCTCATAAACTATCCTGAACATGCAAGCACCAAAGTATCCCTTAAAGACCATCCTTCATCAAATATACATAAAATATCCTATTGTGGTTCATATTAATCTTTGAAATATTATTAATACTATTTTAAAGTAAATCTTACATTTCATGTTTATACATAAATACATACTATGTACGTACTGAATGACTTAGTTATGTATGTGAAAATAATTCATTCCCCCCATAAGTATTCAGTCATGCACGTTTTCTTTCATACTGTTACTATTTGAGACATCCATTTTCTTTTTACAAGGGAACAATGGAATGTGAAATCACAAATAACAAATGTCCACTTAAAGTATTATCCTACATCAAATATACCATTGAATTGGTATTATTAATATTTTAAAGTAATCTTAAACATTTTACCATTAGAAATATATAAACAGCCAATAGCAGAGAGAGAGAGAGAGAGAGAGGGTTGTCCTTATTTAAAAGAGTGAAATGGATAGATTATTGTACTTCTTTAAAATACTATCACATGTGAATTTTGAGATTAGTTATATTATTATTATTATTATTATGCAAAAATATTAATAAACATACACATGTACCTTAGAAATTATCTCATATATATCAGTAAAAGAGAAAGAGAGAGAGAATCTCAATGATCCGTAGATGGCAACACTCGATTTGACAGTTGGAACCCAGCCAACCAAGCTGGCTAAGTGTTCAAAAAACAAGACACGGGGTTACATAATTCTTTTTATTTATAAACTAAAATCTTGCTAATTCACTTTAGTATTTTCTTTAATGAATTTATATTATTGCTGTTTACATTAATATTGATATTTGAAAATTAGTAAATCATCATCCAAAAAACATACATCGCTTTAAGAGAGAGAGAGAGAGAGAGAGAGAGAGAGAGAGATTATTGTAGTATTTGTAAAATACTTTCCCATATGATTTTTGTAATTACAGTTGTTATTATATTATTATTATTATTATTATTATTATTATTATTATTATTATTTGAAAATATTAATAAACATATTACGCATATATGTACCATAAAAATCTCTCATCTCGGTAAAAGAGAGAGAGAGAGAGAGAGAGAGAGAGAGAGAGAGAGAGAGAGAGAGAGAGAGAGAGAGAGCGAGAGAGGAGAGAGTGTGGTTGGAAATTTCATGCCCACTTGATGGCAGCAACAAATCAGCTCCTTCCCCCTCCGGTCACTTAACTTGATACGTATATCTGAGTTTGTTCATGAAACTTACCTGTCAGATATATATATATAGCTGTATTTTTCCGCATCCGACAGAAATTTAAACACTTACGACACACGCAGTGGGAGTCAGGTGGTTAGTACCCATTCCCGCCGCTGGGAGGCGGGTATCAGGAACCATTCCCATTTTCTATTCATAATTTTTCTGTCGCCGGTGCTGTAAACAACGTTTGCAGCACCTCCGTCCTGATTTTGGAAACTTACTGGCTACTTGATTATCCCTTTTGGTTTTTTTTTTGGTATCTGAATTGGATCGGTGGCTAGGCACACGTTGACTTTGGCTTGATTTGATTTTGGTATTGATTTTTCTTTGATCAAGATGTCAGGGTCTAGTTCAGCTAGCGCTAGATTTTGTTCTATGTCTGAATGTAGAGGTAGGCTACTGAAAACTTCAGTAGACCCACATACTGTTTGTAAGGTTTGCAGGGGGAATGAATGTACGTTTGAAAGTCGTTGTAAGGAGTGTGAAAGCTTAACAGATTCTGAGTGGAAGGCGTATGAAACCTATCTTAAGAAACTTGAGCGAGATAGGTTAAGGAGGTCTTCCTCCAGGAGTGTTTCGGGTAGGCAAGATTTTAATGATTCTCCTGCTAACCCTCCTTCTGTAGTTTATGCTCCTACCCCTGTAGTGTTGCCTCCGGGCCCTGAAGCAGTGTCTGTAGAAGGTAATACTTTATCTTTAATTCTTGAATCGATTCGTAACTTAGAATCAAAAGTGTTGGCTCTGGAGAGCAAAAGTGAAGAAAAGTGCAGTGAAAGTGCCCCTTGTGTAGTGGAGGGTGCGTCAGATCGGCCTCATTCCGCCTCTAGACCTAGACCTCTGCTTGACTCCCAGGTTACGGGGAGAGAGCATGTCGAAAGTCGAAGGAGGGTTATGAGGAACCCCCACCGATCTGACGTGCCTTCGGCAGCTTCTGACGAACCTACCCAGACCGCCAAGGAGCGTGCGCGTGCACATCTTCTCAAGGAGTGCTTTTCCTCTTCGGAAGCTTCCTCCCCGCGCAAGGGGTGGAGCTCTCATGCCGCATCACGTCCGCTGAAAAGGACGGCTCGTGTTCGGGACGCTTCACGTCCAAGTTGTTCTCCGGAACTTTGCTCTTCGCCTGATAGTGCGTTTGCTGCTTTTCCTCCACAGAAGAAGCGTAAGGATTCTTCGGAGGCGGAGTCTTTCCTAGATGATTCTTTTGAGCGCCGCAGTCGCTCTAAGGTGCGTGAAGTGGCGGTTCCTGGGAGTAGGAAGAAGGTGTCCCCTCGCCACTCTCCTGCTCACAGGATCAGCCCCTCCCCAGAAAAGGAGGCTTCACCTACAAGCAAGATTCTCCAGTCACTGCAGCAGCAACTTCAAGAGGTAATTTCTTCTAGAGAGACTTTCCCACGTCGCTGTAGGAAGGACGACAATCTTCCTGTGAAGAGGTCGAGGCGTTCTCCCTCTCCTTCTCCTCACTCATCTCTCTCTCCGTTTGAGTCTCCCTCTAGAGTTCGTTCTGCTCCCCAGCGGCTCTCTAGAGGAGGTGAGAAATTCGTTTCTCGCTCTCGAGAAGCGGTTGTATCCGCTACTACGAAACCTATAGATAGGAAGCGCGTTTCTTTAAACGCCGAGCGCGCTTCTGTGAAAGTCAAGTGTGCTTCAGTGGACGCCGAGCGTGCTTCGGTGCAAGTTAAGCGCGCGCCAGTGGACGCTCAGCGCGTTCCAGTGGACGCTCAACGTGTTCCAGTGGACGCTCAGCACGTTCCAGTGGACGCTCAGCGCGCGCCAGTGGACGCTCAGCGCGCGCCAGTGGGACGCCAGGTGTGCACCTGTAGCTGTCGAGCGCGCTTCAGTCAGTGCCAGAAGATTGGCATCGGACGCCAAGCGCGCTCCTATGGACGTCAGTTTTCCACCACCGCAAGCGCAAGTGGAAGCGGGAATTCTTCCTGTTCGCCGCTCTTTCTCTTTTGAGAAAGCTCGTGACGCTTTCGTCGAAGTGGAGGAACAACAACAGTTGGCTCCAGTCTCGACGGACTACAAGGTCTTAACTCGTCTTCTACAATCAGTCTTTGCAGAAACTTTTCAGCCTGAAGCTCCGCGTACTCCTCCCTCTCAGTTTTCGTCGTCCAAAGCTGCTAAGATCTCTGGCTTTGTGAAAATGAAGAAGTCGCTTTCTACGAAGCAAGCTTTTCGCAAGGTCTATGATTGGATGGAAAAGAGGAAAGCTTCAGGCAAGACTTCTTTTGCTTTACCGCCTTCAAGACTTTGTGGCAAGGCTGGTATGTGGTATGAGACGGGAGAAAACGTCGGAGTTAAGCTTCCAGCCTCTGCTCAAGGAGACTTTGGAAGTATTGTGGATGCCGCCAGAAGATCTTTTCTGTCTTCTTCGAAAGTCTCTTGGACGCATAGTGAGCTAGATTTTCACCTTAAAGGCCTCTTCAGGACACTAGAGGTCTTTAATTTTCTTGACTGGTGCCTAGGAGTTTTGGATGCCAGGTCCAGGAGTTCTGATTCCATCAGTCTGGGGGAGCTGTCCAGTGTATTGTCTTGCATGGACAAGGCTGTCAGGGATGGTTCTGAGGAGTTGGCTGCTCATTTCAGCACGGGACTGCTTAAGAAGAGAGCACTCTTTTGCAATTTTACCGCTAAATCGGTCTCGCCAGGGCAAAAAGCGGATCTACTTTTCGCTCCTTTCTCAGACCATCTCTTCCCCCAGTCTATGGTAAAGGACATAGCCGCCAGTCTCCAGGAGAAAGCAACCCAAGACCTTCTGGCACAGTCTTCAAGGAAACCTACAGCTACTTCATCTTCTGGGTCCTCTGCTGTGAAGAAATCGAAGCCCTTTCGATCTGCTTCTTCCTCGAAGCCAGCCCCTCGAGGAAGAGGCTCTTTCAGAGGCAAGACCCCCGCTCCTTCTAAGAACAAGAAGTGAGAGGGAAGTCCTTCAGCCACCGGTAGGAGCCAGACGTCTACATTTCGCGAAAGCCTGGGAAGAGAGAGGTGCCGACGCTTGGTCTCTGGACATTGTCAAAAAGGGGTACAGAATTCCTTTCCTTTCGACACCAAAGGATTTGTCTCCTTCGTATCAGGGAGAAAAACGGAAAGTGCTTCACGATTTATTAGATCAAATGATCGAGAAGCAAGCGGTGGAGCAGGTCTTTGACCTGAGTTCTCCAGGTTTTTACAACCGCCTGTTCCTAGTGCCGAAGCAGTCGGGGGTGGCGCCCCGTTCTGGATGTCAGCAGCCTAAACTGCTTCGTTACCAAGCAGAAGTTCAAGATGGAGACACCTCAATCTGTGCTAGCAGCCTTAAGACCGGGGGATTGGATGGTCTCATTAGACCTTCAGGACGCATACTTTAACATCCCCATCCATCCCCGATCAAGGAAATACCTGCGGTTTGTCCTGAAAGGGAAGGTATTCCAGTTCAGGGAACTCTGCTTCGGTCTCAGCACGGCGCCAATGGTGTTCACCGTTCTTATGAAGAACGTTGCGAGGTGGCTCCATCTTGCAAAGATAAGGATCTCTCTCTACCTAGACGACTGGCTTATTTGAGCCTCATCGCAAGACCAGTGTCTGGAGGACCTTCACACGACTTTGTCGTTAGCGAGGTCCCTGGGACTTCTGGTGAACCTCGAAAAGTCGCATCTGACTCCTTCTCAATCCTTAGTCTATCTGGGGATTCAGATGGACTCAGTGGCTTTTCGGGCTTTCCATCCCAGGGGCGACAACTTCAATGCCTGGACAAAGTGTCAGCCTTTCTAGGGAAAGAAACATGCTCGGTGAGGGGATGGATGAGTCTGCTGGGGACCATTTCCTCACTGGAGAAATTTGTTTCTCTGGGAAGGTTGCACCTTCGACCACTTCAGTTCTTCCTCTCCAGCAATTGGACGCGCAAACAAGATCTAGAAGAGGTCTTGTTATTGACGGAAGAAGTGAAAGAGCACCTAAGATGGTGGTCGGATCCAAAGAAGCTTGCGGAAGGACTTTTGCTCAAGCTTCGGAACCCCGACCTAGTGTTGTTCTTCGACGCGTCTTCCACGGGTTGGGGAGCAACACTGGGAGGGAGAGAAGTGTCAGGCACCTGGAGAGGGGAACAGGTGTCCTGGCACATAAATCTCAAAGAATTTTCAGCGATTTACCTTGCACTAAGGTTCTTTCAAGAGGAAGTCTCCAACAAAGTGGTTCAGATAAACTCAGACAACACCACAGCCCTGGCATACCTCAGGAAACAGGGGGGAACTCACTCTCCTTCTCTGTTCGCCATCGCGAAGGATGTCCTGATATGGGCGAAGTCGCAAGACGTCACGATCCTGACAGGATTCGTGTCAGGTGTAGAGAACGTGCGAGCAGACCTTCTCAGTCGGCAAGGACAGCTTCTGCCAACGGAATGGACCCTTCATCAGGAGGTATGCTAGTCGTTATGGAAGCTGTTGGGACGTCCTCATGTGGACGTTTTCGCAACTTCCCGAATGAAGAGACTTCCGCTTTATTGCTCCCCAGTTCTGGACCCGGGAGCAGTGGCAGTAGACGCCCTACTGTGGAATTGGTCGGGACTAGACATATACGCATTTCCCCCATTCAAGATCCTCGGGGAAGTAATGAGGAAGTTCGCGGCATCAGAGGGAGCGAGGATGACCCTCATTGCCCCCTTCTGGCCAGCGGCCGACTGGTTCACGGAGGTGATGTCCTTCCTAGTAGACTTTCCAAGGACTCTGCCCCTAAGGAAAGATCTACTCAGACAGCCCCACTTCGAGAGGTACCACAAAAACCTCTCCGCTCTGAGTCTGACTGCGTTCAGACTATCAAGAAGTTGGCCAGAACGAGGGGTTTTTCAAGACCTGTGGCTACGGCGATTGCCACCGCAAGGAGGCCCTCCTCAATCGCAGTATACCAATCGAAGTGGGCTGTCTTTAGAAGTTGGTGCAGAAAGAAGGGCATTTCCTCCACCTCAACCTCTGTGAGCCAGATAGCAGATTTCCTTCTTCACCTCAGGAAAGAAGTGAAACTAGCTGTTCCTACGATTAAAGGCTACAGAAGCGTGCTTTCTGTTGTCTTCAGGCATAGAGGACTCGACTTAGCGAATGACAGAGACATTCATGATCTCATTAGATCCTTTGAGACTGCGAAAGTTCTCCAACCAAAAGTACCATCGTGGAATTTAGACGTTGTACTTAAGTTCCTCATGACGAGTCAATTTGAACCGCTCCATTCAGCTTCGCTTAGGAATCTGACAAAGAAGACCATTTTCCTAACCGCTCTGGCGACGGCGAAGAGGGTTAGCGAAATCCAGGTCATAAGCAAGCATATTGGGTTCAAAGATCATAGTGCGGTTTGTTCCCTAAGTCCTACGGTCTTAGCAAAGAACGAGAACCCTTCCAACCCTTGGCCGAGGACGTTTGAGATCAAAGGGTTGTCGGAGCTAGTGGGACCTGAACCTGAGAGAGTCCTGTGTCCTGTCAGGGCTCTCAGATTATATTTGCAGAGAACCAGAGCATGCAGAGGCTCTTCGGTGAAAAAACCAGATCTTCCGATGTCGAAGAATGCACTGGCGTTCTTAAGAAGTAGGTTAAGGAAGCTCATGAAAAGTGTAGTGAAAGTGATATGAAGCTTCTAAAAGTGAAAGCCCATGAGCTGAGGGCTATTGCTACTTCGGTGGCTTTTCACAAGAATATGGCAATCAAAGACATTTTGGGCGCCACTTATTGGCGAAGCAATTCGGTGTTTGCTTCACACTACCTGCGGGAGGTGAAAGCAACATAACGAAAATTGCTATTCGCTCGGACCATACGTCACTGCAGACACTGTTTTGGGGGCAGGAGGTAGCACTCATCCTATCCTTTAATGGTTAGGGGAGTTTTTAACTTGTGTTATGGTTGTGGGGTTGACCGCCTGCGGCGGATCTCCCTTCCATTAGCTTAGTCTAAGTGGGATACCTTTGGTAGGCTACGCCAGGTGGTTTTGTTTTCTTCGTTGCCCTCATTGTATGGTCAATGGTCTAGTGTAATGGACCGCACTCGGTCCTGCAGGGATCTTAAGGAAAAAAAATGAAATGGGACTGGAATGACTGACAGCAGTCGAGACAAGCAAAGGAGGAAGGAGTGCAACAAAACCATCAAGAATGTCCTTAAACCTATTTATTATTTAAGTATCTTACAATATATACAATTGAGTCCGGGCTTAGCAAAAATTACCAGTTAAATAAACAGTAACATAATGAAACATTAAGTCTGAAAGCAGCAGCAGTCAGAATCAAGAATAAGCCTTCAAAGCCCACACAAATTACAATCATAATCAAAATAATGTAAAAAGCATCTCAAAATACAGTTACAGGGCCATACACCGCTCAACACCATTACAGAGCCATACTGCTCAACACCATTATTACAGAGCCATACTGCTCAACACCATTATTACAGAGCCATACTGCTCAACACCATTATTACAGAGCCATACTGCTCAACACCATTATTACAGAGCCATACTGCTCAACACCATTACAGAGCCATAATGCTCAACACCATTACATTGTAGAAAAGATAGGCATATCATATAATAAACAAGCAGCATGAATAAATGAACGAACAGGAACAGGGAGCCTAAAATAAAATAAGCATAATACAGCAGCAACATAAATAAAATTATGCAAATTACTCTGGGAAGCACAGACAATAAAATTTCCGTAGAGATAACGTAAAAGTCCCCGCTGTCAAAAAGGATGAACTGAATCAGACGAACTCTGTGAAGACATAGTAACAACAGCCATCAACTGTCAACTGGAACTCAGCCACCAACACAGATGAATCACGGGAGAAACGTTGAAACAGCAACATGGGATAAGTCCACCGATGACCAGGGTTAAGCCATCACCCATCCTTCCAACTGTCAAGGCCAACAGGTAACCAATACCTGCTACTCGAGTAAATGCTCCATGCTGCTAAAGCTGCCACAACCTGACTCTCTGCTGTGCTAACCCGAACTGTTTCAAAAAAAAAAAGAGCGAGCGGCAAAAGTCACCTCGCTCCAATAAAAGCAAAATCACAGGAGGACTGGACAACGACTAAAGAGTCAAACAAGCCAGTTACATAATCAAAACTCAAACATCAAATCACCTTACATCTAGTCACATCGTGGTCTCGCCCCTGTTGACAGATCATCTGGAGTGCACCAGCTTTATAGGTCTCTACCTCGCTGGCAACTCTAGTAGCACAAGCAGACTTACGCGGCAGTAACCACGAAGTCAGCTATGCTAACAGGTAAGGAACCAAGATATCAATTATCTGCATATATATGTTTCCTAAAATCTTCTATTCTGTCTACTCCCACCACCAAAGGTGGGATTCAGCTATATATATATCTGACAGGTAAGTTTCATGAACAAAATTATGTTGTAATGATACAATTAAGTTTGTTCATACTTACCTGGCAGATATATATAATCAAGTACCCACCCACCTCCCCTCAGGAGACAGTGGAATTAAAATTATGAATAGAAAATGGGAATGGTTCCTGATACCCGCCTCCCAGCGGCGGGAATGGGTACTAACCACCTGACTCCCACTGCGTGTGTCGTAAGTGTTTTAAATTTCTGTCGGCGGAAAAATACAGCTATATATATCTGCCAGGTAAGTATGAACAAACTTAATTGTATCATTAAAATATCATTTTTAGTACCTGGAGTTAGAGAAAGAATCTGACTGGGATTTCCTTCATTCTTCCATAATTTTTAAAATTTATAAGCTAAAATCTTACTAATTCACTATGGTATTTTCTTTAATGAATTGATATTATTGCTGTATAAATTAATATTAATATTTGAAAATAGTAAATCATTTATTTATCATACAAAAAACATACATCTTTGTAGTAGAGAGAGAGAGAGAGAGAGAATTATTATTTTTATTATGTGATATTTAAACTTATTAAACTTACTAATACAGTATTAATCAAAATTAATATTTGAAAATTAGTAAATCATTTTTGTATCATAAAAATGTATTTAGTCATGAAAATAAACATCAAAATACACTAATTAGTGATTATTAGTGTCACTAATTAGTGATTATTTTCGTCGGAAAATTCCGCGAATGTGTGAGTCCGCGAATCCGGAGAACGCGAATATGGGGGGAACACTGTGTATATATATATATATATATATATATATATAATATATATATATATATATATATATATATATATATATTATATATATATATATATATATATATATATATAATATATATATATATATATATATATAGTATATATATATATATATATATATATATATAATATATATATTATATATATATGTATATATATAGTATATATATAATAGATATATATATATATTATATATATATATATATATATATATATATATATATAATATATTATATATATATATGTATATATATATATATATATATATATATATATATATTATATATTAATATATATATATATATATATATATATATATATATATATATATATATATATATATATATATATATATACTATATATATATATATATATATATATAATGCAAAATTTTAGTCAAGATATTAAAATGGTGTGTCAGTTTACCTTAGATTTTCTAGTATTTGGTTGCACCAAATTTGTTCTTAGCTGCCTTGAGCCGTCGGGGAACACTTTCAATGAGATGCTGACAAATCTCTGGTTTGATACTGTCCCAAGCAGCGATGATTGCGGCTTTGAGTTTGTCGATATTGGAACAGTCAACCTTCTGCAAACGTTGTTTAATGATCGACCACAGATTTTCAATGGGACTAAAATCAGGGGAATTAGGGGGCCAGTCACTTAAAAGCTCCACACCACATTCCTGCAACCAGTTCCTAATCAATGGTGTTGTGTGGCACCGTGCACAGTCTTGCTGAAAGATCGAAGCACCTGTCTTCTCAAAGCTCCCCTCTAAATATTCATTTAGCACAACGTAATTAAATGTGCTGGTTCACTCGTTCATTATTTTAAAAAATACACAATTCCCCAACTCCCTCATAACCCATAGAACCCCATACCATCAAAGTTTTGGGGAACTTTTCACGAGGATGAATAAGTTTGTCACTGCACTTGTTGAGGTGGGGACTTCGCCAAACTTTCGTCGAGGTGCTTGCCGAACAATGAAATGTGGACTCATCAGTGAACAGCACTTATTTCCAGTTATTAACGTCCCATTTACCAAACCTATTAAAAAAAAATTTGGTTTCTTAATATGGTCGTCAGTTAGCTCGCTCTTCTTAGGAGCCACAACACTTGAATCCCAACTTGCGTGACAAGTACTTTAAACTTTCCTAAAATTTCAGGGTTTTCTTCCCTGAACTGACGAGCGCTGTGTGAACGATTAAGCTCTGCTTCCCTTCTCAGAAGCGAAATAGATGGTTCACACAGCAAGGGGTCCCTCCCAGACTTCTTGGCGGGAAGAGGTACCTCTTTCTTCCCTGACGCCTTATACCTCGCGACAATATTCTGAATTGTTCGACGCTTCAAATCCGTCTGCCACACAATTTCAGCGGTATTTAACCCTAATTCAAAACATTGAATGACCCTTACACGATCATCCCTAGAAGTATAAAGACCCACCATTACGCATAGAGGCACAGGGAATGGAAACACAAGAGCAACACTGCGTGACAATTAAGTCCTGACAGGAGTGCCAGCAACACAAACTGACTTACACCACGGCTAATGGGCTACTGATCAGTTAGTGTTTCCTTAATCAAGGACACAGTGGAAAAACAAAAGGTGCTTATTACTCCTTTTTTCTCTCGGGCATTTTCCGTGACTGATATGGAGGATTCCTTAAGATGCTGAAAGTCATTATACACCCTCCAGGGGTGCAAAGACTTACAGCGCCCACTTTATTTATATCTATATATATATAGATATATATTATATTATATATATTATATATATAATATATATATTATATATTTGTATTTATATATATAATATATATATCAGAAAATGAAATAATATATAATATACCAATAAATACAGATATAAAAACTTGTAATAAATATAAAACTAAATATAACATCAATGCAGAATACTCACTCGTAATCCTGACTCTTCGTTCTATTCATTTTTTCTCCCTCCTCAATTGAAGAGTCTTGCATTTTTTTCCTCTCGACATTGTCCCTTGGGTAGGCGCACTCCAATATATGACCGCAGTGTGGTACTTGGCGTTCACACTCCCCGAACCTGCAAATTGCTACCTTGCAGGTGCGACAGACGTACCGGGTGTCTCTTCTTCTGCCATTCATATGGCACACCCGGCACCTTTTCTGGCTGCGCCCTTCTAGGAGCACCATTGTGTGATCTCCTGGCTGCAGCCGACACACAGGGTCCACTATCCAACAGGAAGTCAGAATCTGAGCATGGGCGGGATCATCAAGGGCGGCGGCAGCAGGGGCAGCGGCAGGAGCAGGGTGACTGAGGTTGCCCCTCCTAACTTCTGGCCTTTCCTCTAGGGGCAGATCTGGAGCTCGGGGCAGGGGGCAGTGATGGAAGGCCACTCATCGGGATGGAAGTTTATGAGGGCATTCCTGGCCACCTTGAGAAACTGGATGTGGGGCAACCTCCGGAGGTCGGAATTGTACCCACAGTAGAGGATGTAGGCATTCTGGAGGGCCAACTGAAGTATGTATTTTAGGAGCTTCTGTGTCCACCTCCTGGTTCTCCTGGCGAAGGGGTAATACTGAATGAGTTGATCAAAGAGATCAACTCCTCCCATGTGCCTGTTGTAGTGCCCAATGACAGTAGGCCGCTGGACACGAAACTCCTCATATGTAACTTGGCCCTGCCGGCATGTCTTCTTCTGTTGCACGATCTCTTCTTGGATGGGCTTATACTCTTAATCATGGGCACGAGTTGGACCCCCTTCCAACAGATGACAAAGACATCTCCCTACCTCCGCCACTGTATCTCTCCTCTTGCCAGATGTTGCGGCTGGCTAGCGAACCTCTTGAGGACATTTGGGGCCCCACTCACCAACCGAAGGGTACCACTGATGTGCACACCTGCTTCATACAGTTCCTGGGCCAGGGATACAGTTATAATAATTATCCATAAACAGGTGGTAAACCTGGTTACGGAAACGATCCACAAGACTGAAGGCAGTGTCACGCAGCATGGAGAAGACCCCGGAATACACAGAGAAGTCCACAACGTATCCAGTGTTGGACTCTGTGATAAGAAATAATTTTACACCATATTTCTTTGGCTTCTTGGGTTTGTACACTTTTATACTAGGACGTCCTTTGTAAGGCATCATCTCCTCATCCAAAGAAAGGTTCTTGGCAGGAACCACGAGAAACTGGCACTGTTCACAAATGTACTCCAACACTGGGTGGACTAAGATGAGGCGATCGGGGTTATTCCGGGGTATGGCCCTTCGGTTGAAGGCGTTGAAACACCTGTCCAATGCCAGGAAACTATCACGGCCATAATGCCGGGCACATTGGGCGTACTTAAAAAAAAATTCCGCCTCCAATATTGCCTGACGTCGGCAGCAGGCATCATTCCAAAAAAACTGTGGAGCCCCAAAAAATGTGCCGTGTCGGTGAGGTTGCAGCCTCGCCAACAATACGATGTCGTCGTCTGCAGTTCGTCACGGCAGTACAGAGCGTAGTCCGTCATCTCTGCAACCAGGTATTCCAGAAATTCCCGCATCAGGAATAGCTGAATGAACCCCAGAGCAGTGAGAGGAACAGGTACGGTGAGTCCAGGTGCTGCCGTGAATGGTTGCATGTTAGGTGGGGTGGGGTCTTCCGACCACCCCTCATCACTTAAAGACGTACGGCCATCACCTAGGCTGGCACAACGTTGCAACCTTCTACGGGCGCTCAGGCACGGTTTCGCATGCGTGCACACACACACACACACCCCATTAGCCCATCTCCCTCACTTTCGCCCTTGCTCTGTTTAGTTTCGTCCCCAACAACAAAACTCGGCAACTCCTCCTCCTCAGACCCTCATATTCACTAAAACCACTGAATTCCAGCTCACTTTCAGGCTGTGATTCCTGTACGGACATTGGGGCAAATATTCGTCATCACTTACATCGGGCGTGATGTCCTCGTCACTAGATGACCAACTGCCATCAAAATGAGGACTTGCGAGCTGCTCTCGATCAAACTCCAACAAGTACTCATCAATGTCCTTTTGTTGGAGGCCTCCCAAATGTCTACGAATGCCCCTCTGGACACCTTGATGCTTCCTAGGGGTTGTAAAAGGCACAAGATGTGGTCCTTTGGACGCATTTGGCCACACGAGACCGCACAACACGGTGTTGGGCAGCTGGGTCACCTTGGGTGCTTGGTCCCTCTCCAGCATCCAAGTCCAAAATTCGCCTCTCACAATCCCTACCGACAAGTAATACGCGCCTTTCACGCTCCTGACGACGATGGGACATCTCTGAATGTCCTGTTATGTCACAAATACTTTAACACTCGGAAAATTTCTGCAAAGCATGAATGTGGCAAGAGATTGCTCTCCGACGACGCGTCACTGATGCTTGCTGGTGCGAGAGGTACGCAATTCGTGCATGTGTGGCTGGGTAACGCTTGTAAACAAAACAGCTTGATCCCTGAACTCCCAGCATCCCTCAAGGCGCGTGATTTAAAATTTTTCACAAACTAGCCCTATAACTATTTTTCCGTGAATATTTAAAAAAAACTTTTTTTAGTCGACGTATCGTACGTCAATTAACCCTTAAACGCCGACTGGACGTATTTTACGTCGAGATAAATTGTCTGTCGGGTGCCGACTGGACGTATTGTACGTCGACATACGAAAGTTTTTTTTAAAATTCGCGGAAAAATACTTTTAGGCCTACCAGCCTAAAACTTTTGAATCACGCGCCTTGGGGGATGCTGGGAGTTCACGGATCAAGGCCTTGTTTTGTTTTGAAGCGTGACCCAGGTGAGCATGCGCGATATCCCTTCTTCTCACTCCAGCCAGCATCAGTAGCGCACCATCCGAGAGCGATCTTTCGTGAAAAGCGTGTTTTTCTGGACTTGTGCGAGACTTTGAGCATTTGTATTGCTACAGGACATTCATAGATATGTCTCAACGACGTGTGAACCGTGAAAGGCGCGTTTTACCCGTCGGAAGGGATCGTGTAAGGCGAGTTTTGGGACCTGGATGCTGGCGATGGGGCAAGCACCCAGATGACCCGCGCCTCAGGTTCTGTGCGGCCACGTGTGGCTGAAAGTGTTTCAGGAACACATCGTATGCCTTTGGTTACCCCTAGGAAGCATGTGGGCATCCTTAGGGGCATTCGTAGGCATTTGGGAGGCCTCCAACCAAGGGACATAGACGAGTATCTTTCGGAGCTTGATCGGGAACATGTCGCAAGTCCTCATTTTGATGGTGGATGGTCATCGAGTGATGAGGACATCAGTCCCGATGAAAGTGAGGATGAATATATGCCCCCAATGTCCGTTCGAGGCTCACATCCCGAAAGTGAGCTCGAATTCAGGGGGTTCAGTGCTTACGAGGGGGAATCTGAGGAGGAGGGGGAGGGTGGGGATACGGGCTCAAGTTTTATCGCAGAGGACGATACAGAAAGTGAGGGCCTAAGTGAAGGTGATGGGCCAACGGGGGTGGGTAGTGTGCATCGTGCCCGCACCCGTGCGCGCGCGCGGGCACGTAGAAGGTTGGCTCGTCGCGCCAGCCAAGGTGAAGGTCGGTCGTCGGAGAGTGACGAGGGGTGGACGGAGGACCCCACCCCTCCTAACATGCACCCCTTCACGGCAACCCCTGGGATGACCGTACCAGTACCCCTGACTGTTTTGGGGTTCATCCAGCTTTTCCTGACGCGGGAATTGCTGGAATACCTGGTACACGAGACGGTGGACTACGCTCGGTACTGCCGGTATGAGCTGAGGATGACCTTGTCGTATTACTGGCGGGGTTGCAACCTCATTGACATGGCGCATTTTTTGGGGCTCCACATTTATTTTGGTATGACACCTGCTGTCGACGTCTGGCAATATTGGAGGAGAAATTATTTTTTATGTATGCCGAATGTGCCTGGCGTTATGTCCCGTGATAATTTCCTGGCGTTGGACAGGTACTTCAACGCCTTCAACCGAAGGGCCATACCCCGGAATAACAGTGATCGCCTCATTTTAGTGCGTACAGTGTTGGATTATATCCGTGAGCGGTGTAGTAATCTCGTGATTCCTGGAAAGAACCTGTCTTTGGATGAGGGGATGATGCCTTACAAAGGACGTCTTAGTATAAAAGTGTATAACCCCAAGAAGCCAAAGAAATATGGTGTGAAATTCTTTCTCATTACCGAGGCCAACACTGGATACGTTGTGGACTTTTCAGTGTATACCGGGGTCTTTCTCCACGCTGCGTGACACTGTATTCAACCTTGTGGGACGTTTCCGTAACCAGGGATATCACCTGTTTATGGATAATTATTATAACTCGGTATCCCTGGCCTAGGAACTGTATGAAGCAGGTGTTCACGTCAGTGGTACCCTTTGGTTGGTGCGTGGGGCCCCGAATGTCCTCAAGAGGTTCGCTAGTCATCCGCAACACCTGGCAAGAGGAGAGACAGAGTGGCGGCGGAAGGGCGCTGTCTTCGTCATCTGTTGGAAGGGTGTCCGACTCGTCCCCATGATTACGACGAGTCATGAACCCATCCAAGAAGAGATCGTACAGCGGAAGAAGACACGTCGACAGGGACCGAGTTGTGTTTGAGAGTTTTCGTACCGAGCGGCCTACCGTCATTGGACACTACAACAGGCACATGGGAGGAGTTGATCTCTTTGATCAGCTCATCCAGTACTATCCCTTCGCCAGGAGAACCAGAAGGTGGACACAGAAGCTCCTCAAATACATCCTTCAGTTGGCCCTGCAAAATGCCTACATACTGTACTGTGGGTACCGCGGTGACAATCTTCCGAGGTTTGAAACCCACATACAGTTCCTAGAGGTAGCATGGGAATGCCATCATCAACTTCATCGATCCCGATGAGTGGCCTTCCATAACTGACCCCCTGCCCCCGAGCTGCAGATCTGCCCCTAGAGGAAAGGGCAGATAGGAGGGCCAACTTCGCTTGATCTGCCGCCCCTGCTGACGACGGGCCCTGCTGCCGCCGCCCCTGGCTGAGAGCCCCTGCCTGTCCCCGACGCCCCTGCTGACGATCGCCCCCTCTTGCTTGCCTCGGCCCCCGCCATCACCGCTTCTCGTCGGGTAAGTGGACCTTGACCGTGCAGTAACTGTCGGCTGCAGCCAGGGGAACACATACTGGAGGCCTTAGAAGGGCGAAGGCAGAAACGGTGCCGGGTGTGCCATATGAATAGCAGAAGGAGAGACACCCGGTTCTTCTGTCGTCTCTGCAAAGTTGCTCTTTGCAGGATAGGGGAGTGTGACTGAAAGTACCACACTACAAGGTCATGTATTGGAGCGCGCCCCTAAAAAAAACACCGACAGCGGAGGGCGCAAGGGCCGCCGGGTCCATCAGCAGTAAGGGCGCGCTTCTCCCTCCTCCACCTGTACCTCGTCATGTCGAGTGGAAAAAAATGCAAGACTCTTCAATGGAGGAGGGAGGAAAACAAGAATAGAACGAAAGAGTCCGATTAACGAGTGAGTATTCTGCATTTATTTTATATTTAGTTTTATATTTATTACAATTTTTTATATAATCTGAATGTGTGCATGATAAAATAATAATAAGACATTTCATTGTATGCGAAAAGAGAAGTGTCACCTGCATTCCTTTTATTTAGTATTGGTACCAGAATCGAAGAAGTAATATATATACGTATAAAAAAAAAATTATATATATATCATATATATATATATATCTATATATATATATATATATATATATATATATATATTATAAATATTTTTTTTGGGGGGTAAGCAAATTACTTAGTCTAGTAATATTCAATCATTTACCTTCACTTTAAAACAAATTGCAAGTCTCTAGAACAATATCTCGATTTATGGTGAATATTTGAAAAAAATATTTTTATTCCCTCCGCGCGCCGATTCTCGGCCGAAAATCTCCGAAACGCGTAGGTCAATAAGTACGAAAAAAACTACGATCGGTCAACTTTGACTCAACCGAAAAGGTCAAAAAACGCATTTATAACATAAAAATCTTACGTCTAGTAATATTATTCAATCATTTATCTCATTTTAAAACAAATTGCAAGTTCTCTAGAACCCAATATCTCGATTTTATGGTGAATTTTTGAAAAAAAAACATTTTATTTTTTTTTTTTTTTTCCCTCCGCACGCGATTCCTTCGGCGAAAATCTCCGAACGCGTAGGCACATTCTCCTAATATTTTGAGCCTTTTCATATTACGCTTTTTTAAAGGTTTATATATGGAAATGTGCGCAAAAACATGCACAATATAACAAAAAATATTGGAAGGAAGGTTGTAGCATTTCTCATTTTTTGAAATATTTTATTGCATATAAAGTACGATAAGTACGAAAAAAACTACGATCGGTCAACTTTGCTCAACCGAAAAGGTCAAAAAAATGCATTTATAACATAAAAATCTTACAGTCTAGTAATATTCAATCCATTTTTGTTTTATCTCATTTTTAAAAACATATTGCAAGTCTCAGAACAATATCTCGATTTATGGCGAATTTTTGAAAATATATTTTTTCCTCTCCGCACGACGAGTTCTCGGCCGAAAATCTCCGAAACGCGTAGGTCACATTCTCCTAATATTTGAGCCTTTTCATATTACGCTTTTTTTTAAAGGTTTATATAGGAAATGTGCGCAAAAACATGCACAATATAACCAAAAATATTGGAAGGTTGTAGCATTTCTCATTTTTGAAATATTTGCAAATAAAGTACGATAAGTACGAAAAAAACTACGATCGGTCAACTTTGACTCAACCGAAAAGGTCAAAAAACGCATTTATAACATAAAAATCTTAGTCTAGTAATATTCAATCATTTATCTTCATTTTAAAACAAATTGCAAGTCTCTAGAACAAATATCCTCGATTTATGGTGAATTTTTTGAAAAAAATATTTTTTCCCCTCCGCGCGACGATTCTCGGCCGAAAATCTCCGAAACGCGTAGGTCACATTTCTCCCTAATATTTGAGCCTTTTGTCATATTACACTTTTTTTAAAGGTTTATATATGGAAATGTGCGCAAAACATGCACAATATAACAAAAATATTGGAAGGTTGTAGCATTTCTCATTTGAAATATTTGTAAATAAAGTACGATAAGTACGAAAAAAACTACGATCGGTCAACTTTGACTCAACCAAAAAGGTCAAAAAACGCATTTATAACATAAAAATCTTACAGTCTAGTAATATTCAATCATTTATCTTCAATTTAAACATATTGCAAGTCTCTAGAACAATATCTCGATTTATGGTGAATATTTGAAAAAATATTTTTATTCCAGGCCACGCGCCGATTCTCGGCCGAAAATCTCGGAAACAACGTTAGGTCACATTCTCCTAATATTTGTGCCTTTTCATATTACGCTTTTTTCAGAGGTTTATATATGGAAATGTGCGCAAAAACGTGCACAATATAACAAAAAATTTGGAAGGTTGTAGCATTTATCATTTTTGAAATATTTGCATATAAAGTACGATAAGTACGAAAAAAACTAAGATCGGTCAACTTTGACTCAACCGAAATGGTCAAAAAACGCATTTGTAATATAAAAATCTTACAGTCTAGTAATATTCCAATCATTTATCTTCAATTTAAAAACATTATTGCAAGTCTCTAGAACAATATCTCGATTTATGGTGTATATGAAAAAATATTTTTATTCCGTCCGCGCGACGATTCTCGGCCGAAAATCTCGGAAACGCGTAGGTCACATTCTCCTAATATTTTGTGGCCTTTTCATATTACGCTTTTTTTTAGAGTTTTATATATGAAAATGTGCGCAAAACTGCACAATTTAACAAAAAATATTGGAAGGTTTGTAGCATTTCTCATTTTTTTTTTATATTTGCCCATATTAAAAAAATTTTTGTTTTAAACAAAAATTCCGATATTCGGATACACATTTAACTCCACGTTCGAAATGGTCTGAAAAACTGCATTTGTAAGCTCTAAAACTCTCACATTATCGTAATTATTCAATAATTTTCCTTCCATTTTGTTTGAAAAAATTGCAAGTCCTCTATAACAACTTATTTCGATTTATGGTGAATTTTTTAAAAAATAATTTTTTTTACAATCCGCGCGCTGAGAACGAATTCATGCATCATTTTTGTTATTGATAATATTTTCTCTGTGTTGCTTTTATCGTTTTACAATGTGTTTATATATCAAAAATGGATCGGCAACTTTAGTGCACATTTAAAACAACGAAAAAAAAAAAGTAACTTGTTTACCTCCTAAACCATTTGGCGGCACAGTGCGATTTGTGAATACCAATTATAATATGAAAATTTCGTTTTTATTGCGGCTATCATATATCGCAATTATTTATATTATTGATAATTGATAATTTTTTTGTCATTTCATGGAGCATTGCATACTAAACTTCAAGCAACTGACAAAAACCAACAGGAGGCCAAAAATGAAAACTCTTAATCCTTGAAAAACTAAAGTTGGCGTGCTGGATTTTTTTTTTTTTTGAAAAAATTTTTTGAAAAAAATTTTTTCCGGCTTCCGCGCTCACTCTCAAAACCCCTCCGGCATACGGGGAGTCATTTTTTTTATTTACCGCTTCGGCGTTTAAGGGTTTAAGGGTTTAAGAACTTTTTTGTTGTCGAACGTATCGTACTGTCAATTAAGCACCCAATAGACAATTTTAGTCGACGTATAATACGTCCAATGGGCTTTCAAGGGTTAATTTGTACACCCTGTTGAAATCCAGTAATTACGTACAATAAAGATGTTGGACAGTTGACTGAATCTCGTTTGTGCTTGTGAGGGTGGAGAGTTAACAAAGGAACTGCTAGGATGGATGGTGAACAAACACATGATCAATGCCTTCCTCTTTGTGCAACACAGCAGGAAACATTACGCTTTTTTTGTGAGCCGAATTTCTCTCTCTCTCTTCTCTCTCTCTCTCTCTCTCTCTCTCCTCTCCATCTCTGCTCTCTCTTCCTTCTCTCTTTGCACATCCATGTAAGCATACGTCGATAACGGGTACATAGAGTAGGCCGCCACTTTTTTGTGGGGATAGGTTCTAGAACCCACCACTGAAATGCAGTCCCCTCAAAATGCTTATAACTGCTTATAATGCTAAATACCCTGTACCCCTTAAACTAAAATGCTTATAACTGTCTGTTTTAACAGTTCACTGCTTAATTTAGTGTTTAAAAAAAATATATTAACATATTATCATACTACCAAATTAATGTTTCAAACAAAAATACTCCCCAGACCATCATCCCAAAACTCTAGAGTCATCTTACATTGCCCTTCTACAACTGTTACTCTTAAGTATATACACCCTAAAATGCTTATAGCAACAGCTTATTTTAACAGTTCATTCCCCAACTTGACAGTTCAAAGAAAAATATGCCTAAAACTTTCTCACCAGTCGCCAGGTAGGCCTCCAGACCTGTCAGTCGTCCTGCTTCAGGAACTGTCTCCATTCTTGGCGATCATCATAGAGCCTCATCTCATCAACTTCTCGCAAACTAGAGCCTCTCCTCTCTACTCCTCTCTGTTTTTGGTCTTCCTACCGGTCTCCTTCCTTCTGGTGTCCATTCCAAAAATCTTATAGGATATTGCTCCTCCTCCATTCTCTTGGTGTCCAAAATATCTAAGCTGTCCTCTCTCCACAAAATCTAGTATCCCCATCCCTCCCACTCCCAGTTTCTCTTCTAATGTCTTCATTTCGGTCGCCTTTATCCAGGTCCTTGTTACCAACCTTTTATGAGTCTTAGGGCTTTCTTCATTTCAGCTTGCTTGAAGTTGGCTTCTTAGTTCTTGATGTTAATTGCCATGGATTCATGGCCATAAGTCGATATTGGTCCTTAAAATAGTGAGGTGTATTATGGTTTTCACTTTGCGAGGTTAATTTATTTCTGTCTTTCATTAGTGGATCGACAGATACAAGATTGTTTTACTTGAATTTCTTGTTTATTCGGGTAGTTATTTCCAGTTTTTGAATAGTTTTTGGTCACTAAAATCTACCCTTCCTAAGTAGTTTGAAATTTCTACACTGTTTCAATGTCTGGACCTTCTAATTCTACATTCTACGTTACTTGGTTGGGGGGGGGGGGTTTCGTGATTAAGGTGGTCATGATCTCTGTCTTATTCTTCTTGATCCTCATTTCCATTAGTCTGTTAAGATCGCGTTTCCAGTTCTGTTCTGACGTTTTCTTGTAGGAGATTTCTGGACTCCCGGGGGCTATGAAAATATTGTAATTTGTAAATTTTCTATATGAAAAATTCAGTCAATAATGTGGATGAATGTTCTACAGAAAAATATGTGAATAGGTGAAGCCATGGATTTCCAGAAGACTGGTGGATTAAGCCGGGGAGTTAAAGTTTTGAAGGTGCATTTGAAAGGTGTAACTTAGAATTGCAAATTTAGGTTAGTCCACCATGATTAATTAATATATTTATATATTGTGATGTTGGAAGGTGCAGTAAGATTTTTAGTATTTTTTTACTTGTCAGTCATAGTAATTATGACTTCACCCCTTGTGGATAGGTAACACACGTTTACTTACAGCTTTAGGGTAAATTTTTGGGTAAGATGCATGCATACGTATATGTATTGTTAAAGATTTCATTGCCATACAATTTGAACAAACTTTGCACGAAAAGTGCTTAGATCATTTCCCTGGGCCAAAAATGACTCATGGCAACTTAAATAGCTAGTCACAGAGAGAGAGTTCAGTTTGCCTAGAGATGTCAGGGAAATGTCAAAAATTCCCATCCAATAACATCTCATAAATATTTAACAATAAATATACTCAGAATTAATTACTGATTTCAAATCTTATCTGATGTGATATTGTATGGGCTGTAGTTATAATAAAAAATGATTAGAAAAAACACAACTTGCAAAATTAGCATATTTTTTCTGTCGTTTGGGCAAGAGGTCTCGTAGAGTGTTGGAAATATTCACTTTCAACTTACCCTGGAGGATACAGGAATTTTTTTTAGAAAATTTTTATACTATGTATATATGCATATACTATTCCTCTTTCCAGTGGTGAGTTTTTTTTTTCAATTGGCCATCCTTAAATTTAGCCTGGTCTTGGTGTGTGCTTAATATATTTCTGGGCTCAGCTCGTGTCGGCCTATGAAAGTATCCTTAATATCATTCTTTCTAGGTAAAATTAGCCTAAAATTACCATAGAAAAACAAAATTAAGAAAATTGTCAGTGAAACTGACTCGCTCACTCTTAAAAAAGAAGTGTCCGGTTATGATATAGGGTCCGAGTTGGTGGAACACTACCCACGAGAAAACCCCAAACACCAATTGTAAGAACTTCCCTATCAAGAATCCCCCAAGAAGAGAGAGCTGAATTACCAACGGGGCTATGCAGCCTCTACTACTACTTACTAGAGGACGCCCACGGAACCAGCAGCGCCCCGCCTAGCCGGTCCCATCCTTTAATTTTTTAGGCGCTAGCGACAAGTCGCCATTTTCTTGTGCTCGTGCTTTTTTGGATTTTATCCGTACTATCTACGATGGAACGCTCTGCAATTGCCACGGCTAAGTTAAGTAACTCATAAGTAATATTTTACCACAGTTTTATCTTCCGGGTACCAGTATTTTCCTCTTAATAGGTCATATACGGTTCCCCGGTTGTCTCGTGGCGGCCATGCCGCCTCGTAAGAATTCCCGGTCCTCCATACTGGGTCTTCTTATACTTATGGGCTTACTTTTTCACGTTCATTGTTTTACATCGAGTTTTAGCTAGTTCAGCCCTCCTACCATTCTCTTAGCTTGGTATTTAGGGCTATTATTATTTTTCCGGCCCAGCATCCCGGCTCTTGCTCTACATCGGCTATCGCTGGCTCCGAGTAGGCTTCTGTTTCTTGGAACAGTCTGCCTCCTCCTGGGCTTCTTTCTCTTTTACTAAAAGTGTCTCTTCCACCATTTCGATTGTATATTTTTATTTAGGGTGTTAGGCTAGCCTAGGTGCTTGTTCCGTGTATTGGTACAGCTTGGTTCACGTGGCCTACCACGGTTGTGTTGCTCGCGGCCTAGGCCACTTGCGGTCACGTGTTCCATAGCACACCTTAACCCTGCCCCTTCCTCCCTTTCTGATATGGGAGGAGCTGGGGGACCCCTTGGTTTGTTTTATGACAACCTCTATCGCCTTCTCTCATCCTTTCGGAGGTGACCAGGTTCCTCCCAGCGGGGGGTATAGGGCGACCACTATGAGGTACCGGGTCTCCATGCGGGTAGTTGGTGAGGCGGGGAGGAGTAGGCCATCCCTCCCTCCTTTCTCGCTCCCGCCGTGTTTCGCCGAGACCTTCCTCCCCCCCCTCCCCAGTTGCTCAGCCACCTTCCTTACGATACGAAAGGAGCCTTCCGTCGCAGCCGGGCACCTTTGGTTATAGGTTACTGGCTCCGCTAGCGGGCGGGGTGGGTACTATGAGTGGTCGGTTGCTTGCCTACTATATCCTTATATCTCTCCCCCGCTACCGGAAGGGAGCTTACCCCTTACCTACGCACTCTTCTAGTAGACGGGCGGAGAGAGGTTGTTTTATTTTTGTTATTTTAAGGATATACCCTAATTATACAATATTTTACAATGAATTGTGTGTTATTATTATTATTTTTATCAACCATCCCCGCCATTTTCCGTCGTGGTTTCCATTACCACCACTCCTAGTTGGTTGCTTTTTGTGCTTCCGCCATCGGCGGAGCCATAGCCTATATTCCAACCTGGTTACCACATGTATTTTGGCGGGGCTCTGGTTTTATCTAACTTTATCGCTCCGGCACCAGCGGAGCATATGTTAGGCTGTAAGTGTTTACTTGGTACTCATGTACTTTTTCACTTACAGGCTACCAACTGCCAGGTCCCAGCGTGTAACGACGCTGTTTCGACCCCTGTGGACACGATGAATGCAGGTCTCACGGCCCCCGCCCCTGTGCCACGTCGTTCAACGAGACGATCGTCTGGCACCCTGAAGCCTGCGCCATCTGCTACGACCTGGTCGGTCAGCTGGGAGATGGGTAAGTCCATTATAGGCTACTTTAGTATTTTACTAACAACTTCTAGTCGTAAGTTTGTTAACCCCGTTCCACAATTGGCAGCTAATCTCACCTTTCTTTCAGGCTAGCGGTGTGAGGGAAGTCGCCCTCGCCACCCTGAAAGCGTGGGTGGGCGGCTTCGGGAAGAACGCCGCCAAGGGCCAGCCCTACATTTTAGACAGGAAGCTGGCCGTCCAGATCTTCCCCGCGGGCAAGTCGACGGGTTACGTTGACCCCTTGTCCGCTGCCCCGCTGATAGCCTCCATCCAGCAAGACCTCCAGCAATCATTTGGGGTCGTAGCCTCCCAGGAGTCGGTCCCGGACGTCGCTGCCCTGGACCTTAACCTTGAGCCTATGGCGGTAGGTGGGGAGGATTTGTTGGTTGAGGTAGGTATGTCGGGCGCCCAAGGTCTTTCCTTGGGCGCTCCTGGATCTTCTCCTGTCCCCTCTTCTTCCGCTTCATTCCAAGGCTTTGCGGGATCTGAGATCCCTATTCGCTCTCCCGCTCTCTCTGTACCTCCTAAGGAGAAGGGAAAGAGAGAACCGAAGACTCTAGCTAAGTCGACTTCTAGGAAGTCGTCTTCGTCTTCTTCGGCTAGGAAGTCGTCGACTTCCTATGCCGATGCGGTGAAGGCAAAGCCGAGCTCTTCTCAATCAAAGAGCTCCAGAAGCAAGGCTTCGAAGGAGAAGGCTCGCGCTCCCGCCGAGTCACTGCCTTCTCCCGCCTCCACTGCTTCCACTCCGGCTATGCCGGTAGGGGTAGCAAGCACCAGCACCTTTGATCCCTCTACTTTCTCAGCAGGGGTGATGGAACAGGTGGGCGTGCTAGTAGGCTCACAGATCTCCGCACTGGGAACGCGGTTCGAGCAGATGTTTGCGCAGTTATCAAACAGTCTGTCTCAATCTGGACAATCAATCCAGGATCTCTCTAACAGAATGAGAGAAAATGAGGACCGAGTAGCTGGGCTAGCTCAGGCTCCTCCCCCAGTCTCCCCAGCATCTAGCACGGGATTCTTCAATCACCCGCCATATGACTCCTTGCCAGCTTTCTCTATGGAGAACCCATGGAGAGTAGCTGCCTACGCTCCATTCAAAGATGGGATGATCTCTATCTCGGAGTGTGGAACTCGAAGGATTGAGGACTTCGAGTTCTACCCTCCGGGCCTGACGCAGCCTTTCATCGGGTATGCTAGGCTGATGCCAACGGCTCTGACGAGAGAAGACAAAATCTCTAAGGAGTCAGTCCTTTATAGTAGAGATCACGCCCAGCGGGAATGGGTTCACTGCCTTGAGGACTGGGAGTGTACTAACACCAAACTCCAGGCCTACAAGAGTCCCTTCACTATTTTCGCGACGGAAGAGGAGGTTTCTCTTCCGTTCGCCACGAAATTGGTGGAGAAGTCTCTTCAGGCAGTCCTCAAGGATGAGCCCATTCCACAGTTGAGGGAGGCGGAGTCTACTTCTCCGCTCTTCCCGGCCTTCGGAGAATTGTGGGAGAACTTGCCAGCTACGTTTACGCTGGGTAAACTCAAACCGGACTGCGCCATGGACCAGTTCGGTGAGAAACTACCTAGGCTGCCGGATTCCCTAATCCAGGCAGAGTTCGATGCACGAACTAGGTTTGGCAGGTCCCTCAATTCCCTCATCATCACAGAAATGGCTGCCCTTTTCGTACGCTACGGAACCGCGTTTCAAGATTCTGGCGAAATCTCAGTTTCAGACGGTTCTAACGGACGCTTTTGACTTCTTCCAGGCTAGGAGGAACTGCCGGAAGCATGTCCTACAAGAGTGCACCATCAGGCATGAGCCTAATAGACTCTTGGCTGCGAGCATGTGGGGAGCGGATCTCTTCCCAGAGTCCGCGGTGAACAAAGATGGTACACCACGCAGCTGCTAGACCTCAACCAGAGACCTTAGAGCTAGGTGGGGCCGGGTATTTCCTCAAAGAAGGAAACAGGAATCCGTTCCCACTGCTGGCAAGAAACCAAAGAAGGCTGGTAAGAGGTTCCAGCCATATAAAAAACTCCAGCAACAGCAGCAATTTGTGCAGGCGAGTCCCAGTTACCCAACAGGGACAACCTTCCACCTCTAAGCAGAACCAACCTATCCTCCTGGTGCCCCACAGCAATCTCACCATCCACTTCCTACGCTTCTCGCCGGCCTTCAACCCTGCATATGAGGCTCAAGGCTACTCTCAACCGAGAGGTAGGGCGAGAGGTTACTTTCGTCACGTGGCGCAGGAAGAGGTACGAGGAGTAGACAGTTCAGAGGAGGGCGTGGTGGCCAACCCGCCCATCAGCAATGAGGCTCCCCAGGTAGGAGGGGAGGCTGTTCCTCTTCCGCCACAGGTGGTGGGGGTTCAGCAATTGGGCACAGAGCATAGTGTCCAAAGGATTAGGCTGGAGTTGGATCAAAGATCCTCCTCCAATCAAATCATTTCATCAGATACCGTCAAAGGAATTGATAGATTACGCGGAAGAGCTCCTTCAGAAAGGAGCTATTGCGAGAGTCAAACATCTAAAATTTCAAGGTCGCTTATTCAGCGTGCCAAAGAAAGGCTCAACAAAAAGAAGGGTAATCTTAGACTTGTCAAAGCTAAACTCTTTCATTCGCTGCGACAAGTTCAAGATGCTTACCCTCTCGCAAGTAAGGACCTTACTTCCGCGTGGAGCCGTCACATGCTCCATCGATCTTACAGACGCATACTATCATATCCCTATAGCCAGGCACTTCCGCCCATTCCTAGGATTCAGGCTAGGAAATCAGACATTCTCATTCAGAGTGATGCCCTTCGGTCTGAATGTAGCCCCCAGGGTATTCACAAAGATAGCAGAAGTGGTTGTACAACAATTGAGAGCTCAGGGAATCATGCTGGTAGCGGCAATACCTCGACGATTGGTTGATCTGGGCACCAACAGTCGAAGAATGTCTCAAAGCTACCAAAAAGGTAGTTCACTTTCTGGAACATTTGGGGTTCCAGATAAACAAAACGAAATCCAGACTTACTCCGGAATCTCGTTTTCAGTGGCTAGGAATCCAATGGGATTTGTCTTCCCACAATCTATCAATTCCAGTGGTCAAACGGAAGGAAATAGCAAAATCTGTCAGGCAATTTCTCAAATGCAAACAAACGTCAAGAAGAAACCAGGAGAGAATCCTAGGGTCTCTTCAGTTTGCTTCGGTAACAGATATCCTTCTGAAAGCAAGGCTGAAAGATATAAATCGAATTTGGCGGTCAAAAGCAAACTCCAAATATCGAGACAAGTTGTCAGTAATTCCACAGATCCTCCGCAACCAAACTACGGCCTTGGTCAAAAGTAAAGAACTTAGCCAAGAAAGTACCCCTTCAATATCCCCTCCCAGTGTTGACCATTCACACGGATGCATCCCTGTCCGGGTGGGGGGGATACTCTCAATTCAAACAGGTTCAGGGGACTTGGTCAGTTCAATTTCGCCAGCTCCACATAAACGTGTTGGAAGCAATGGCAGTATTTCTTACTCTGAAGAGACTGCTTCCCCCGAAGAAGTCTCATCTAAGGCTAGTTTTGGACAGTGCAGTGGTAGTTCATTGCATCAACAGAGGAGGGTCCAAATCCAAGCATGTGAACCATGTCATGTAGCCATCTTTGCATTAGCAAACAAACACAAATGGCATCTGTCTGCCACTCACCTGGCAGGTGTAAGAAATGTGATAGCAGACGCCCTGTCCCGGTCAGTTCCTCTGGAATCAGAGTGGTCTCTGGACGTCGGGTCATTCCAGTGGGTAAGCCGGAGAGTCCCAGGTCTACAAGTGGATCTCTTCGCCTCACAAGCGAACCACAAGCTCCCTTGCTATGTGGCCCCCAACCTGACCCTCTGGCTTATGCCACGGACGCCCTGTCGTTGGATTGGAATCAGTGGAGGAGAATTTATGTTTTTCCTCCAGTGAATCTTCTCTTGAAAGTCCTAGACAAACTAAGGTCTTTCAAAGGGATAGTAGCTCTGATTGCACCGGATTGGCCCAAGAGCAACTGGTATCCTCTTCTTTTGGAATTGGGTCTCCGACCTCAACGGATCCCCAATCCCAAACTATCACAATCAGTACAAATGAGGACTGTGTTCGCTTCCTCAGGAACTCTCCAGACCCTAACTTTATGGACTTCATGAAGTTTGCGGCTAATAAAGATGCTGAACATTGATCCACAGAATATTCTCTTCCTAGAATCAGATAAGAGAGAGTCAACATTAGACAATAGACTTCATCAGCTGTTAAAAAATTAGCATCTTTCTTGAGAGAATCGAACACTACAACCATGACAGTTAATTTGGCTATATCCTTTTTCAGATCCTGCTTTGAAAAGGGTTTAGGCAGCTAGACGATTACCACTCATAAATCGGCTTTGAAGAAAATCTTTCAAGTAGGTTTTCAGATAGATTTGACTGAATCTTATTTCACATCTATCCCTAAAGCCTGTGCTAGACTTAGACCTTCTCAGAGGCCTACTACAGTTTCATGGTTTCTTAAATGATGTCCTCAAACTAGCTTCAGATACTGACAACTCATCTTGTACATTCATAATGCTCCTGAGGAAGACATTATTCTTGTTAAGCCTAGCCTCAGGAGCTAGAATTTCAGAACTGTCGGCTCTATCCAGGGATGCGGGTCATGTGGAATTCCTCCCATCAGGAGAAGTTCTACTTGCTCCGGATCGTAGCTTTTTAAGCCAAAAATGAAGATCCTCTTGCAAGGTGGGCTCCTTGGAAGGTTATCCCACTTCCACAGGATCCTTCTCTCTGCCCAGTATCAACTCTTAGAGCCTTTCTATCTCGTACTTCTTCTAGATCCTCAGGTGCTCTCTTCATGAGAGAAAAAGGTGGTACTTTATTCAGTTAAAGGCATTAGACAGCAAATCCTTTACTTCATTAAACAAGCCAATCCTGAGTCATTCCCAAAGCACATGATATCAGGGGAGTAGCCACCTCAATTAATTATTTCCAACATATGAATTTTGAGGATCTTAGGAAGTATACTGGATGGAAATCCCCGACAGTCTTTAAACGGCATTATTTAAAGTCCTTGGAATCTTTAAAGTTTTCAGCAGTAGCAGCGGGAAACATAGTTTCCCCTGATACTGTTTTAGTAGTTGTAGTATAGATCCAGGTCTCCTTTCTACCTACATCAGCCAACATGCCTCACCTATCGTCAGGCTACTCAAACATCATAGCCTTAGCCGTTGTATCATATAGTGGATTGTCCCTTATTTTTTTGCTAGGGACATCCACACTTGTACTGATAATGTACTTCAGTGTACCTACCCTTATTTTTATGCTAGGGTAGGACACAATATGTTTGTATATATTCACCTTTTTGTATTTATGATGAACTTCAGTCACAATGTGTTTGTATATTTTTGAAATATTTGCATTGATTGATGGATTTCAGTGTACCTACCCTTATTTTTATGCTAGGGTAGGACACATGAGTTTGTATATTTTGTAATTTTGTTAAGTAAATCTCCTTTTTTTCCTTATTTTACATGCATCTCTGTAATTTACGTAATTAACCATTTAAGTAACTTTAAGATTACTAACGTTCTATTATTTTCTGTTTATATAAGTTAGTTTAAGTGCTTAATTTGTATGCTGTAATTGATTTACTTATATTATATCCATCATTTTAAACTGTTTTTCATTGTTCCTTTTTTCCCATCTTGTCTGTTTCTCTGGTACTCTTTCATAGGCCGACACGAGCTGAGCCCAGAAAAGGGATTTTGACGAAGGAAAAATCTATTTCTGGGTGATTGGCTCGTGTCGCCCTATGAAACCCCCCCTTTTTTGGTATGTTTTCCCCCCCTTGCAGGACAAGATGTGTTTAACTGTTTTAATTAAGGATGACCGCTAGGGGCGCTGCTGTCCGTGGCGTCCTCTAGTAGTAGTAGTAGAGGCTGCATCGCCCGTTGGTATCAGCTCTCTCTTGGGGGGATTCTGATAGGGAAGTTCTAATTGGTGTTTGTCTCGTGGTAGTGTTCCACACTCGCCCCTATATCATACCGACACTTCTTTTTAAGAGTGAGCGAGTCAGTTTCACTGACATTTTCTTAATTTTGTTTTTCTCTGGTAATTTTAGGCTAATTTTACCTAGAAAGAATGATATTAAGGATACTTTCATAGGGCGACACGAGCCAATCACCCAGAAATAGATTTTTCCTTCGTCAAAATCCCTTATTTAGCCCTGACTGGAGGTTAAATGGGATAAATTAATCTAATTTCTATTTTAATTAGAAGAGATGTTTAAACCCATTCATTGTTATGTTATGGAAAATTTTAATTTTAGGGTATTTACAGCATTTATGACCTTGGATGTGTGATGACTTTTTCAACAATAATATTAGTTGAATATGTTTTCAGGCATTCTCTGCTTTGTGATTCCATGATATTAGTAATTATGTGTTCATTGTTCTTTGAATATCAGCACTGCTAGTTGGATTTTAGGTATTCTTTAATAGGAGGGTGAGGTAAGTATTCACTTCGGGTTATAGGATTTTGAAAATTTTGATGATTTGTGAAGCTAATTATCCCTTGAAACCTAACTTCTCAGTATGCAGGTCATGTGTTTGATGTGTGTAACTTAATATGCTTTTTGAACTTTGAAAAATTACTCTTTTATTTTTCAGCAGTTGATGAATGGTGGAATCAAGGATACGAACAGTGGAATGATCAAATCAAATGTACCTAATGCTCCATTGGAAAATGATCTCATTGCAAGTATGTTTAGTCTTGTATGTAAACTAGATCTTAAAAGATTGTTAGGCTGCTCATGGGAATATGTTTATTACCAGATATTGAGATATTTTTTGCATGACCATAAGATAATTTTTAGTTAATTGATTTTTTTTGTTTTGTTTTTTGATACAGTAATGAGTATTTTTCTATTTTTATAAGTTCATTAAACAATTCTACTCAAATAACCAATAACAATTTGATATTGATGAACCTTGGAAACATCATAGTAAAGCAGGGTTCATATTAAAAAGAAACCAGCTATATCACTAAATCCCTTCGCCTTGTACGACCTCTACTATTATAAATTGATATTGTGCACTTGGTACCAAAACACACCAGAATGTTGGCTGGGAGGTATTGAGCGTCGTCATATTGAGGAATTGTTTTTTCATTAACAGTGATGTTAAATTTTCCAACTACAGTGTTACCTGGACATACGAAATTAATCCGTTCCGAGGTGGCCTTCGTAACCTGAGCTTTTCGTATCTTGAACCGCATTTTACATGTGAATTGCCTAATTCATTCCAAGCCCTACAAAATCACCCCAGTAAATTATATTTCCAGGCCTAAAATACATGTTCTAGGGTTACGACGCCGACCCGACGGAAGAAATATGACTCCAAAAAGGCAAAATACTGTACATACTTGAGTAATATTCAACTGCATGTAATGTTCAACCCCATTTTTACTGCATATATTAGGACTTTAGCATATGTCCCTTAGTAATAAGCCTAGCCTATGTTAGCAGTTGCTACTGTAGCCTAGTCTATGATTCTGACATCTAAACCTAAGAAGCTAAAAGCTTAGAATATGCCAATAAAATGTATAAATAATCAGTATGTACTCATTTCAAATAATTATTAATTAATCATTAACTATAATACTAAAAAAAAAAAAAAAAAAAAATTTCCAACCTTTTGTTTACATTTAGCACTTACGATTACCGAACGATTGCCAAGCAACCACTTTTCCTAGCACACAGTAATTCATAAATTTTCATTATCTCTCTTCAACTAATGAAACTACCAAACAGTATAATAACCATTCATTTCTACTCTTTATTCTATCTTTACCTAATGGAGATACCGAGTTACTGACATAATATTAAAACAAGAAGAATTCTAGAAAATACGTACGTATTTGTTGGCTTCGATGATAGCAATCTGATTTATTTTATATTTTATGATATCTAATTCACAATTTTTTTTTGTTAAATGTATTGCATGTACTCATTTCAAATAATTATTAAGTAACCATTAACTATAATAAACAATAAAAAAAAAAGCTTCCAACCTTCTGTTTACGTTCAGCACTTACGAGTACTGAGCGATCGCCAAACAACCACTTTCACCTAGCACACAGTACGTACAGTAATCAAATTTTCATTATCTCTCTTCAACTACTGAAACTACCAAACAGTATAATAACCATTCATTTCTATTCTTTATTCTATCTTTACCTAATGTTTTTTTTTTATTAAATGTATTGCATGAATAAGTTTTTCGATTTACAGCATCCTTTTACCAATAGAATACATAGAGCACATGGGGTAGATGCTGACCAATAGGAGAGCAGGATCTTACGGCGGTGACTAGCATCAGGAACCAATGGGAGAGCGGGAGGATGGTGGCGAGTCTACTCAGTTGGCGGCACGCAAGTTTTAAAATTGTTCTCAGTGGTCCGGGCGAATCTCGGGACTTTACAGCAACAACCTTTCGTAACTTGAACTATTTTCGTATGTAGAGCCAAAAAAATCTTTGTATTTGCTTTCGTAACTCTAATTTTTCGTGAGTTGAGCCTTTCGTATGTCGAGGTACCACCTTAATACAAGCCAAGTAGGGTGTTGGTCTTGGAGGAGAACAGGAACGTAAAAAAATATAAGAAAAATGGTATGAAGCAAAATAAAGTTTTGTACATGCAACTAACCCAGCAGATATATACTTAGCTATAGACTCCGTCGTCCCGACAGAATTCAAAACTCGCGGCACACGCGACAGTTAGGTCAGGTGATCTACCCAGCGGCGGGATCCGGAACCATTCCCGTTTTCTAATCAGATTTTCTCTGTCGCCGGTACCGAGAATTAATATTGGATTGACCTTTGGTGACGTATTGTTTTTCTCTGGCTTGGCATACGCTTTTTGTAGACAGTTTTGGATTTTGGATAGGTTTTTTCTTTCACAATATCTGACGCTAACGTAACACCTTTGTTTAGAGTGTGTGTAAGGGATGATTGTAAAGTTAGGCTGCTGAAAGCATCGGTAGACCCTCATATGGTATGTATGAAGTGTAGAGGTTCTGAATGTTCTTTTAACAAAACTTGTGTAGAATGTGAAGGATTGACAGAGCAAGAGTGGAAGAATTTAACTTCTTACATTAGAAAGTTAGAAAAAGATAGAGCTAGAAAGGCTTCTGCAAGGAACTCAAGTAGGTCTTGCTCTTTTGAACCAGAAGTAGAAGCTAACATCGTAGGTTCTAATATTTCACCTGTAACCTCAGCCCCTTCTCACTGTATTGAATCCAAGGATTCGTCTTCAGAGGTGGAGATTATGAAGTCCTCCATAAGGAAGCTACAGGCGCAGTTAAAGGCTATGGAATCGAAAGGTAAGAGTGAAAGTGACATGTGCAGTGATCCCAGTCTGATCGGCTACGCATTGCTCCTAGGCCTAGATCTCTTTCAAACTCCCAGGAACTGGGGAGGAGGAATGTCTAACAGCCGCAAGGAGGATGTGGAGCATCCCCAACGGTCAGGCGTCCCTTCGGTAGATCCTGAAGGAGCGACCCAGGCTACCTTGGATAGCCGCAGAAAAGGCATCCTTAGAGAGAGAGTTTCGGCGTCGGATTCTTCATCGCCTAAGCGTGGCTGGAGTTCGGCCTCGGAGTCACGCCCCTTGAAGAGATCTTGGATTTTGCCTAGAGGAGACGCCTTCGACTCGAGCCCTGAGCGCTTCCCCGAGGATTTTCCTTCAGGCAGTAAGAAGGCTAGACGACCTTCTCCCGCTCCACAAGATCCGACCAAGCTTTTCCTCATAAGCCTACAAGAGCAGTTGTCCTCCCTGGTAGGCTCCTTCTCTAAGGATTCTGCTCGTAGGAAAGACGTCTCTCTGCCAGTGAAGAGCTCTAAGAGACTTCCCACTAGTAGCAAGCACTCCTCTCCTTATAGAAGAGAACTCTCTGATTCTTCCAGGCGCTCTTCTCCACACAGGAGAGCCCCTTCTAGCAGGCGCACTTCGCCCGAGAGGCTCTCTCGTTCACCCTACAGGCACTCTTCTCCTCCTGACAGATGTTCTCCATGCAGTAGACATCTTGAGCCTCTCAGGAGCTCCTCTGTACGTAACCAGTTTCCCAGCAGTAGCCGCTCTCCGAGGAGGCGCCCAGTACTAGGTCCGCGTAAGGATCAGGATTCGGACTCATCTGTTGAGCGCCAGGAACACGGTAGGCGCCAGGATCACGACAGGCGCCAAGAGCCTAGCAAGCGCCAGGATTACATAAGGCGCCAAGAGCCTAGTAAGCGCCGGGAGCATTTCAGGCGCAGGAGCCGAGCAAGCGCCAGGATCCCATCAGGCGTCAGGAGCCTTGCAGGCGCCAGGATCCCATCAGGCGCCAGGATCCCGTCAGGCGCCAGGAACCCAGCAGGCGCCAGGAACTTAACAGGACCCCTTCTCATGTAAGGAGCTCTCCAGTGCTTAAGAGCCCCTCTCCTCACAAGACACAGGAGCCTTCCAGTATCTCTTCTCCATTTAAGAGCCCCCATGCAGCTAGCAGCAACAAGCATAGGTCTCATGATAGGCGCACTCCTTCACGTGACAGGAGTCCTTCTCCTTCTCAGAACCGCTCCCCTTCGAAGTGCTCTTCCACAGCTGGAGTGTTCGAGGAGGTCTCTGATGAGGATTTGCCAGTGGATGCGGTAGTTTCTGACTATAAGAGGCTTTCTTCTCTTTTACTTACGGAGTTTGGGGATACTCTTCAGCCAGCTGATCCTCCCTCACTAGGATCTTTGCTTTCGAGCACCAAGTCACCAAAAGCCTCCTCCTTTGTGAAGATGCATCCTACCCTTTGCATGAAGAAGGCCTTCAAGGGTTTTGGGGAATGGCTGCAATCCAAGAGAGAAGCGGGCAAGACGGTGTTTTCCTGCCCTCCTTCCAAGCTGACGGGCAAACCAGGAAGATGGTATGACACCAAGGAGCCGATGGGCTTAGGACTTCCTTCATCAGCAGACGCAGACTATGCCTCTCTTGTTGACTCTTCCAGGAGGTGCTCTCTCCTTTCAGCAAAGGCAACTTGGGGGATGTGTGAGCTAGACCATCTTCTCAAAGGCCTCTTCAGGACACTTGAAGTGTTCAATTTTATGGACTGGTCCCTGGGAGCTCTAGCTAAGAGAGCGCAGGACCCGGACTTCATCAGTATGGAGGAGCTGTCGAGTGTCTTGGCCTGCCTTGATAGAGCTGTGATGGATGGTTCTGTGGAGGTGGCTTCCCTCTTTGGCTCCGGGATCTTGAAGAAGAGGTCCGTCTACAGCTCCTTCCTGACGAAGTCAGTCTTGCCTCTACAGAGGTCGTCATTATTGTACTCGCCTCTTTCGAGCCACCTCTTTCCCCAGGACACAGTTAAGGATATTGCCAAGTCTTTAGCGGGAAAAGCCACGCAGGACCTCCTAACCCAATCTGGGAAGAGATTTAGACCTGCGGTTCCTGTTGCCAAGAAAGAGAGGGTACCCCTTCAGCAGCCCTTTCAGGGAGCCTCCTCTTCAAGAGCCCCTCTCAGAGGTCGGAGGCCGGATCAGAGAGGAAGACCTTCCAGAAGACCTTTCGGGAAGGCAAAGTGAGCGAGAAGTCCTCCAGACAACGGTAGGCGCCAGACTATCGAACTTTGCCAGAGTCTGGGCGCAAAGAGGGGCGGACAGCTGGACCCTCTCAATCCTCGAGAAAGGATACTTGATCCCTTTCAGGGAAAAACCTCCCTTAACAACAACTCCAAGGGAGTTAACAGCAAAGTACAAAGATCCTGTCTGGAGTCAAGCTCTTCTGCAAGCAGTAGACCTAATGCTACAGAAAGAAGCCATAGAACCGGTGCAAGAGCTCCATTCCCCAGGTTTCTACAATCGGCTATTCTTAGTGCCAAAAGCCTCGGGAGGGTGGAGGCCGGTTTTAGATGTAAGCGCGCTGAACTTCATGATAAAGAAGTAGTTCTCGATGGAGACTACTTCCTCTGTGCTTTCTGCTCTTCGTCCAGGGGACTGGATGGTGTCCCTGGACCTTCAAGATGCATATTTCCATGTGCCAATTCATCCGGCATCAAGGAAATATCTAAGATTCGTGTCGCAGGGAAGAGTCTTCCAGTTTCGAGTGCTGTGCTTCGGTCTATCGACGGCCCCTCAAGTCTTTACGGGCATCCTGAAAAATGTTGCGCATTGGCTACATTTAGAGGGGATAAGGATCTCCATGTACTTAGACGACTGGCTCATGTGGGCAAAATCAAAGGTTCAGTGTCTGGAGGACCTTTCATTGACTCTAAAGTTGACGCAGTCTTTGGGACTCCTAGTCAATCCCGAGAAGTCCCAGCTGGATCCCCAGCAAAGCATTGTCTATCTGGGGATTCAGATGGATTCTCGGGGTTTTCTAGTGTCTCCATCACAAGAGAGAAGAGAACGCTGCCTAGCGAAGGTTGCAGTCTTTCTAAAGAAAGAACATTGTTCTGCAACGGAATAGATGAGTTTGCTGGGAACCCTCTCCTCGTTGGAGCAGTTCGTTTCTTTAGGAAGGCTGCACCTCAGACCCCTTCAGTTTTACCTGAGGGAGAGATGGGATCAGAGTTCCCAGGATCTAGGAGACTTCTTCCATCTGACGGACGAGATCAAGGAGGATCTTCGCTGGTGATTGGATCCACAGAAGCTCAGCAAAGGAATATCTCTGCACTTACAGAGCCCTCTCCAAGCGTTGTTTGCAGACGTGTCGGAGTCAGGATGGGGAGCAACGCTGGGCTCGGAAGAAGTGTCAGGCACCTGGAAGGGAGCGCAGGTGTCCTGGCACATAAACAAGGAGGAGTTAAAAGCCACTCATTTGGCTCTCATTCACTTCCAAAAGCAGATCTCGGGATCTGTCATTCAGATCAACTCGGACAATACGACAGCCCTAGCCTATATCAGGAAACAAGGGGGAACTCGTTCATTCTCCCTTTACGAGACAGCGAGGGAGTTGCTGCTCTGGACTCAAGAGAAAGAAATCTCTCTTCTTACCAGATTTGTGCAGGGAGAAAGAAACGTCCGTGCGGATCTGCTGAGCAGAAAGAACCAAGTCCTCCCCACAGAGTGGACCCTCCATCCATTGGAACAAGAGACTGGAAAATTATTGCTCCCTGATTGCAGACCCAAGAGCAATAGCCATTGACGGCCTCCTGCTGGACTGGACGGACGTAGACGGGTACGCTTTTCCCCCCTTCAAGCTAGTAGGGGAGGTAATAAGGAAGTTTGCTTCCTCAGAAGGAGCGAAGCTGACGTTAGTTGCTCCCTTCTGGCCAGCCCTAGACTGGGTTACAGAGGTGCTGGAGTGGATAGTGGATCTTCCCAGATCGCTCCCACTAAGGAGTGATCTTCTCAAACAGCCCCACTTCGACAGGTTTCACAAGAACCTCCCCGCTCTAAGTCTGACTGCCTTCAGACTATCGAAGGACTCGTTAGAACGAGGGGATTTTCACGCGAGGCTTCGAAACCTATCGCAAGAGCCAGGGAGACCTTTCACGTTACGCGTGTACCAGTCGAAGTGGGAGGTGTTTAGAAGATGGAGCAAGGCTCAGAAAGTATTCTCTTCCAGTACCTCTGTAACTGACATCGCTGATTTTCTTCTTTACCTAAGGAGAAAATGTAATTTGGCCGTTTCAACGATCAAAGGCTACAGAAGCATGCTGGCCTCTGTTTTCAGGCATAGAGGCCTGGATGTTTCAGACAACAAGGATCTGCATGATCTTATTAGGTCTTTCGAGACTTCGAAAAGCCAGACCAAGAGGAACCCTAGTTGGAACTTGGATGTGGTCCTTCAATACCTTATGACTGACAAGTTCGTACCTTCTCATAAAGCTTCCTTTAGAGACTTGACGAGGAAGTCGTTGTTCCTGTTCGCTCTAGCAACAGCAAAAAGGGTAAGTGAGCTTCAAGCATTGGAAGGCAGAGTTGGATTTAAGAAGAGCTCAGCTATTTGCTCTTTCAAGCCTCTCTTCTTAGCGAAGAATGAAAACCCTTCCAAGCCGTGGCCAAGAAGCTTTGAAGTGAAAGGGTTTTCTTCTATTACAGGGAAAGAACCGAGAGGACTTTGTCTCTTGTCAGAGCCCTCAAGTTTTACTTATAAAGGAAGGCTCAACTAGGATGTACAGAAGAGAGTCTATGGTGCTCGGTCAAGGATCCGAAAAGACCCATTTCGAAGAATGCACTAACGTTTTTCATTAAAGATGTAATTAAGGAGGCTCATCTCTCCTGTGGTGACGAGCACTTTAAGCTCCTCAGAGTGAAGGCGCATGAAGTGAGGGCCATAGCAACCTCAATGGCTTTTCACAAGACGTGGTCTCTCCAGGCTCTTATAGAGTCCACTTACTGGAGGTGTAACTCGGTCTTCGCTTCTCATTACTTGAGAGACGTGAGGGTTACATATGAGAAGTGCTTCTCACTCGGAGCTTACGTATCTGCGGATTCAGTGCTGGGAAGAGGAGCCGAGGTTAATCCTACTTAGTTTAGCTTAGTTTTTTCTATTTTAGCTTTTGTGGTGTTTGTTTTTATGGTCGATTGGAAGAGGGTATAGGAAGAACCCCCCCTTTCAATTCCTAGCTCTAACATTGTTAGGATGGTCAGGTGGTCGGGATTGACTTTAGTTCTCCTCGTTGTTTGATAATTAAAAACCTAAAGCTCTGTCATGTAAGAGGGCTAGCCCCCATTGATATGATACAGGTCAAGGCTGTGTCATATAAGCGGGTCAGCCCCCATTGACACGATCCATATAGGCTCTGTCACATAAGCAGGCTACCCCCCATTGACATGATCCAGAAGGGCTATTCAGTTATAGGTCGCTACCTCGCTGAAGCTCTTGAGGCATGCAGACTCATAGACAGTAATCATGAAGTCTTCTGCCCAAACCAGGTAAGGAACCAAGGATTTATATCCTACAACATATGTTGTTTCCTGTTTTTATTTTGTAGTTAGCTGTCTCTGGCCCTCCACCAAGGCTGCCAATCAGCTAAGTATATATCTGCTGGGTAAGTTGCATGTACAAAAATGATATTGTTAAGATACAATAAAGTTTTGTACATACTTACCTGGCAGATATATACTTAGCTATAGACTCCGTTGTCCCGACAGAATTCAAAACTCGCAGCACACGCGACAGGTAGGTCAGGTGACCTACCATTCCCGCCGCTGGGTGGCGGGATCCGGAACCATTCCCGTTTTCTAATCAGATTTTCTCTTCCACCTGTCTCCTGAGGGGAGACTGGGTGGCCATTAATCGTATATATCTGCCAGGTAAGTATGTACAAAACTTTATTGTATCTTAACAATATCATTTTTGCAAGAATTTAGTCTGACTTGTAGCACAGTAATTGGATGTTTCATATAAGTAACTTACCAAGTAATTACTTGGCTAAATTAGGGTACGCGTACCAATAGGAACGCAAAAAATCATGGTTTTTTTCATTCTACAGACTGTGCCCATCCCACAAATAGCATGGGGAATGTGATATTTGTTCAGGTTATGAAGAAGTGGATGTAGTTTCATGTGATGTAAAGAAATGATAAATATCACAATACCATGCTGAGAAAATGGTCAGTAGATCTGGTGCGTACCTGTTATAAGGGCGTGTCCAATTTGTATGCTCTCCTGTCCATTAGGTACTCTTTCACTCGTAACTCTGAAGTTATTAAAGCTACACAAGTCTCCTTTGGATATGTTAGACTTCATTCATTGCTTTACTTGCTCATTATGTTTCAGTGAGTTTCAATTGCATTATCATAATTTCCATGAGACATTTATGGAAAAAAGTAATAAAAAAGCAAAATATATGTTTGATATTATGTTTCCATCATGTAAAACAACTTTATAGCATGAGTAACATCAAGACATAATGCACAAAATAGATAATTTGATAATGTAACTATAGGGGAAGGCATATACATATGAAAAATATAAAGAATATTGTCTGGAAAAAGGATTTTTTATTGGAATTTTTTTCAACAAAACATGGTATTATGGTATCCTATTCTTTGGAGTGTCACGTCTATATTAATTATACAGCTGGTAATTACATGAGATTAATTTTTCACACAAAAGTGATTATGAAAGAAAAATGAGCAAACTGCTAAGTTACTAGGACATTCTAATATATTCACTCTTACTGAATATGTTGAATATCTTGGGAGTAGACCTTCTTTTAAACTAGTCTTATTGAAAAGGATTGCTGGATCAGCTCCATTAATTTTGTATAGAGTCTTCTCTATTTTCCTTATTAAGGATTTCTTAATTCTACTGAAACTGTCAAGCAACGTGCCAAAGGGGATTGTCAAATCAAATCCGGTGTTTAGTCATATTGAATTATTTTTATTACTGCTATTAATACTACAAGTTTTCTCTCTCTCTCTCTCTCTCTCTCTCTCTCTCTCACGTTTCGCCCAGATCTGCCAGGGCATAATCACAGTGATGGTTGCTGGAGGACTGAATCTTGGTGGTGAGTCCTTCTCTTTATATCATGGTTGTGTGGGCGCTCACAGAAGCTCCTGCAGGACCCGGAGGATGCTCGACTTTTCATTGGTTGGTGGTCAGGCGTCTGAAACGCTCGAGGCTCGTTGACCTTCTCAGGTGTGTTGCGTCACCTGGAGCTGGGTTTTCATTGGCTGCGACTGTGGTGACGTAACTCCTGGTATTTCTTCCAACCTCTTCAATATTGGTCCCGTCCTGTTCACTGGTGTTATCGTCTGGAGGGTGGGGCTAGATACTTTTACAACATTTATTCAAGCTGACTCCGAGGAAGAGGTTGAAGCCCTTCGCCAGCAGTTCCTGCGTAACAAAGCCCTTGATTTCATAATTGAATTCAGCAGCGAAGATCGGCTCCCCTTCCTTGACGTCCTAATTACGAAGGCTACCCCAAAGATGACCACCACCGTCTACACCAAATCTACCAACTTGGGACTTTGCTTAAACGGAGAGAGTGAGTGTCCTGCAAGGTTCAAGACCACCACCATCAGGGCCTTTGTGAGGAGGACCCTAACGCACTGTTCAGTGTGGCAGGACACTCGCGCAGAACTGGATTGAGCCTCACAAATGATAATTAACAACGGTTACTCCAACAAGCTGATCAACAGGGAGATAAGAAATGGTACATGGAGGACGAAGAGAATAAAGAGAATCCCCCCTCTGAGGATGTACGAATTTTCTACAAGTCCTTCATGCACCACGTATACAAACAAGAGGAGAGATGCATCAAGAAGATTGTGGAAGAGAACGTCACCCCTGTGGAGGAAGGGAAGAGGCGCTCTTATAATCTATTATAAGAACCGAAGAACGAGACCTGGTTATGAGTAATAACCCCACTCTGCCTGCAGGAGACCCCCCGAAGCAGAATAACGTCATCTACCGGTACACATGCCCTATCCAAGGATGTCCTGGAGTCTATATCGGAATGACAACGTTACGACTGTCTAAGAGGATCTTGTCACACCCAGAACGGTGCCATCAAACACCACGCCCTCACTATCTCATCTTGGTGATGCGGATATGACACTTCTTCAATTTCTGGTATTATGTAGAAGCCATCACTTTTTTCTTTCAGAAATGACACTTCATACTCGTCTTCATCAACCTTTTATGACTGGCAATGTACACCTCAAATGGAAATGTCTTTCTACCTTGCCAGATGATGTTGCTTTTTTTACTTTTACTGCAACCCAAGAATCTACTTCGGGTTCATCAATGGTAATGCCAAAAGCAGAGTTGTCTCTTTCATAATTAAGCTTTCATCCGAACTGTCATGCAAACTCAGGTGTTCATCATTTGATGATTCACCTGCTCTACTATCACAGGAAGGGCCTGCCACTGCTTAACTAACTCTGGTGAGTTCTTTGTCTCCAGGCATATCCTCTTCATCACTTGTATCTTTTTCTACTCGTTTCTTCTTTCGTTGTGTTACAGAACCTTTCTTACTTGTTAATTTTGGTAGTTTTCTCTCTTCATCACCTGTATCTGTTTGTACTTTTTTCTTCTTTCTTTGTGTTATTGAACCTTTCCTGCCCATTGTTTTTGGTGTCCTCTCTTTGCCTAATTCTTTCTTTTCTTTCTCTTCCTTTATTTTTTCAAATTCTTTAACCATTTTCATTGATATGGAAAACACACTGCTCATCACATTTCTCATCACCTTTGGCCCTTTACCTGGTTGCTTCTGGGAAGAATTTATGAGTCATCATTGCTGGACTTACTGTGGATGGTGTGTCTTTAGACCTTTGTGTGTGTGTGTGTGTGTGGGGGGGGGGGGGGGGGGGGGGGTAATCAGTGTTTGGCTGGAATTTAGGTGTTCTTGCTGGTCTTTTTGAAACTCCCTTGGAGGAGAGGTGGCAGTAAAGGGCACACTTAAATACTGCTGTGATATATGTGCATAGCCTTTGTAATGCAATACTAAATCACATTGTGAACCTTTCATCTTGTACTTCTATTCCCTATCTTCACATGTGTCAGTAGTTGTTTGACATCCTCGATTTACTGTAAATGGAGGTATAATCTGACACGAGACCTCCTTAAAACCTCATTGGTCTATTCCTTCAAAAATTGTAGAAACGTGTTCACTTTGCGATGCAGCAGCTTCCACCTTAGTATAGTATGGGGCATCAGGATCAAAGGGCACCAGGCCACATTTCCTAAATCATGCCTTTATATTTGCTGGTGTGACATACCTTTGATACACAGGAAAAAAGGCTTTGGCAAAGTTAACTTGGGATATTATTTCATCACTGTTTATGACTTCCCATTCTTTACTTTCCTTGTTCCATCCTTTTTTCAAAGGACCAAAGTACTTGGCTATCTCGCTTTTCCATTTTTTCCTTCGTGGCAAAAAACCTTTATTTATACATATACTATATATATATATATATATATATATATATATATATATATATATATATATATATATATATATCTATATGTATATGTATATATATATATATATAATTACAGTAGTACCTCGAGATATGAAATTAATCCGTTCCGAGGCACCCTTCGTATCATGAGGTTTTCGTATCTTGGACCACATTTTATATGTAAAATGGCTAATCCGTTCCAAGCCCTCCAAAAACACCCCAGTAAATTATATTTCCAGGCCTAAAACACATGTTCTAGGGTTACGACGGCGATCCGACGGAAGAAATACAGTGGACCCCCCGTATTCGCGGGGGATGTGTACCAGACACACACACACACACACACACACACACACACACACACACACACACACCCACACACACACCCCGCCCGAATAGTTAGAATCCGCGAATGTTTGGAACCCCCCTCTAAAAATGCTCATAAACTATCTTGAACGTACAAACATCAAAGTATCCCTTAATCACCATCCTTCATCAAATATACATAAAATATCCTATTATGGTTCATATTAATCTTTGAAATATTATTAATACTATTTTAAAGTAAATCTTACATTTTATGTTTATACATAAATACATACTATGTACATACTGAATGACTTAGTTACGTATGTGAAAATAATTCAGTCCCCCCATAAGTATTCAGTCATGCACGTTTTCTTTCATACTGTTACTATTTGAGACATCCATTTTCTTTTTATAATGGAACAAGGGAATGTGAAATCACAAATACCAAATGTCTACTTAAAGTATTATCCTACATCAAATATACCATTGAATTGGTAATATTAATATCATTTTAAAGTAATCTTAAACATTTTACCATTAGAAATATATAAACAGCCAATAGCAGAGAGAGAGAGAGAGAGAGAGAGAGAGAGAGAGAGAAGAGAATGTTATTGTTACTGTTTAATCTCATTAAACGTAATATTATTTGTAAAACTAGTACTGTATATTATTATTTTACTATAAAATGTAGTAATGTCCTTAAAGATATACTTATTAGTACATTACACTTCCAGCCCCAAATCAGAGGGGTGAGGAGTGTTACCACTAGCGCATGCTAGTATCTCGTGTGGAGAGAGAGAGAGAGAGAGAGAGAGAGAGAGAGAGAGAGAGAGAGAGAGAGAGAGAGAGAGGGGGTCCTCATTATTTAAAAGAGTGAAGTGGATAGATTATTGTACTTCTTTAAAATACTATCACATATGAATTTTGAATATAGTTATATTACTATTATTATTATTATGCAAAAAATATTAATAAACATACACATGTACCATAGAAATTCTCTCATCTCAGTAAGAGAGAGAGAGAGAGAGCGAGGGGAGAGAGAGAGACGAGAGAGAGAGATGAGAGGAAGAGAGAGGAGAAGGAGAGAAGACGAGAGGAGAGAGAGAGTTTACATTACTATCCTGAGATATGGCATTACAGTTGTGGACCCCAGCCAACTCGGCTTGCTACTGGAGTTCCAAGAGAAAGATGCGGGGTAAAATGCATTTTCTTTCATTCTTACATTTAATTTTATATTTATAAAACTAAAATCTTGCTAATTCACTTTAGTATTTTCTTTAATGAATTTATATTATTGCTGTTTACATTAATATTGATATTTGAAAATTAGTAAATCATCATCCAAAAAACATACATCGCTTTGAGAGAGAGAGAGAGAGAATTATCGTAGTACAATATTGTAAAATACTTCACAATTTTTTTATTAAATGTATTGCATGTACTCATTTCAAATAAATTTAATGAGTAAACCATTACTCTAATAAACAAACAAAAAAAAGAGCTTCCAAATTCTTCTTTTACATCCAGCACTTACGAGTATCGAACGATCGCCAAGCAATCACTTTATACAGTAAGCCATAAATTTTCATTCTCTCTCTTCAACTACTGAAACTACCAAACAGTATAAAAACCATTCATTTCTATTCTTTATTCTGTCTTTACCTAATGTTTTTTTTTATTAAATGTGTTGCATGAATAAGTTTTTCAATTTACAGCATCCTTTTACCAATAGAATACTTAAAGCACAAGGGGTAGATGCTGACCAATAGGAGAGCAGGATCTTATGGGGTGACTAGCATCAGGAACCAATGGGAGAGCGGGAGGATGGTGGCGAGTTTACTCAGCTGGCGGCGCGGGAGTTTTTTAAAATTTTAAATGTTCTCGGTGGTCTGGGCGAATCTCGGGACTTACAGCAACAACCTTTCGTATCTTGAAAACTTTTCGTATGTAAAGCTGTAAAATTTTTCGTATTTGCTTTTGTATCTTGAGTTTTTCCTAAGTTGAGCCTTTCGTATGTCGAGGCACCACTGTATATAAGTAAATATATATATACAGTGGTCCCCCCGTATTCGTGGGGGATGCGTACCAGACCCTACAGCGAATAGTTAGAATCCGCAAATGTTTGGAACTCCTATAAAAACGCTAAAAACAGCCTATTTTGTTAGTCAAAACTTAAGAAAAACCACTAAAAATTTTCATACTTGGTTTTTTTAATAGTTTTATCACAAAAAGTGCATTTTATGATGAAATTGATAACAAAAACCAGGAATTCATAGAAAAATATACCGCGAATGTGTGAGTACGCGAATACGGGGGGGTCCACTGTAAATAAATTTCATGGTAATAAGTTGTATATGCCTCCTTGTTTTTTCAAAATGTATTTTTTCTGGATGAAGCATCTGTTGACTGCATGTGTATCCTCCAAGGTGTGGCTGCCTAAAAATTCGCTTATAATGCCCTCAGGCGTTTCTTCTTTTCTGTAGAGTGAAATCGACCTTATTGCTAATCTTGTAGTGTTTTTTTTTTTTTTTTTTGGATATTAAGCCTACATGGACTATGTTTTCCCTCTGTAAGATCAGTTGTGCCTGAGTATAGGGTCGAACTAGACCAAAAGTGCTTGGCTATCTCGCTTTTCATTTTTTTTCCTTCGTGGCAAAACCCTTTATTTATACATAACATCACGTTTTATATACTTCCTGATCAAGTTATTCATTATATATATATATATATTTGCGGGGGATGGGTACCAGACACCCTCGTGAATAGTTTGAACTCCCCTCTAAAAATGCCTGTATCTGCCTATTTTGAAAGTTCAGATACCAAATGTATGCTTGTAGTATCATCCTACATCAAATATACCATTGAATTGGTATTATTAATATAATTTCAAAGTCATCTTAAACATTTTACCATTAGAAATATATAAGAGAGAAAGAGAGAGAGAGAGAGAGAGAGAAACTCCTTATGATAAATACATATATCTTTTCCAGAGAAGAGAGAAAGAGAGGACTGAACAATTATGCTTGTCTGTATATCAATTCTTTTGCTGAGAGAGAGAGAGAGAGAGAGAGAGTGATGGTAATTGCTTCATAGCAAAGGAAGGAAAGGAGAATGCATTTTCGAGAAATTCGGCAGCAAGGAGGCATTAGCGCAATGTGTTGGAGGTGCCTGTTATCATGATGGTTCTAGAATCGGCAGGAGTCTTGTGGATCTTGTTGGTATGTGAGAAATGCCGTGATTTCTGATACAATACCTCGTCTAGATTCATCTAAGAAATTCTAGCAATCTCAGGAACCTGTGACGCGCCGTAGGCCTCACCCCCGGGATGCCGTATAAATACGACGGAGGAAGTAAGAGCAAACAGTGATCGTAGAAGAAGGAAGAGATCGTAAAAGAGAGAGATCACCAGTTAGTAAGAGCCACAGATCAGATTGTCAGTGAGAGATCAGCAGCAGTGATTGTCAGAGAGAGACTAGAGACGAAGGAACCGACAAAGTATCAATCAAAAGAAGAGTTGTTCGAGAGTTGGTCGGATATTGGTCTAGTCGTCTTTGGGAGTGGACGGCCGTGTTTTCTCGACGTCGAGCAGACTTCAGAGAAGAAAAGGTACTGCTACAGGTTTTGGGGAGTTCCTGCATTTCAAGTAGACTAGTTTCTGCAATACGGAGTCAAGATGACGACTGCAATTGCCGCTCTACATTTATGGAGCCAGCGCATCGAATTACCAAATTGACTAGCAAGTATTTGAATTGCCTCACTGTTCCCCCAGTACATGCAGTGTAAGATTCTAATCTTTTTATGTAAATAGGAGATACCATTCTGCATTTACCTTTGTTAGTAAGCTTGTAAATAAACCTTTGTTGTGTTAGTGTTTCTTTCTATATTTGTATCCCCAGGTTCAACTGTTGGTTTTGAAATATTTTTTTTTTATTATTCCATATCGAACCTGGAGCGGACCTCTCTCAGAGGCCGTAACACTGTGTTGACATTTTCCAGGATATTTCGACACCGTAACATTGTCTCTGAGATCTCAGGATCCGTAACATTGTGGCGACCTTGCCAGAATATCAACACTTTAACAGTTTGGAACAGGGAGAATATAGAAAGAATCAGAATGAGTGAGATGGTGAAAGAGTTTATTGAGTCTGGTAAGCTACTAGGTCTAGAGGGGAATGATCTCCGTGAGTATGTTGAGAAGAAAGAAAGAGAAAAGTATGAGAGAGATGAAATAGCGACAGAGAGAGAGGAAAGAGCAGCTGAGAGGGAAATGCAGCAAGAGAAAGAGAGAGAAGCGATGAAAATGCAGCAAGAGAGAGAAGTAATGAAAATGCAGCAAGAGAGAGAAATGTTGGTAATGCAGCAGGAAGAGAGAGAGAAAGAACATAGCATGAGTTGGAAATTGCTCGGTTAAGGGAAAGTACTCGTGACTAACGGACAGGCGAAACCGAACTCGGAGTTGGTAGGTTAGGTATCAGTTTAGTGTTGAAATTAGTACCAAAGTTTGATGAGGAAGATGTTACGACATATTTCATGTGTTTTGAGAAGTTAATGGAACGAGTAGGTTCTCCTAAAGAAACGTGGACTTTATATTTGCAGTCAGTTTTGAGTGGTAGGGCGCTTACTTTGTATAGTTGCATGTCTAAGGAGGAATGTGATAATTACGATATCGTGAAAGAAACTATTCTTAGCGCGTATAGGTTAGTACCAGAGGCATACCGTAAGAAATTTAGAAATTTGAGAAAGGATGAAAATATTACGTATGTAGAATACGGTAAGAAGTTAGAAAGGCTGTTTTTTGATTGGTTAACTTCTGCTAAGGTTGAGGATTTTGATAGTTTGAAGAACTTAGTGTTGTTAGAAAACTTCAAAGATAACGTATCCCCTGAGATTAAGCTTTATATAGAGGATAGGCGAGAAGTATCTTTTGCAGGAGCAACTAGGCTAGCTGACGAATATAGTCTAACTCATAATTTGAGTGTTAGTAAGAAACGAAATGATCCTTCGTCTGGTAGAGTACAAAGCAGTAAAGGTTTCAGTCCTAGTAATAGCAATATGAGTAAAAGTGACTATTCCTGTTATACATGCGGAAAACCTGGTCATACATCAAAGGTTTGTAAGAGTAAAGTGGCATCTAGTGGCTCAGAATTAACTTGTTTCCGATGTAATGGGAAAGGGCATTTAGCGAGGAATTGTGCAGTATAAAGGAAGGACGGTAAGAAACCAGTGTCTCTAGTTAACCTTTCATCAAGTAGGGATGATGTGATGAGAGAAACTAGGAAAGTTTTTGGTGAATTTCTGTCAGAAGGCTTAGTTTCCTCTCTTGGAGGAGTAGATTCGAGAGAAGTGGTCTTGCTTCGAGACACAGGGGCCGCTGTATCACTGATAAGGAGTGTGTGTGTGCCGAACAGGGCAGAAATCAATATGGAAGAGAAAGTCATGTTAGGTGGATTTCTTAACACTTGTGTTCTTTGTCCTTTGTTGAAGTTGAATTTAGAAAGTCAGGTAGTGTCAGGAGAAGTGAAACTTGCTGTTGTGGACAGTTTGCCCGTTGAAGGCGGCGACATTATTGTCGGTAACAACTTAGCTTTATCCAAGAATGTGAATCCTGTTGTGAGGAATATTCCAGTGCCTGAAATGGTAGTAACTAGGTCGGGTTTAGATACAGACGAAGACTACTGTCATAATTTGTTCGTGGATTCGAACGAGAGTGAGTTCGTGGATTCGAACATGAGTGAGTTCGTGGATTCGAACGAGTGTGATAGAGGTAGCGAGGTTGATCTTGGCATGAGTGTGGCTGAGAGACATAACTCTATCGTGGACAGTGATAGCCAAGCGGAAGGTGTAGCTGTCGGAAGTAACGTCGTAAATATACAGGTATCTAGTCCTAGTTACGGTGATGAATTAGGCTTTAACATTTTGGATAAGGATGAGCTAGTCAAGTTGCAGAGAGAGGATGAGACACTAACCCGAATTTTTGAATGTGAGCTGGATGATGATCTCGATGATGTGTGTAAGGAAACTTTTTGTGTAAAGGACGAAGTTTCGTGTCATGTTTGTCCGAAGTCAGGTAGTGAAAGGCGAATCACAGAAAAATTCGTAGTTTCTAGGAAGGCTTATGAATTAATTTTGAAGTTAGCACATGATGAGCAAGGACATTTGGGAGTAAATAAAACTTTCAAGTGTATTAGTAGGGCGAACTTTTGGCCTAAGATGAAAAATGACATGAAGAGATATGCTTTAAGCTGTTATGAATATCAAATTGCAGGGAAACCGATTCAAGTAATTCCTAGAGTTCAGTTGTGTAATATTCCTTCAGTAGGCTTATCTTTTGACAATGTAATTATAAATATGTTCAGAACTTTGCCTAGAAGTAAGGGTAGAGATGATTGCATAACTAATCTTGAGTATTATAAAAACAATCTAAGAGATGTTTGGCAGTTAGCGGAGGAGAACGGGAGCGCTTGGCATTTAGCGAAAGAAAATCCGAACGGAAGTCAAGGGGGAACTGAAGGAAAGCTTGATCTGAGATCAAACAAGAGAAGTTTGTGTGTATGAGATAAAGTTTTACTACTAGTCTCAAGAGAAGTCCCTTTTTACCTTATAAGTTCGAAGGTCCTTTTTCAGTGTTAGAGGAGAGAGGAAATATATATCATAGAATTAATGTGGGGTAAGAGTAGAGCAAAGTCAGTAAATGTAAATTTGCTTCAGAATTATAAACAACGCCCCGTGCCATGGCCTCCGCCCGTGTAACAGTGTTACTGAGTGAGATTAATTTTGAGAAAGACACAAGAGGTGTCTTAGTCTTTCAAAGTTTTGAGCAGAGTTCAGAAAACGGAAAAAGTAAGAGAGAAGGCTAATGTATTAGCTGATAGCCTTTCTAGAGTTTTCTCGGAATGAGTAGCCTAATAACCGTTTTTCTGTTATCGCATGAGTGAGTGTGTGAGTGGGGAAGTGTGCGTGTTTGACTGTATTAAAGCTTTATGCAGAATTGTTTCCCCGCTGTTTAATTCTTGCTTCTCTTTAGAAAAAAATAAAATCAGTTGATTTCATTTTTTTTCCTCTTTTGGGGGGGGTGTGTGATGGTAATTGCTTCATAGCAAAGGAAGTTAAAGGAAAGGAGAATGCATTTTCGAGAAATTTGGCAGCAAGGAGGCGTTAGCGCAATGTGTTGGAGGTGCCTGTTATCATGATGGTTCTAGAATCGGCAGGAGTGTTGTGGATCTCGTCGGGACGTGAGAAACGCCGCGATTTCTGATGCAATACCTCGTCTAGATTCATCTAAGAAATTCTAGCAATCTCGGGAACCTGTGACGCTCGCTGTAGGCCCCGCCCCCGGGATGCCGTATAAATACGACGGAGGAAGTAGGAGCAAACAGTGATCGTAGAAGAAGGAAGAGATTGTAAGAGAGAGATCACCAGTTAGTAAGAGCCACAGATCAAATTATATCAGTGAGAGATCAGCAGCAGTGATCGTCAGAGAGAGACTAGAGACAAAGGGACCGACGAAGTATCAATCAAAAGAAGAGTTGTTCGAGAGTTGGTCGGATATTGGTCTAGTCGTCTTTGGGAGTGGACGGCTGTGTTTTCTCGAAGTCGAGCAGACTTCAGAGAAGAAAAGGTCCTGCTACAGGTTTTGGTGAGTTCCTGCCTTTCAAGTAGACTAGTTTCTGCAATGCGGAGTCAAGAGGACGACTGCAATTGCCGCTCTACATTTATGAAGCCAGCGCGTCAAATTACCAAATTGACTAGCAAGTATTTGAATTGCCTCACTGTTCCCCCAGTACATGCAGTGTAAGATTCTAATCTTTTTATGTAAATAGGAGATACCATTCTGCATTTACCTTTGTTAGTAAGCTTGTAAATAAACCTTTGTTGTGTAGTGTTTCTTTCTATATTCGTATCCCCAGTTTCAACTGTTGGTGTTGAAATATTTTTTTTTTATTATTTCATATCGAACCTGAAGTGGACCTCTCTCAGAGGCTGTAACACTGTGTCGACCCTTTCCAGGATATTTCGACACCGTAACATTGTCTCTGAGATCTCAGGATCCGTAACAGAGAGAGAGAGAGAAATACCAATTGTATACGTATACCTTATATAACATCCTACATCAAATTTACCTTTAATAATTATCAAATTTATGTATTAATCTTAGAGATTGTATTAATATAATTCCAAAGTAATCCTAAACATTAGTACCATTAAAGGTATGTACATACATATGTACATATAACACTTGCAGCCAAGAGAGAGAGAGGGAGAGAGTTGTCTTTACAGTATTTAAAAGCGTGAAATAGAAAGATTATTGTATTTAAGATACTCACATATGAATTTTGTATTTACAGTTATAGTATTATTATTATACATAATATAGTATTATTATTGGAAAATATTAATAATAAAATATTACATACATATACCATAAAAATGATCTGATCTCAGTGAGAGAGAGAGAGAGAGAGAGAGAGAGAGAGAGAGAGAGAGAGAGAGAGATTGCATGAAAATCATTAAATTTGTTGACCATTGTATGGCACCGTTACTTGACATGTTTGACAGCTTCCCAGCTCCAAGCGTCACTGGAGTTATGAGAAGGTAGGGAATCTGATACAGAAAAAGACAAAGGGAAGAATTTTAATTTGAAATTAATTGTTATTATTATTATTATTATTATTATTATTATTATTATTATTATTATTATTTGATAATATAAATAAACATATGCATCTACCATAAAAATTCACTCATCTCGGTAAGAGAGAGGAGTTATCCTTACCAAGTGAATTGGAAAGGTCATTTTTATCTCTCTAAAATACTACCACATACGAATTTTGTAATTACAGTTTTATTATTATTATTATTATTATTATTATTATTATTATTATTATTATTATTATTATTAACAACAGAAAATATCAATAAACATTTTACATACCAGTACCATAAAAATTCTTTCATCTTGGTAAAAGTGTGTGTGTGTGTGTATTTATCTGTTCTCAAAGAAAATACAACACTTCCAGCAAAACAGAGGGAGGGAATTACCACTATGACATACATATCTTGTGTGGCGAGAGAGAGAGAGGAGGAGTTATCCTTAATTAAAAGAGTGAAATGGATAGATTATTATATTTCTTAAAAATACTATCACATAATATGAATTTTTTAATTACTGTTATATTAATGTTATTATTATTATTATTATTTTTTTGCTCTATCACAGTCCTTTAGTTTGACTGGGTGGTATTTATAGTGTGGGGTTCTGGGTTGCATCCTGCCTCTTTAGGAGTCCATCACTTTTCTTACTATGTGCACCGTTTCTAGGATCACACTCTTCTGCATGAGTCCTGGAGCTACTTCAGCCTCTAGTTTTTCAAGATTCCTTTTCAGGGATCTTGGGATCGTGCCTAGTGCTCCTATGATTATGGGTACGATTTCCACTGGCATATCCCATATCCTTCTTATTTCTATTTTCAGATCTTGATACTTATCCATTTTTTCCCTCTCTTTCTCTTCAACTCTGGTGTCCCATGGTATTGCGACATCAATGAGTGATACTTTCTTCTTGACTTAGTCAATCAATGTCACGTCTGGTCTATTTGCACGTATCACCCTATCTGTTCTGATACCATAGTCCCAGAGGATCTTTACCTGATCATTTTCTATCACTCCCTCAGGTTGGTGCTCGTACCACTTATTACTGCAAGGTAGCTGATGTTTTTTGCACAGGCTCTAGTGGAGGGCTTTTGCTACTGAATCATGCGTCTTTTTGTACTGGTTCTGTGCAAGTGGTAGGCATTCGCTTGCTATGTGGTTTATGGTTTCATTTTTCGTATTGCACTTCCTACATATGGGAGAGATGTTATTTCCATCTATCGTTCTTTGAACATATCTGGTTCTTAGGGCCTGATCTTGTGCCGCTGTTATCATTTCTTCAGTTTCCTTCTTGAGCTCTCCCCTCAGTAGCCATTGCCATGTGCCATCGCTGGCTAGTTCTTTGTCTGTCTCATGTATTGTCCATGCGTTGGTTTATTGTGCGAGTCCTATGTTCTGTTTGTCATTCTCCTGTCTCTGTATATTTCTGGGTCTTCGTCTACTTTTATTAGTCCTTCTTCCCATGCACTCTTTAGCCACTCGTCTTCACTGGTTTTCAGATATTACCCCAATGCACTGTTCTCGATGTTGATGCAGGCCTCTATACTTAGTAGTCCTCTCCCTCCTTCCTTTCGTTTTATGTATAGTCTGTCCATATTTGCTCTTGGGTGTAGTGCTTTGTGTATTGTCATATGTTTCCTGGTTTTTTTTTATCTATGCTGCAGAGTTCTGCCTTCGTCCATTCCACTATTCCTGCGCTGTATCTGATTACTGGCACTGCCCATGTGTTTATGGCTTTTATCATATTTCCGGCGTTGAGTTTTGACTTAAGTATCACCTCGAGTCTCTGCATATATTCTTTCCTGATCGTGTCCTTCATCTCTTAGTGTTTTATATCCCCTCCTTCCATTATTCCCAGGTATTTGTATCCAGTGTCATCTATGTGTTTCATGTTGCTGCCATCTGGTAGCTTTATCTCTTCAGTTTTCGTTACTTTGCCTTTTTGTATGTTGACTAAGGTGCATTTTTCTATTCTAAACTCCATCTTGATGTCCCCAGATACAATCCTTACAGTCTGGATTAGGTTATCTATTTCCTTGATGCTCTTACCATACAGCTTGATGTCGTCCATGAACATCAGATGGTTGATTCTGTTGCCTCTTTTCTTGAGTTGGTACCCGGCATCCATCTTCTGTAGTACTTTTGTCATGGGAATCATGTCTACTACGAAGAGAAGTGGGGAGAGTGAGTCGCCCTGGAAGATCCCTCTCCTGATATTAACCTCTGTTAGTCTTATTCCAGAGCTTGTAAGTATTGTATTCCAGTTGCGCATTGTATTTTTGAGGAAGCTGATGGTGTTTTTCTCTGCCCCATATATTTTCAGGCATTCTATTAGCCATGTGTGTGGTATCATGTCGAAGGCTTTCTTATAGTCTATCCATGCCATGCTTAGGTTGGTTTTCCTTCTCCTACTGTTCTTCATTACCATTTTGTCTATCATGAGGTGGTCTTTTGTGCCCCTACACTTCCTTCTGCAGCCTTTTTGTTGGTGGGGGATGGTGTTTGTCTCCTCTAGGTAGTTGTATAGCCTTTCACTGATGATACCTGTTAGTAACTTCCACATTATTGGTAGGCAGGTGATAGGCCTGTAGTTACTGGCTATATTTCCCTTACTCTTGTCTTTTTGTACTAAGGATGTTCTTCCTGTGGTCATCCATTTGGGTGCATTGTGATTTGAGATACAATGCTGGAGTTGTTCTGCTATTCGTGGGTGTAGGGCCTTGAAGTTTTTGAGCCAGTATCCATGGACTTCATCGGGACCTGGGGCTTTCCAGTTTGGCATTTTCTTTAGTTGGTGTCTTACTGTGTCTGACCTGATCTCTGTGAATCTTTGTTTTATTCTCCCTGTTTCTTCTTCCTTGACTTCCTGGAGCCCCCAGTGTGTCTTACTTGGTTCGGCTTCAGGAATTTCTTGGTGGTTGTCTTCCCCTCCTAGTTGGCTGTATAGTCTTTTCTGGTTGGTTCCAAATAGTTTGTTCTGTTGGTATCCCTTATTCCTGTTCATGTACCATTCGATCTTATGTGCTTTAGCCTTAAGCCTCTGTTTTATATCTTCTATTGTGTTGTTTAGTTCCCTCTCTTGTACTTTGAATTTCTCGTTGAGTTCCTCCCTTGTTTTCTTGCTTCTTAGCCTTTTTATTATTATTATTACAATTTTTTTTTTTTTTTTTTTTTTGCTCTATCACAGTCCTCCAATTCGACTGGGTGGTATTTATAGTGTGGGGTTTCGGGTTGCATCCTGCCTCCTTAGGAGTCTATCACTTTTCTTATTATGTGCGCCGTTTCTAGGATCACACTCTTCTGCATGAGTCCTGGAGCTACTTCAGCCTATAGTTTTTCAAGATTCCTTTTCAGGGATCTTGGGATCGTGCCTAGTACTCCTATGATTATGGGTACAATTTCCACTGGCATCCCCATATCCTTCTTATTTCTATTTTCAGATCTTGATACTTATCCATTTTTTCTCTCTCTTTCTCTTCAACTCTGGTGTCCCATGGTATTGCGACATCAATGAGTGATACTTTCTTCTTGACTTTGTCAATCAACGTCACGTCTGGTCTATTTGCATGTATCACCCTATCTGTTCTGATACCATAGTCCCAGAGGATCTTTGCCTGATCGTTTTCTATCACTCTTCAGGTTGGTGCTCGTACCACTTATTACTGCAAGGTAGCTGGTGTTTCTTGCACAGGCTCCAGTGGAGGGCTTTTGCCACTGAATCATGCCTCTTTTTGTACTGGTTCTGTGCAAAGTGCCGGGCATTCGCTTGCTATGTGGTTTATGGTTTCATTTTTTGTATTGCACTTCCTACTTATGGGAGAGATGTTATTTCCGTCTGTCGTTCTTTGAACATATATGGTTCTTAGGGCCTGATCTTGTGCAGCTGTTATCATTCCTTCAGTTTCCTTCTTGAGCTCTCCCCTCAGTAGCCATTGCCATGTGTCATCGCTGGCTAGTTCTTTAGTCTGTTCTGATTGTCCATGCATTGGTTTGTTGTGCCAGTCCTCTGTTCTGTTTGTCATTCTCCTGTCTGTATATTTCTGGGTCTTCGTCTACTTTTATTAGTCCTTCTTCCCATGCACTCTTTAGTCACTCGTCTTCACTGGTTTTGCAGATATTGCCCCAGTGCTCTGTTCTTGACGTTGACGCTGTCCTCTATACTTAGTAGTCCTCTCCCTCCTTCCTTTCGTGTTATGTATAGTCTGTCCGTATTTGCTCTTGGGTGTAGTGCTTTGTGTATTGTCATATGTTTCCTGGTTTTCTGATCTATGCTGCAGAGTTCTGCCTTCATCCATTCCACTATTCCTGCGCTGTATCTGATTACTGGCACTGCCCATGTGTTTATGGCTTCTATCATATTTCCGGCGTTGAGTTTTGACTTGAGTATGGCCTTGAGTCTCTGCATATGCTCTTTCCTGATCGTGTCCTACATCTCTTGGTGTTTTATATCACCTCCTTGAATTATTCCCAGGTAATTTGTATCCAGTCTCATCTATGTGTTTGATGTTGCTCCCATCTGGTAGCTTTATCCCTTCAGTTCTCGTTACTTTGCCTTTTTGTATGTTGACTAAGGCGCGTTTTTCTATTCCAAACTCCATCCTGATGTCCCCAGATACAATCCTTAGAGTCTGGATTAGGGTATCTATTTCCTGATGCTCTTACCGTACAGCATGATGTTGTCCATGAACATCAGATGGTTGATTCTGTTGCCTTTTTCCTTGAGTTGGTACCCGGCATCCATCTTCTGTAGTACTTTTGTCATGGGAATCACGGCTACTACGAAGAGTAGTGGGGACAGTGAGTCTCCCTGGAAGATCCCTCTCCTGATATTGACCTCTGCTAGTCTTATTCCAGAGCTTGTAAGTATAGTACGTATTCCAGTTGCGCATTGTATTTTTGAGGAAGCTGATGGTGTTTTTCTCTGCCCCATATATTTTCAGGCATTCTATTAGCCATGTGTGTGGTATCATGTCGAAGGCTTTCTTATAGTCTATCCATGCCATGCTTAGGTTGGTTTTCCTTCTCCTACTGTTCTTCATTACCATTTTGTCTATCAGGAGGTGGTCTTTTGTGCCTACACTTCCTTCTGCAGCCTTTCTGTTGGTGGGGGATGGTGTTTGTCTCCTCTAGGTAGTTGTATAGCCTTTCACTGATGATACCTGTTAGTAACTTCCACATTATTGGTAGGCAGGTGATAGGCCTGTAGTTACTGGCTATATTTCCCTTACTCTTGTCTTTTTGTACTAAGGATGTTCTTCCTGTGGTCATCCATTTGGGTGCATTGTGATTTGAGATACAATGCTGGAGTTGTTCTGCTATTATTATTATTATTATTATTATTATTATTATTATTATTATTATTTGAAAGTATTAAAAACATATAGTACATATACTATAAAAATTCTTGAGTCTCGGTAAATGAGGAGAGAGAAAGAGAGAGAGAGAAATTGCATGAACACTTGGTGGCAACAACACAACAGCTCCTCCTCCCCCCTCCAGTCCCATTACTTGATAATTGACAGCTTTAGTACCTGGAGTTAGAGAGAGAAGACTGGGATTTCCTTCAGTCTTACATAGTTTTTGAAATTTATAAACTAAATGCTTTCTACGTAATTCACATTAGTATTTTCTTTAATGAATTTATATTATTGCTGTATACATTAATATTAATATTTGAAAATACAGTGGTACCTCAAGATACGAAATTAATCCGTTCTGAGGCGGCCTTCGTAAAATGAGTTTTTCGTATCTTGGAACACATTTTACATGTAAAATGGCTAATCCGTTCCAAGCTCTCCAAAAACACCCCATTAAATTTTATAATAAAGCTAAATTGACCTATAAACAATGAAACATTACAACAATTTGGACCATTCAATACCTAAATTAAGTAAAAAAATGCAAAACCTGTAAATAAAATTTATATTAATGTACAAGAAATATTATTACTGTAACGTAAAATGTGGAAGCTTACCTTTCGAGTGAGCCTATCTCCGAAAGTGGCGGCAGAGGAGGAGGACAAACGGCCAGATAAGCGTTACGTACGTACACGTTAACTTTACGGAATTCCACATTAAAAAATTTAAAGGAAAAAACTTATAAAACTAAAATTTACAAAACACATTAAGGGGGCCGGCCAGAACCCCTATATATGGTGGTATAGGGCAAAAAATGCAAAGTCATGAAAAAATTCATGGAGCTTCATATGGCAATTGAGAATACGTATACGAAATATTTCGTCAAAATTCCTCTTACTTTCGTAGTTACAGGGTAATTAGTAAACATAACTCAATAAGCCTAAAACATTCATCTGTACAAGAAAATGCAATATTTCTTCTGTTATCGTAAATTTTAATAATCATTGGCAAAGAAATTGTGAGAAATGGCATCTGTAGAGATTCCGTGGCTCGCAGAAGCGAGTATCTGTCTGGGCCTGGTCTGGTTCAACCATGAATCAGTAGGAACACAGACTTCAAGTAGACTACACGTTCGAGTTTCACCTTGTGACATTCGCTTGCATTTACGTATGTTTATGTATATTTCGGCAAGAAGTTCATCATGCCAATGAGGAAAAGACAAGAAAAATATCTCACTAACATACAGACGAAGAAAAATTGCTCAAGTATTATTACAGAATATCGTAATATACGCATAGTTAGTGAAGAGAGAGGGGAGGGTTGCCTAGTAACGCCCCCTTCTTGCCTGACAGCACACGTCACACTGTGCCCAAGGCTACGATCTTTGAGCAAAGAGATCTTCATTTATGATAAATAACATAGTTTGGTTTTTTAATACCCAAAATGGAATATGAAATTCATAATAATCATGATTTATTAAATTGTCTTTGTAAAAAGAGTACACCTTCGAGTTTCACCTCTTGACATTCTCTTGCATTCACGTTTGTTTATCTTTGTTTCGGCAAGAATGTCATCATGCCAAAGAGGAAAATATAAGGAAAACATCTCACGCTAACATACAGAAGAAAATTCGCTGTAATAAGCCGAGTTAGTGAAGGGGGGAGAGGGGATTACGTAGGAAGGAGTGCCCCATCTTGCCTCAAGCAGTGCCCCAGGCTACGATATATGAGCAAAGGGATCATCATTTATGATTAAATTATGATAAATAAAATAGTTTTGGTTTATTAATACACAAAAAAGAAATATGCATTCATAATAATCATTATTTATTAACATTGTCTTTATAGAAATACGAAGGAAAACTTTGAACGCCCGTATCTCAAAACTATACTTATTGACCTTCAAAATCTATCTCCTCACTTAATTTTAAAGCTATAACGTTGGAATTTGGTATATAACTCAGAAAGACGTTATAGAACAATCAAATAAGAGCCCTTTTTTCCAATTTTTGTTTTGTCTTTTTTTTTATAAATTTTTTTCTCGTGATTTATAGGGTTTATTTTTTTCCATATTGAAAAATTCATATCTAGCAAAAAAAATGACTTTTAGAAAAAAAAAACTCCATTTGATTGGAGGTCTACATCAGGTCTATGTATGGTAGTAATCCCAGATCTTAATATTAAATATCAAGGGAGGAGATAGAATTTGAAAAATGGTTATTTTCGGGATAAATTGCCCTGGCGTCACAAAACCGAAGGTCAGAGGCGAAAATCATATGCGGTTTGGAGATGTCCCAAGTCACCTTATTAAGTGGTATGAATGTCAAAGTCCTGTCGTTAAAAAACGGCATTAGCCGGCCGGCCCCCTTAACAAAATGTAACACTTAACTTACAAAAATCTACAAATTACATTTTTTTTTTTTTTTTTTCAACTTCATCACCACTTTCAACGTTCTGTTTTTCATCACTTGGTTCTTCCTTTTTGCTTTCAACTTTCTGTTTTTTATCACTTGGTTCTTCCTTTTTGCTTACTCCTGCTAATGCTGAAGGCCTCTTAGAAAAAAATCACGATCCAAGGAAGATTGCTTCTGCCTACTTTTCACAATGTTCCTGAAACGACTGGCAAACGTCATCGAACTGCACAAGTATACGACCTGTGTGAGCCTTTTCGGGGTGTCTTTTTTCGATAAACGATTGCACTTTATGAATAGTGCCTAGAATATCCTTAATTTCTGCCGTTGTCATAGGCTCCTCCTCCTCTTCCTCGCCGCTGCTAGAGAACTCCTCTCGAACGACGTTATGTTGCATGGCCTCCAACTCCTTCAGGTCATCCGTCGTAAGCTCCTCTTTGTGCTCTTCGAGAAGGTCGTTGATGTCGTCCTCGTCGACGACCAGCCCCATGGACTTGCCGAGTGCAACAATCTCGTCAAGATCTGGTTCCAAAACAGTTTCGGGATCGTCAACTGTTTCTGACTCTGCAGCACCAGCTTCGCCCACGTCGAATCCTTCGAAGTCTTGGGCGGATACGGCATCAGGCCAGAGTTTCCTCCACGAGGAATTCAAGGTTCGCCTCGAAACCTCCTGCCAAGCTTGGTCGATGAGTCGGATGCAAATGACGATGTCGAAATGCTCCTTCCAAAATTGACGCAAGGTGAGGTTTGTGGTATCGGTGATGTCGAAACATCTCTTGAAAAGATGTTTCGTGTACAGCTTCTTAAAGTTCGCTATCACTTGCTGGTCCATGGGCTGGAGGAGAGGGGTGGTGTTGGGCGGAAGAAAAAGAATCTTGACGAAGGAATACTCTGCTAGGACATCTTCCTCGAGGCCAGGAGGGTGGGGAGGGGCATTGTCCAACACCAGCAGATATTTCAGAGGGAGGCGCTTCTCTTCCAAAAATTTCTTCACTGTCGGGCCAAAACACAGATTTACCCACTCGGTGAACAAAAGCCTCGTTACCCAGGCTTTTGCATTAGCCCTCCACATCACTGGAAGCTTCTTCTTAAGCACTTTGTGGGCCTTGAAGGCTCGAGGAGTCTCGAAATGATCCACCAGTAGGGGCTTTAGCTTGCAATCCCCACTGGCGTTTGAACAAAGTGCGAGCGTAAGCCTGTCTTTCATAGGCTTATGCCCGGGTAGCTTCTTCTCTTCCTACGTGATGTACGTCTGAGGAGGCATTTTTTTCCAAAAAAGGCCAGTCTCATCACAATTGAAGACTTGCTGAGAACTGTAGCCATCCTTGGTCATCATCTCATCGAAAGTCTTCCTAAATGCTTCGGCCGCTCTCGTGTCCGAGCTGGCAGCCTCCCCATGACGCACCACCGAATGGATGCCAGTTCGTTTACAAAATTTCTCGAACCAGCCATGCGAAGCCTTGAACTCTGGGGTTTGCGTTGAAGTCCCTTCCCCTCCGTCGTCTTCCGTCTGCGCAATCAAATCGCCGAAAATAGCGCTGGCCTTGTGGGCGATTGCTGTCTCAGTTACCGTATCGCCAGCGATTTCTTTGTCTTTTATCCAGACGAGGAGCAGCCGTTCCATCTCGTCGTGCACGTGGGTCCTCTTGCTGGACAAAATAGTAATGCCCTTTGACGGTGTAGCTCCTTTGATGGCATCTTTCTGTTTAAGGATGGTGCCTATTGTCGACGGATTACGGCCGTATTCCTTTGCGATCACACTCAATCGCATACCAGCTTCGTACTTCTTGATGATCTCCATCTTTGTCTCCAAAGAGAGCATGCGCTTCTTTCCGTGAATTTCAACTTTCTTGGAACCCATGACTACGTTATCTTGTACGTAATTTACGTATAAGTAACACAATAAAGTTTCCGCACAACACGATAGTATACTGCAACGAAATCACTAACAAATTTACGTTACTAAATGAAATCGTTGGACTGAACGAATGCCGTGTGCGTACGATAGAGATGTTGGTACGAAGAGGCCGAGATAGGTACGCCACCACGTATACGTATAAGATGCATGATGGGAGGGATGCTGTCTAATAGGAGAGAAGGATTTCATGGCTTGGCTAGCATCAGAAACCAATGGGAGAGCAGGAGATGGTGGCGAGTCTACCAGTACTAAGATGGCGGCATGCGGCGCGAGTTTCAAAATTGTTATCCGGGCAAATCTCGGACTTTCAGAAACCTTTCGTATCTTGAAAACTTTTTGTATGTAGAGCAGTAAAATTTTTCGCATTTGCTTTCGTATCTCAAGTTTTTCGTAAGTTGAGCCTTTCGTATCTCGAGGTACTACTGTAGTAAATCATTTATTTATCATACAAAAAAAATATACATCTCTGTAGGAGAGAGAGAGAGAGAGAGAGAGAGAGAGAGAGAGAGAGAGAGAGAGAGAGAGAGAGAGAGAGAGAGAATTATTATTTTTATTATTATATGATATCATTTAATCTTATTGAACTTACTAATACAGTATTAATCAATATTAGTATTTGAAAATAGTAAATTATTTTTGTACCATAAAAATGTATTTAGTCATGAAAATAACATCAAAATACACTAATTAGTGATTATTTTCACCGGAAAAATCCCGCAAATAGGCGAATCCTCCACAAATAATGGGTAGACATGGCCCAGAGAGAATCCGTGAATCCAGAGAACGCGAATATAGGGGTCCACTGTAGTAATAGGTTAGTAATGTAAGGTGTATATTTGAAGTAGGATGTTGTTTAAGGTATACATTTGGTACCTGAACCCAAGATAGGCAGTTATAAGCAATTTTAGTGGTGGTTCTAACTATTCGCAGGGGTGTCTGGAACACGTCCCTCGTGTATACGGGGGGAACACTGTATTTTGTTAGTTGAAACTCAAGAGAAACCAACTAAAAATGTGTATACTGGGTTATTTTAATTGTTTTATCACAAAAAGTGTATTTCATGATGAAACAGATTTCAAAAAACAGGAATTTGTGAATATTTCTCGTAGAAAAATACTGTGAATATGAGAATTTCACACAAATAAAGGGTAGATATGGTCCATAGAGAAATCCACGAATATGTGAGTCCGCGAATGCCAAGAACATGAATATGGGGTCGCCCACTGTACATTCTCCAGGCCAATAACAAGTATTCTCATTCACTCATCAACTCAGTCTCTCAGACACTAGAAGCACCACTTCTTTCCTCCCCAGGTATAGTCACTCGTCTTGCTGGTCATGCACATTTTTCTTGTGAACAAAGCAAGTCATTTTTACTTCCTACACACAATTTTGAAACCCATCAAGGGTCAGTATTTTTCTTGACTGCATTAACAGTACAAGTCATTATATAACAAACCACTGTCTCATACCATTTTGGTGTTTTTAAATTAAGCAGAGTGGTGATAATGCAATGTTTATTTTTCCATATGTGAGATTGAAAAGGTGATTTTTAAAGAGAGGGTTGTCCACAATTTAGGAGGTATTTCCTCCCACCATAATTGCTCCCCTGTTTACTGTGTGTTTAATAAAGTGACATAGTCTTGAAAGATCATGACATCCAGAGTTGGAAAGTTGTATATTAAACACTGAGTGATATGCTTTGTTAAAATAAAATATTGACTAGTGTTATCTGAGACTTGTTGTGTTACACTATGATGTAGGCTGTAAAGGCATTATAAATTTTTTATATTAAATAAATAAATTTCATTTCAGTGCTCATGAAAGGTAATGTTGGTAGCCCAGGACACCAACAGAATCACCTTTCTGTCCCTCAGCAGCCAAGAAGTATGCCTCCTCCAGCTGTACCCAACCTTAGTGTACCTCCACCAAATTTGGTCACACCATCTCAGCCCCCTCCTAATATGGCTCAGATAAATAGTCAGGGTCCTCCTGGGCATGATACTGTTATAAAGCTTCTGTTACAAGCCCGGCAGCTTTATCAGCAACAGCAGCAGCAGCAGCAGCAGCAACAACAACAACAACAACAGAAGATCAGACAAATCATAGAACAGGTAATTTTTGTGTTATTGTTAAATAGATATCTAATAGCAGTAGGAAATTGTGTAGAAAAATTCTTATAATTTGCTATCTTTCAGGAAAGGCAAAAGCAAAAACCACTTCAGCAACAGCAGCAACTAGACCCAATTAAACAGTTGATGGTGGGCATATCTCACATGAATACTTGTCATTCTCCTCAACCGCAAGACCCTTTGTTACGCGATGCCTTGATGAGACCTGATGTACAAAAGTTATTGCAGAGTAAGGATAATATTTTTTAGTAGAATATTAGTTTTAGAATTAAAAATGGTCATTTTTTTATTATCTCATTTGCGTAGGATTGATTGTTGTATTATTTTGTTTGTGTTTTTGTAATATTAAATTAAATAATTTTAGCATTAAGGGTAGTGGAGTGGATAGTTTTGACTAATGTTGACAAATGGAAAGTACAGGCAGTCCTCGGTTATTGGCGGACTCGGTTAATGGAGATCCGGTTTTATGGCGCAAATCTCTGATTTATGGTGCCATAAACTGCTGATTTCTGCTTAGTATAGAGTTATGCCACTTTAAATCTAACAGACGCCATTAACTGGTTATCGCACCATAAATCTCCTATTTTCTGTTATACCCGGTTTTCGCTTATCAGCACCCCGCCGATAACCGGGGACTGCCTGTAATTAAATACAGAAGTTTATCAGAAACAGTAATAATGGAATAATAACATGAAGTCAAACTTGCACACCTTGCACTGTTTTAGATTGCTTGAGACTTCAGGTCACCCATAATGCTAACTTCTGTTATAACATCAAAATTATGTGTTTGTGTGTATGTGAGAATGATAGAGAAAAAGGAGAGGGTGAATGTGTGTGTGTATTTAAGATTAAGTAATATTGGAATTTGGTCTTCCCCCATAGCTAGCTGTTGACTTTATGAGTGAATGGGTGTGTGATGGTGAGTTGACTGTTCAAATTTACAACTGTAGATGGGACGAGAGATGAGAATAAAAACTTTGGGGGTGAGTGGTCTGCATACTCACTCTCATTCAAAAACATAGTCTAACAGACAGGATGGTTTAATGTCAAGTTACATTTTTAGTGGACTTGGACATTCTTCCTAACCTTTCGAAAATAGTATCACATTAGTCACGTAATGTGTTTTAAGCCTCCATTTTCCATCAATAAATTCTTACAGGTCATAAATTTGAAAGTCCAGATGAGCAATTATGTCAAAAGGGCAGCAAGCCAACACACATACAGTATATGTACAGTAGAGCCCCGGACCTCGATGCTAATCCATTCCAGAAGAAGTGACTATGCGAGTTAGTCGAGATCTGAATAAATTTATTAGAAATAATTGAAAATGGATTAATCCGTTCTTGGCCACCAGTTATTACCCTAATCTTACCTTTTTATACAAAACATTATTCACAAATACAAAATAACATACCATATTAGACACTTTTTCATTTTTAGATACGTATACAGTGGGCCCCCGTATTCATGGACTCAGGCATTTGCGGATTCCTCTCTGGAACGTATCTACCCATTATTGTGAGAAATATTCGCAAATTCCTGATTTTTTTTATCAGTTTCATCATATAAAGCACTTTTTGTGATAAAACTATTTGAAAAACCTAGTATACAAATTTTTTGCAGGTTTTTCTTGATTTTTAACTAACAAAATGGGCCGTTTTCAGCATTTTTATAGGGGTTCCAATTTTTTCCAATTTGGGGGAGGGGGGTTCTGGTACACATCCTCGAATACAAGGGACCACTGTATATGTACTGTGTTAAAATAACTCCCCTACACATGTGTCATGGACCGGCCGAGATCCACTCAGGTTTTTAATTATAATAAACAAGAAGGATCCAACAACAACAGTTGAAACTCGGGATACAAATACAGTGGGGCATCGCTTAGTCACGGATCAGCAATCACGGAATCGGTCATTCACGGGTTTTTTCTTGGACCGCTTCTCATGCTTTATCGCTGGTATGAATCGCAGCATCATGGGACAAACATTGCGTATGAGATGTTATCGGTAGGCTAAGCCTCTGCCATGGTCCGATAATCACCAACATACATGAAACGACCCACATTATGATATTAACTGACGATAATGGTAATAAAACGATTCTCACCTTATGTATCATTGGCATATCTTCTTAATAAATAGCCTATTCAAGGTATATTTATGATGTTCATTGGTAGGCTAAGCCTAGTTGCAGTGTGATAACCACCAACAAACATGAACAGATTTACATTATGATATTAACTGAGAATAAAGGTAATAAAACCACTCTCACCTTATATATTATAGGCATATCTATGAATGTAAACAAAACCAGAATGCAAATGGTAGATCGCTATGTTCATTATCATAATACTATAACATGGTAATAATACATGTAATATGATTAGACACAGTAAATTAACAGTTTTAATAAAATGATCATTATATTCAATACACAACTATTATTCAACTTTTGCTAATGGATATCTGTCAATGTTACAACCTAATCAGGCAACTCTCTCTCTCTCTCTCCTCCTCCTCCACTCGGCTCATCTCGCTCTCTTCTCCAATTTCCCTTCCCCTCTCTCTCTCTCTCTCTCTCTCTCTCTCTCTCTCTCTCTCTCTCTCTCTCTAGAGAAACAGCTGATTGCTGACGTCATCTGCCATAACTATCGAGCGTTTTATTAAGTTGTGTTTAAGTTGTCACTGCCGATGTTCAATGGTGGCTTCCAAAAGTAAAAATTAAATACATTTTTACTCAATCTTTATGTAATGGAGATCTGAAGAAAGAATCCCAGTAATAGAAGCTGCAGGTTATAGCCGAGGCTGAATAAAATGAATAACAGAGCATATGATGTCTCTTCGGATAGACTAATAAGTCTTTTGAGAGATCATAATTCTCTCTCTCTCTCTCTCTCCTCTCTCTCTCTCTCTCTCTGCGACAAAGCATAAACAAAATACGTCAAACATTTTTTACCTTATACATTATCTTCATATCTTCATAATAAAAAGGCTATTCGTGGAGTAATTTCATATCGGTGAAATCAACTTTTATCTATGCGAGGCCAGCCAGCTGACAAAATGTACATACGTACGTGAAAATCAAATTATGGTAGCGTTCACAGCAAAATTATCTTTCAAAATTTTAATAGTACGTCATGGTAGTAATAATGTTTGGAATATACGTAACATTCATTTCCAATACAAAATATCATTGTTATTCTGGTAGTAATTAATAGTTTAGAATGATGTGATGGTAATTGCTTCCTAGCAAAGAAAGATATAGGAAAGGAGAACACATTTTGGAGAATTTTGGCAGCAAGGAGGCGTTAGCGCATTGTGTTGAAGGTGCCTGTTATCATGATGGTTCTAGAATCGGCCGGAGTTTTGTGGAACTCGTCGGGACATGAGAAGCGCCGCGATTTCTGATGCAATACCTCGTCTAGATTCATCTAAGAAGTTCTAGAAATCCCTGGAGTCTGTGACGCTCGCCGTAGGCTCCTCCCCCAGAGTGCCGTATAAATACGACGAACAAACTTTGGAGAGCAGTGATTGTAAGAGAGAGAGAGATCGTAAAAGAGAGACTCCAGTTAGTCACAGAGAGATATCCTCAGTAAGAACCACAGATCAGATTATCAGTGAGAGATCAGCAGCAGCAGAGATCATCCGTGAGAGATACGAGAAAAAGGAACCAACGAAGGATCAGAAGAAAAGTTGTTCGAGAGTTTGTTGGATACTGGTCTGGTCGTCTTCAGGAGTGGATGGCCGTGTTATCTCGACACCGAGCAGACTTCAGAGAAGAAAAGGTTCTGCTACAGGTTTTGGGGAGTTACTGCCTTACAAGTAGACTATTTTCTGCAATACGGAGTCAAGAGGACGTCTGCAATTGCCGCTCTCCTTTTGTGAAGCCACCACTGCGAATTGCCAAATTGACTAGCAAGTATTTGAATTGCGTCACTGTTCCCCCAGTACATACAGTGTAAGATTCTATCTTTTTATGTAAATAGGAGATACCATTCTGCATTTACCTATGTTAGTAAGCTTGTAAATAAACCTTTGTTGTGTTAGTTTCTTTCTATATTCGTATCCCCAGTTTCAACTGTTGGTGTTGAAATATATATTTTTTTTATTATTATTTCATATCGAACCTGAAGTGGACCTCTCTCAGAGGCCATAAATATCTAACCTGAAGCGGACCTCTCTCAGAGGCCGTAACATTGTGTTGACCCTAGCCAGGATATTTTGAAACTGTAACATTGTGTCAACCCGTGCCAGGATATTTCGACATCGTAACATTGTGGCGACCTTGCCAGGATATTTCGACACCGTAACATTGTGGCGACCTTGCTTAGGCTATCAACACTTTAACAGTTTGAAACAGGGAGAATATAGAAAGAATCAGAATGAGTGAGATGGTGAAAGAGTTTATTGAGTCAGGTAAGCTACTAGGTCTAGAGGCGAATGATCTCCGTGAGTATGTTGAGAAGAAAGAAAGGGAAAAGTATGAGAGAGATGAAAGAGCGGCTGAGAGAGAAGTAATGAAAATGCAGCACGAGAGAGATGCAATGAAAATTCAGCAAGAGGGAGAAGCAATGAAGATACAGCAAGTGAGAGAAGCAATGAAGATGCAGCAAGAGAGAGAAGTAATGAAAATGCAGCAAGAGAGAGAAATGTTGGTAATGCAGCAGGAAGAGAGAGAGAAAGTATGTATGCATGAGTTGGAAATTGCTCGGTTAAAGGAAAGTACTCGTAACAGTCGGTCAGGCGAGAACGAAAACGAAGCTGATACATTAGGTATGAGTGCAGTGCTAAAATAAGTACCAAAGTTTGATGAGGAAGATGTTACGACATATTTCATGTGTTTTGAGAAGTTAATGGAACGAGTAGGTTCTCCTAAAGAAACGTGGACTTTATATTTGCAGTCAGTTTTGAGTGGTAGGGCACTTACTGTGTATAGTTGCATGTCTAAGGAGGAATGTGATAATTACGATATTGTGAAAGAAACTGTTCATAGCGCATATAGGTTAGTACCGGAGGCATACCGTAAGAAATTTAGAAATTTGAGAAAGGATGAAAATACTATGTATGTAGAATACGGTAAGAAGTTAGAAGGCTGTTTTTTGATTGGTTAACTTCTGCTAAGGTTGAGGATTTTGATAGTTTGAAGAACTTAGTGTTGTTAGAAAACTTCTAAGATAACGTATCCCCTGAGATTAAACTTTATATAGAGGATAGGCGAGAAGTATCTTTTGCAGGAGCAACTAGGCTAGCTGACGAATGTAGTCTAACTCATAATTTGAGTGTTAGTAAGAAACGAAATGATCCTTCGTCTGGTAGAGTACAAAGCAGTAAAGGTTTTAGTCCTAGTAATAGTAATGCGAGTAAAAGTGACTATTCCTGTTATACATGTGGAAAACCTGGTCATACGTCTAAGGTTTGTAAGAGTAAAGTGGCATCTAGTGGCTCAGAATTAACTTGTTTCCGATGTAATGGGAAAGGGCATTTAGCGAGAAATTATGCAGTAGAAAAGAAGGATGGTAAGAAACCAGTATCGCTAGTTAACCTTTTGTCAAGTAGGAATGATGTGATGAGAGAAACTAGGAAAATTTTTGTTGAATTTCTGTCAGAAGTCGTAGGTTCCTCTCTTTGAGGAGTAGATTTGAGAGAAGTAGTCTTGCTTCGAGACACAGGTGCTGCTGTCTCACTGATTCGGAAAGAGGGTGCCGAACAGGGCGGAAATCAACATGGAAGAGAAAGTCATGTTAGGTGGATTTCCTCACACTTGTGTTCTTTGTCCTTTGTTGAAGTTGAATTTAGAAAGTCGGGTAGTGTCAGGAGAAGTAAAACTTGCAGTTGTGAACAGTTTGCCCGTCGAAGGCGTTGACATTATTGTTGGTAATGACTTAGCTTTATCCAAGAATGTGAATCCTGTTGTGAGGAATATTCCAGTGCCTGAAATAGTAGTAACTAGGTCGGGTTTAGATACAGACGTAGACTACGGTCATAATAAGTTCGTGGATTCGAACGAGAGTAAGTTCGTGGATTCGAACGAGAGTAAGTTCGTGGATTCGAACGAGAGTAAGTTTGTGGATTTGAACAAGAGTAAGTTCGTGGATTCGAACGTGAGTGAGTTCGTGGATTCGAACGTGAGTGAGTTCGTGGATTCGAACGAGTGTGATAGAGGTAGCCAGGTTGATCTTGGCATGAGTGTGGCTGAGAGACCGAACTCTATCGTGGACAGTGATAGCCAAACGGAAGCCGTAGCTGTCGAGAGTAACGTAGTAAATGTACCTGTATCTAGTTCTAGTTACGGTGATGAATTAGGCTCTAACATTTTGGATAAGGATGAGCTAGTCAAGTTGCAGAAAGAGGATGAGACACTAACCCGAATTTTTGAATGTGAGCTGGATGATGATCTCGATGATGTGTGTAAGGAAATTTTTTGTTTAAAGGACGAAGTTTTGTGTCGTTATGTTCGACCGAAGTCAGGTAGTAAAGGGGAAGTCACAGAACAATTAGTAGTTCCTAGGAAGTTTCATGAACTAGTTTTG